>NC_069141.1:90007284-90337514 GCF_943734755.1 Anopheles moucheti
TGTTGGTGTTTAAAACCGGTCAGGTAACGAGCTCAAGTGAAATGTGGCATTTTTATACCTCTGTTTTAACTAAACGTTTTTTTTTCTTTTCTAGATCAAACCCCTGATTGCATCGACCGTGGTAATGCCTCAGCCAGAGCCACAGTTTTTGAATTCGTTTTAATAGCTAGAAATGCTCATTTCTTGCATATTTTAATCATTTTAAGAAGGGAACTGAGTTTAAACACGCTTCACTGTTTGAAAACAAGGGTAGAATATAATTTCGATTGGTTGTCGCAATTCCCCACTCCACCGTACTCGGACTTGATCTTCGTTGTTTTTGAATTGAATGCAACGCTGCCGTGCAAGTTGCTAACCGTACAAAGTGTTGCGTACAATCTTTGTAGCGTTTCACCGTGTGTTCAATGTTAAACGCTTGGATTTCGAATAAATCTTGAGCATTGCTATGCTGGTTTCGTTATTCTGCTTACAATTCAATTCCAATAATTATTACAGAGAACAAAACTGATCATGGATGTCTTCTATGATGTTTGAAAACTTTCTTGAAAGGCATTTGCTTCACTAGGGCATGCATCTGTGAAAAATAAGAATTAAAACAATGTTAAGAGCGTTTTAATGTTATCAATCCGCACAGGAGGTTAATCCACACCAGTTGGCCATAATTATCATTATCGGTCACTTGGAGTTTAAGCGGCATAAGTTGGTCGGCAGTTTGAAGCGCATGACTCTTGTCTGTAATCGGCAACGCTACCCAACTTCGGCACATAACTACCGCTCCACCCCCCCGGTGCTAGACATTCGCGATTGGACATCGTCAAGTACGGGGGCGCGAACGAAGAAAAGCCCCCCATCACCGGTGGGCAACAACACAATCAACTGACATCGTACCAGAATAGCGAACCCACGAACAGTCTTCGTCGGACCAGCGTTTGAGTAAAAGGTGCGTAAGGGTGCTCTTGGTCGCGTTGGTCCAGTTGAGTTGGGTTGTGTCGGACGTTCGCAGTTTGCATTTGGGTGCCGAGTGTCGCTTATCAGTTGAACTCCTATATATTTCTGCCGGTGTGCAAGTGTGTGTGTACGTGTGTACGGGCTTGAAGTTTTGAAAGCCGGTCCCTGCTCGGATCGGAGCTGAAGGTCAATTGAAGGAAGATGTCCGTCCAGCGGTTAGCCGTTTGACTGTAGCAAAGCCGTGCGAGTTCAGTGCAGGTCATCAAAAATACGAGCGTTCTTCGTGGATACAAGTAGCTCATACTGCCACAGAAACGGGTGCACATGGGTGCTTACACGTAATGTTGGGACCATATGTGGACTTGCCTTGTCTGGGGCATACAGGCCAACCATAAGACACTCTCATGGCATTCGACGTGGGCAACAACACCGTCGCGTGCTTATTAATTGCAATCAACGATTCTGCGGTCGTTAATTTCTTGGTAGGCTTTCCACATTGCCTTCACTTCAAAGACCGTTGGTTATGTTGTTTGCAAAATTGGTCAGAATGGAAACCATCGTGGGTGGCGTTTCGTGATGCATTCCGGCCCACCTGGCCAGTGGGGTGCGTGCTAGTTGCCGCTAGCCGGATGCCGACATTGCAAAACTTCCTTCTTGCACGTGTGATGCAACCGAGCTCAAGGTTTTAAAACAGGAGGGAATCTATTTGCATCCAGTAAGAAAACCGAAGTGAAGGGTCGTTTGCGCAGATTTTATAGACATAAAATCCCCATACCCGTAAAAAGAAAAACTTTTCGTACGGATCAGAAGTTCACACACGATATAAAATGTCGAGAGAATGATCGATCTATCCTAAATCACGTCCCATCAACGTGTGCCTTTCACGAGAACTAAGCCTATCAATCTTTTGTGGCCCAAAATTATGTGCCAAAGGCAGCACACAACTAACTACCCAGTTGGACATCGATGATGCGTGAGAGTTTACTTAGAGAGGAGAAGAACTTTGCATACACGCCCGTGTTTGGTCAGAGTAGAGACATCTTCAGCTGGAATATAGTTATTGGTAGCATGAGAACTGGTTTTTTAAGCGTTTAATCTACTTATTCCTTCACGCACGTCGGCACACATGAAAGAAATGACGTCATCTCTTTTGGAAGTTTTAAAGCCGCTCCCTTCGAAGTAGAATATGTCTGGGAAATCATGGGAATGGTTGTTCGATGTCCAACCTTATCAACACCTACACGGTTCCGTCGCGTACCAAGCAAGTATGCCGACTCAACCAACCCGCTTAAACCGTGTGCGCGTTAGTACGCACCTAAATGCATCCAGCATGAATGGGACTTTCAATTGAATGCAAAAACCGCCATCGGATACAAGGTGCGAAATATAAAACAACACTGCAGTGAAAACAACGTGAACAAGGTTCAGGTTTTGTGACCTTTTTTCGGTTTGCTTTTCCTTAAACAGTGCACTATCGAACGATGCAATTCATTTCATGGTTCCTCCAAAAAATTTAAAAAACACCACTGCTTTCGCATCCACCATGCACAGTGAATGGAAACTACAATTGATCGGTGCATAAGGATAAGGTACGGTGCAGCAGTAAAAGTGCCACTATCGTCATGGGCCGACATTGAGCTTTCGTAGCGTAAAGAGAAACGTATATTAACTTACATTAATATCAAACCAGTCTTATAGCTTTTCAGCCCGTTATCATATTGAATAGTTCCATGTTAAATGAATTATTTAAATTTGATGTTTTTATTGTGTAATTGAGGGACAAAGTAAAAAATTGATTTACCTCGCCCAGTTACGAAATCAACTCCATCAACACCAAAACAAATTAAATACATAATGGATATCGGCAAAAACGTAAACCTCGGTACAGCTGGAATGAATATTGCGTCATTTGAAGTTAATGTTTATAAAGAAAAAAAAACATGGTTAGGTTGCATGGATGCAAAACCCATGGATTTTTTTTGCCGTACTGACGCAAAATGAACTAAGAAGTGTTTGACACACACTGGTTCTTTCTTTGCTTAATGTTTTGTCTAGTTGTCCGAATGGCCTCCTTCAAGTTCATACAAGTATTTGCAGGGCCAGGAGCAAATAAAAACATAAAAAAACCATCACTTCCACCACGTTGTTAAGCGACGGGTTAAACGGTTTTTTTACTCTCTTGAAACTTTAATTCATTTCGAGTTTAAGGCTAAGCGAGAGTAACACGTGCAGGAGGCCATTACATGCGTTGGTATAGTGTTTTATAGAGGATGAATCGGCACGATATCATCAATGTCAAGTACGCGGTACACGTCGATCATACGAATTGGTTCAAACCTCTGCGTGTACCACAAAGTCTTCGCAACGGTGGTTTAACACATCGTTAACGTCTGACCCGTGGGGGAGTTTACGATGGGGTAGTAGCAAAGGGAAGGGATGGGCAGATGTTAAACCCGTACAAAGGTTGTTTTGCAAGTGGACTTTACCACAAGTCGTTAGAGGTGTGCGAACTTTTTCCAATGAACGATAACAATTCAAGCAAATGGCTTGCAATTTTGCGTCCACAGGTGTAATGTGTGATAAACTTTGTTGATTTACCGTGCGCGTTTCATTATTCTTCGTTCTTGTATTTTCCGTTCAGGTTTCTACAGCCAGGCAGAGTTACATCATCCGATCAACACCGGGCCAACATGGAGCAGGTAGGAGGACGGTGTTTTGATGTGTGCGACCTGATAAGAAAATCGCCCCGATCGATCGCTTATCGCCGTACTCCAGCAAGGAGATTTAGCTGGTGATTACTAGCGTACAAATGTATTAACTGAATGTTTTCCGTGTTCCATAGAAATTCAACGAATCCGCAGAAAAGGTGAAAACCTTCACCAAGCGACCGAGCGATTCCGAACTGCTGGAGCTGTACGCACTTTTCAAGCAGGCCACCGTCGGTGACAATGACACGGAAAAGCCCGGCATGTTCGATCTGAAGGGTAAGGCCAAATGGCAGGCGTGGGCGGACCGGAAAGGCACCACCAAGGATTCTGCCAAGGAAGCGTACATTAAGCTGGTCGAGGAACTGTCCGCAAAGTATGCGTAGGCGGAACGCAAACCGTACCGCTTAAACAACACATCTAAACGGTGGGAAAGAAGGAAAATTTTGTTTTTGTTACTTTCGTTTCTAATCACTCCAAACCGGGCCATAGCAATGCCTTATCGTGACAATCCTTTTCCACTATTCGTTTAAATTCAATTCGACTTCCACGTCGCGCAGAGTTCGGATTGATTGCAGCTTGATTCTGTTATCTATTTCGGGGGCACCTTGGACTGCTGTGAAAACGGCTGCTTATCGATCGCGATCGAAGGAACTGTGCGTTTATTATTTGGAAAGGAAAAGGCAGTTGCGGAATCGGCTGCACCAAATGTCAGCTAGGGAAGATAAGAACCAAAAAACGATAGGGGATGGAATACGCTTACAAAGTAAATAAAATTATACAAATTGTTAAGCCGAAGATGTTAAGTTCTTTATGATTGGAAAGATGTTGGTACAGGAATTTTATTACATGATTATTGCATGTTCTTATGTTAAGCGTCCCAACAAAAATCGGGAACGAAATCATGGGTTGAAATCAGCAGAATAAAAAAAATCAAATAACTCTTTGTCACATTCTAACATGTTCTTTTTTTTATTCATGAGAGAACGGCCAGACCCTATTACTGAAACTAATATGTTAGTTTTGGTAAAGATTCATGAATCCTAAAGTTTTATGAAACCTCAAAGCATGGTGAATCCTCAAACATTCTTGAATCCTCGAAGATTCAACAACCGCCAAGGAATCATGATTTAAGCATATGAAATAAATATGGGACTCATTTAGCATGCCAGTACTATTTAAAGATTTA
Organism: Anopheles moucheti; assembly: GCF_943734755.1. Taxonomy (NCBI): domain Eukaryota; kingdom Metazoa; phylum Arthropoda; class Insecta; order Diptera; family Culicidae; genus Anopheles; species Anopheles moucheti. Next base: position 90,012,127 of record NC_069141.1, read on the forward strand.
GCAAATGGCAACATTCTTCAGCAAAAAAGGAAAATTAGGACAATGGTCACTAAATGATTCGCTAAATGCGGTCCGAATGGAAAATGAATTTGATGGAAAGAAAATTGAATTGAAGTGATCTTCTTCACGTCAGTAGAAGAATTGCTGATTTGGTTGCCTATAAACTAATGCATTTTAATCCTTTAGCGCATAAAGCGATTGAAAGAAGCGTTACAAAAGACAAAAATCAGAAAATCTTATTTGCTATTCGCTCAGTTCAACCGCTGTCCAACGTGTGTTTTTGCTAGAGCACTGCCTAACCGAGTCAGAAACGATTTGACAGGTGCGCATAAGAAGCGGTGGAAAATGATACTTGGGAAAAAGGGGTGAAATACAGTGTACAACACAAAAACATACCATTGCTGTCAGTCATAATCTAACTTGGTGTCCAATTATTTATCGGATTAGTGTTGCTATTCACGATATCTTTAATTGATTGATTTATGATTGAATGATTTTATGATTAAAATATAATAAAAGGCGATATTTAGTTAAAGAATTAATATTCAATCAACAACATGGCAACATAATGTGCACAACTGTTTGAGCCACCACTCTTTAGGACACTGTTTTGTCACCCCTTTTTTGCAACATACAAAAGACACGCACACACCCCTACGCTCGAGTGGAGGAAACATCTTCCTGAGATCACCTCACAACAAATGAGATCGTTTTCATCCCCTACGTTAGAATTAGGTGGAAAACACGGTCCGTGATCGGGTGATAAAGTAGTGAAGAAACGTCTGTCAACGGTAAAACCGCATCCAGAGCCAGAGTGCAGCAAAAGGTGTGTTGTCGTGCATTTTCCTATAGTTTGCAGTTTTGTGTACGAGTGGAAGAAGAAAGTTGTACGTGCGGAGTTTGTGTGATGTGAGAAAGAAGATCACGATCGTTGAATGAGGAAAGCAAGAAAGAAATAAGATGCGTGCGTGAGTGCGAGTGTGCGTGTTTATTTTCACGCCGCTAGGAAGATGGCTGAGGCGCTACTGTTGTTTTCTTCCCCGTCTGTTGATGATGTGTCCATTGGTACGATTGGATGGATGATGTGAAGTGGTCAGTTCGGGGTGGAGGGAGGTTGCAGCATACCAGTGCAAGAAGTGCGTGGCCGATGTGAAAACGTAACGTCATGTTTACAAATATTGTGCACCGTTTTTGTTTTATTTTATTTTGTGTACAATTTTTTTCATGCGCCGTGCAGTTGCTGTGCTTTGCCTAAGTGTGATTGTTTGCGTGCTTCCTCGCTTCTGGTCACGCATCACGGGGTAGGTGGCGTTGCTAGGTGAGTAATGATTGATATTCTATTCGTATATAAGGGGGTGAGTTCTTTCGAACATTCGTAACGGGGGTCGGCCAACTGCCACTTGTAATGCTATCGATGCAACTTGATCTGCAAAGTTGCAGCGTGACCTGAGCGAACTGGTTAGGGCCACTTGTTGGAATGTGGTTTGGGCTCTTGGATGCATGCACCGAACGGACACAACCCAAAGCCCACACCACACCTAACCTATCATGATTCCATCAGGCAGTAGAACGGTATAGATTGTTAGGTTTTTATGCACAGCCACAGAGTTCAAACCCCTCCAAAGTGGAACCGGTGTATGTTCACCTTTTACTGCTCCACACATTCACGAATGTGGGTCACAAACCTCCAAATCCCGCAAACGTGCCATCGTCGCGTGGTATCCCGAGAGGGTGTGCTGATCGACACTGGTGCCATTTGCTGTTTCCTCTTGAGTGAAACTTGTTTTTCTCCCGCTGCCGAGTCTGCCACGCGAATCAAAGAAAGCTCACACTGCTTCCACATGGTGTGGCTTCCGTTGTGTAGAGTTGTGTATTATTCCATTTTTGTACACAGCGGAATGAAGTTTACATTTTATTTTATGTAAAAAAAAATAGTTCAAATTTAAATCTAATCGGCAAGAGTCAGTTCTGGTCTTTGCAAACAAAAAAGAACTCTTTTCCTGATGTAGACCATAATCTTTGCTCGTGGGAGCCAACAGATGCATTAACATTCGTTAGGAAAACGTTGAAGGAAAAGATTATTTATTAGTACCGTTTTTCGTAACAAGAAAAAGTATTCCAATGGACGTGAGAATGGCATAAGACACAAAGTTTATAGTATTTCAATTTTTTTTGTTTACTTGCCAGCTGTATGTAACACCTTGATCGCCGTATCTCAATTTCCCAAACCCAGTTTTACATCAAGCCGCGAATATAAACGGACTAACCGACATCCATTTTTATTACCTATCTGAGGATCTATCAAAAGGATCCTAACTTGTTGTGATCTTTCACAACGATCTAGCTTCACGCTTACCAACAGCAAATCCAAACATTCTCTGCCACCATCATCCTACCCACAGGGCAACTTTGGTTCGTATTCAGACAACCGTAATTTCTGCGCAGCAAATCTCCAGGATGGACTCGTTTCAACCACCCACAGGACCAATTGTTATAGCGCATAATCAACATGGCGTCAAGGTTAGGAAATCGCAGAAAAACATCGCCGAGCTCGGTGAGCTGATTGTTATTCACGCCCAATCCCCAAAGATTTGGCATGTCCCAACGGGAAATGTCCAGCGCTGTGAGCCGGTTATAGGCGAGCTGCAGTCTCTCGAGTGGAATCCGCAATTGTGTCTGGTTGGTGGTTACATTCGTTAGCTCGTTAGCGGCTAGATTCAGTTCTCGGAGCTGAGTGAGGTAGATATCATCCATCCGAAAATTGCGCAACCGATTGAACGAAAGATCCAACATGCCGATCCGCCACATCGATTGCCATTCAATCGGAGCGGAAGTTAGTTGGTTGTTGCTGCAGAAAAAATATTTCAACTGAGGTAGGCGCCAGTCGGTGCAGTTGAGCGTTCTCAACCTGTTGTTCCGTATCGACAACTCTTCTATCGAGGGATTTACTAAAGGAGGTGTGATCTCCTCTAGCCGGTTGCCGTCCAAAACCAGACAGCGCAGCTCTTTTAAGGCATGCAGAACCCTGGCATTCAGGTGACGAAGTCTATTGCCAGCAAGATAAAGCCTGTGAACATGTAGAGCCATAGCCGATGGAAGCTCCGCAATTGACACTATCAGGTTGTGACTAAGATCGACAGTGTACAAGCTCTTCAGATGCGCCATATCGTTCAGATCCAGATGCCGTATGCGACAAGACGAGATTATCAAACTTGTCAGGTGTGGCACATTCCGGATCGTCTTGGGTACAACATGGAGTGAGCAGTATGCGATATGGATCCGGGTCACTTTTAAGTTGTACTGGATATAGACGTAACGAAGTAGGGGAGCTTTATACAGAAGGTAAGATTCGAATGAGCCGTTGTTGGGTATCGTAAAAGTGGTTTGTGCGTAGCTATGTCGCGTATACGCAAACGAGCTAGTCACTAGCATTTGGCTGGAGTCTGATCCGCAGAATATGCTAGCTAGAGGCTGCGCATGTTCCTTTTTCGTACATCTGAGGAGGGTTATTGATTGGATCGTTGAACTGAAAAAGATCACTATCAAACTACAAACGAGTTAGTTGATTTCCCCAATAGAAATGACAATACTGAAACTCACTCAACAAAGTATAGAACGTTGAAAATACTCTGAACATTCATTGCTGTCCGCTCCACTCGATGAAATTTCACTATTCACTATTTCATTTCAATATCGTATCTTCTTCAATTGGGAACGGTGACATGACATGGTCTTATAATAATTCAATTAGGTGGATTCGTTCTTTGATTGTCATTTACGGTGTTAAATTGATCATGACGCTTTTAATATTTAAATAATTTGTTTAATAGCATCTTCAATATTAAATAATTTATATTAAATTAAAATTTCATTTTGATGGCGATTATGAAAACATTCGTTCGCATAAATAGCCTTCCTAGGCACTGCTTTTTGCAGTAGCGTGGTAATTACGGCACGGTTCGGTAGCAAATTCAAAAAATATCTAGCCTGAGTGATGAACATCGTTCGCGGTAAATAGCTCATGTGGTAAATAGATTTTGTACGGCGCTATACTTAACGTTCACAATTCATTGATAGGTATTTTGTCAACCTTGATCATTTGGCATCAATTGGAGATTAACTTGTGCGAAGAGGCTTGCAACAGTCGAACTTTCCGTGGTTGTATAATTGATGTCATCAACATGACTTCGGGTGACGGAGTGAAGCTACTGCGAACCCTTGAAAATGAAGAAGAGGTGTATATCGGGAAGCTGGTTGTAGCCATCAGTCCCGCGGGAGTATTTCTGCAAAAAATTAGCCACCTGGTTACATACGTAACTTACACTGACTACCAGGAACCTACCTTCAATCTTCCGGAAGGCAATACTATCAGTGAAATCCAGATTATGCATGCTACGAGTCTTCGAGCGTTCGTAGCAGGGCCAAGCACACGCCTTGAAAGTCTCAATATTCAACAATGTATGTTGGATCGCTTGCCACAGACTCTGCCCAAGATGACCATGATGAAAAGATTTTTCTTAACAAATTGCCTGTTATCTGTTTTGCGACTGGATATGTTGGTAGAAAATCAAAATTTAATCACCCTGGATCTTTCGTACAATCAAATACGCCAAATATTTCCGGTCACTGCGTATCCTGGAAGGACGTTGAGTATCAAAGGTTTGATACTTAATAACAATCAACTGGAGCGATTAGATATGAGCGTGTTTGCATCGGTACCTAAGCTCGAAGTACTCCACATTGTTGAGAATCGCTTAACGCGGCTCGAATCAACGTTGTCGATCAGTCTTCCTTACCTTAACACAATGTATTGTATGCTTAACCTGATTGAAATCTTCGATCTGAGGAACTTAACGCTTCCTAATTTGTCAATGCTTTCGCTCAGTGGAAACGCTTTGAAGCAGATGCCTTCTCTGTCCAAAATGTTACCAGAACTAGTTTACATAGCTGTTACTGAGAACAATTTAACCCGTGTGGATCTAAGCTATTTCCGACCATATCGAAAACTTAAAGATATTTATCTTTCATCAAACCAAATCACTGCCGTACGTACTTCATCTCCTGTCACACTGCCAGTTCGTAGGTTGGATTTGGGAAACAACAGGATTAGCGTCTTCAACATCACTGGATGTGGCTTCCCCAACATGACATCTTTAAATCTGAAGCAAAACCGTCTGACAATGATTCCACCAGTTTTCGACCGATTCCCAAAAGTTAGCTTGATAATGGATGGGAACCCGATCACATGCGACACTTTACTTCCCTACAAAGATAAAATTGAGAATGGAAAACTTTATAAAGATCAAATATATTTCTCACAGGCATGTGATACTACATCATCGTTCCTAGTTGGAGAGAAAATAAAAGTATGCTGCAACAATTAAAGCAAAATCAATTTGTGTTACAATTCTGTGGATCTTCACATTACAATTATTTCAGGTGATGTAGAAGAGAAATACTACTCCACCAAAATCAACCATCAAATATTTGTATGCTAAATTTAAACGTAGTGAAAAGAGCACTGAGGACGGTGAAAAAGGTGGTTACAGGCGAAAACATTCAAAAAATCCACAAATATATTAAAATCAATCATAATGTGAAGTAGATCGAGATAGCTAACACCCTAAAGATGTCTATGGGACGTGTTGGACATATCGTTCACGAGTATTTGGATATGAGAAAGCTCTGTGCAAAATGGTTGCCGCGTGAGCTCACACTTGACCAAAAACAACAACGATTTGATGATTTGGAGCAATGTTTGGAGCTGTTTAAGCGAAATAAATCCGAGTTTTTGCGTCAGTATGTTACCATGGATAAGTCTTGGCTTCTCCACTTCACTCCAAAGTCCAATAGACAGTCATCCGAGTGGACTGGACGCGATGAACCTGCTCCAAAACGGGGAAAATGTAGCAATCAGTTGGCAAGGTTATGGCGTCTGCTTTTTGGGATTCGCAAGGAATTATCTTCATTGATTATCTTAAGAAAGAAAATACCACTAACAGCAACTATTATATCAAGTTTTTGGAGCGTTTGAAGGACGAAATCGCTAAAAAACGGCAAAAAAAAGTTTTGTTTCATCAAGACAACGCACCGTGTCACAAATCAGTGAAAACAATGACAAAAATTCATGAATTACATTAAGAATTGCTTCCCCACCCATCATATTCCCCAGATATGGCTCCCAGTGACTATTTCCATTTCTCAGATCGCAAAAGGATGCTCGCTGGGAAGAAATTTTCGTCGGAAGAAGAGGTGATCGCCGAAACAAATGCCTTTTTTGAGAAAAGGGGAAAATATTACTCCAAAACTGATTGGCAAAATGGCAAAATTGAAAGACCGCTATAATCGGTGTATCACCCTCGAAGGGATGTATGTTGAATAAAAAAATTATTTTGCAAAAAGGAGTTTTACTGTCAAAGACCATACAGATATCGGCCCATACGTTTACATCAAAGAATGTGCCCTGATTAATTTTCACTCTGCTAGTTTTTTGCAAAAACACAATGGGCATTATTAAGTATGTTACGTGGCCACATTACACGTAGCCAGAGATCTGTGTAATTTAAATAGGTGGATGTTTTCATTTTTGGATAAACGCTAGTTTAAGATGTAACAGTTCAGCAGATTCATTATAAAGCAATTTATGTTGCATTAAATCCTAAATTCCATTCCCTTAAATAGCCGTACTCTGTATCGTTTTCGTTCAAATAGTTGAGAGTTGTACATGGTGTATAGTGCACAGATACCAAAGATACAGATAAGCTGAGTGATGAACATCGTTCGTGGTAAGACCTTGGCAAAATTGAACAGAGGATGGTTTTGTATGATTAAAAGTTTAACTCTCACAATTCATTGATAGGTATTTTGTCAACCTTGATCATTTGGCATCAATTGGAGATTAACATGTGCGAAGAGGCTTGCAACAGTCGAACTTTCCGTGGTTGTATAATTGATGTCATCAACATGACTTCGGGTGACGGAGTGAAGCTACTGCGAACCCTTGAAAATGAAGAATTGGTGTATATCGGGAAGCTGGTTGTAGCCATCAGTCCCGCGGGAGTGTTTCTGCAAAAAATTAGCCACCTGGTTACATACGTAACTTACACTGACTACCAGGAACCTACCTTCAATCTTCCGGAAGGCAATGCTATCAGTGAAATCCAGATTATGCGTGCTACAAATCTTCGAGCGTTCGTTGCAGGGCCAAGCACACGCCTTGAAAGTCTCAATATTCAACAATGTATGTTGGATCGCTTGCCACAGACTTTGCCCAAAATGACCATGATGAAAGAGCTTTTTATAAAAAATTGCCTGTTATCTGTTCTGCGATTGGATATGTTGGTAGAAAATCAAAATTTAACCATCCTGGATCTTTCGTTCAATCAAATACGCCAAATATTTCCGGTCACTGCGTATCCTGGAAGGACATTAAGCATCAACAGATTGTCACTTGTTGGCAATCAACTGGAACGATTAGATATGAGCGTGTTTGCATCGGTGCCTAAGCTCGAAGGACTCGAAATTGTTGAGAATCGTTTAACGCGCCTCGAATCGACGGTGTCGATCAGTCTTCCTTACCTTAACACATTGTATTTTATGTTTAACCTGATTGAAATCTTCGATCTGAGGAACTTAACGCTTCCTAATTTGTCAATGCTTTCGCTCAGTAGAAACGCTTTGAAGCAGATGCCTTCTCTGCCCAAAATGTTACCAGAACTAGATTACATAGCTGTTACTGAGAACAATCTAACCCGTGTGGATCTAAGCTATTTCCGACCATATCGAAAACTTAAAGATATTTATCTTTCATCAAACCAAATCAGTACCGTACGTACTTCATCTCCTGTCACACTGCCAGTTAGTTGGTTGGATTTGGGAAACAACAGGATTAGCGTCTTCAACATCACTGGATGTGGCTTACCAAACATAACATCTTTAAATCTGAAGCAAAACCGTCTTACAATGATTCCACCAGTTTTCGACCGATTCCCAAAACTTCGTTTGAAAATGGATGGGAACCCGATCACATGCGACACTTTACTTCCCTACAAGGATAAAATTGAGAATGGAAAACTTTATAAAGATCAAATATATTTCTCACAGGCATGTGATACTACATCATCGTTCCTAGTTGGAGAGAAAATAAAAGTATGCTGCAACAATTAAAGCAAAATCAATTTGTGTTACAATTCGGAGGATCTTCACATTACAATAATTTCAGGTGATGTAGAAAAGAAAATGTTTATCAAAAACCCTGGATGTCCTACCAAAATATGGTAGAAGAGCTCATCTTGGTAGAAGAGCTTTTCGTTCTCCTAAATTTTGAATTACGTTTATATCTAAGAAGGTGCCCTGATTAATTTTCACTCTGCTAGTTTTTTGCAAAAACACAATAGGCATTATTAAGTATGTTACGTGGCCACATTGCACGTAGTCAGAGATCTATGTAATTGAAATAGGCGGATGTTTTCATTTTTGGATAAACGCTAGTTTAAGATGTAACAGTTCAGCAGATTCATTATAAAGCAATTTATGTTGCATTAAATCCTAAATTCCATTCCCTTAAATAGCCGTACTCTGTATCGTTTTCGTTCAAATAGTTGAGAGTTGTACATGGTGTATAGTGCACAGATACCAAAGATACAGATAAGCTGAGTGATGAACATCGTTCGTGGTAAGACCTTGGCAAAATTGAACAGAGGATGGTTTTGTATGATTAAAAGTTTAACGTTCACAATTCAATGTCAGGGGTTTCTTGGATCTTGCTTATTTGGTTACAAATGGAAATGAATGTTGCCGAACAGGATTGCACGATTGAAAATATCTACAGCTGTGAAATCGATATAATCAACATGACTTCGGGTGACGGGGTGAAGCTACTGAGAACCCTTGAAAATAATTCATATGTCCAAATTCAGAAACTGATTGTGGCCACCAGTCCATCAGGAGTGTTTCTGCAAAAAATCAGCCACCTGGTTGCATACGTTACGTATATTAACTACGAAGAACCAACCTTCAATCTTCCGGAAGGCAATACTATTAGTGAAATAGATATTATGCGTGGTACAGGTCTTCGAGCGTTCGTTGCAGGGCCAAACACACGCCTTGAGAATCTGAATATTCGACATTGCTCACTGGATCGCTTACCGCAGACTCTACCCAAAATGACTATGATGAAACAGCTTTTTATAACAAATTGCCTGTTATCTGTTCTGCGACTGGATATGTTGGTAGAAACCCAAAATTTAACCATCCTGGATCTGTCGTACAATCAAATACGCCAAATATTTCCGGTCACCGCGTATCCTGGAAGGACGTTGAGCATCGACAAATTGATACTTAATGGCAATCAACTGGAACGATTAGATATGAGCGTGTTTGCATCGGTGCCTAAGCTCGAAGGACTCGAAATTGTTGAGAATCGTTTAACGCGCCTCGAATCGACGGTGTCGATCAGTCTTCCTTTCCTTAACACATTGCAATTTACAAATAACCTAATTGAAATATTCGATCTGAGGAACTTAACGCTTCCTAGCCTGTCAGTACTTTATCTCAGTTCTAATGCTCTGAATCAGATGCCTTCTCTGCCGAAAATGTTATCAGAACTAGATTATATCGCTCTTAGTGAGAACAATCTAACCCGTGTGGATCTAAGCTATTTCCGACCATATCGAAAACTTAAAGATATTTATCTTTCATCAAACCAAATCACTGCCGTACGTACTTCATCTCCTGTTACACTGCCAGTTAATTGGATGGAATTGGAAAACAACAAGATTAGCGTCTTCAACATCACTGGATGTGGCTTCCCCAACATGACATCTTTAAATCTGAGGAAAAACCGTCTTACGGTGGTTCCACCTGTTTTCGACCGATTCCCAAAAGTTAGCTTGAAAATGGATGGGAATCCGATCACATGCGACACTTTACTTCCCTACAAGGATAAAATTCTGAATGAAAAACTTTATAAAGATCGAGTATCTCTTTCACGGGCATGTGATACTACATCATCGTTTCTAGTTGGAGAGAAAATTAAAGTTTGTTGTAACAATTAACGCAAAATCATTTTGGATATATGTTAATGTAATACTATTGTATCGTTGATATCGAAAGAATACTATGTGAAGTGCTGGGATGATGCGCCGAATTCTTTATTTTATGTTTATTTTGAATTATAGAAAAAACGAAACATAAAAGAAAATATATCGTAGAAGAGTTCAAAATCCTCTGTGGATTCGATCTTTATCAATACTGTTGCAGGAAGATTCATGTTGCATATTAAAGTGATGGAGCGCTGTTTACAATACGCTTCAACATTTTTTAAACCTCCAACAAATGACTCTCGGAGGAGCGAATTAGTTCCGAATTAGAGATGTGCGAAAATAAATACGGAATGAAAAGGCTCTCTCTTCCAACGAAAACTCCACCAATACCTCGGTGAATATACAGCGCAAGAAGGAAAGACATTTATGCGAAAAATCACTCGCGTAAGAACAAAAAGTTTTATAACAATTCAAAACTTTGACTTAAAATGCTTATATTACAGTCGGTTGTCGTATACATCAGGGACTACCAGATGACATACACGTTTGAACTATTTTATCTAAATTTCAAATAGTTTTAGATCAAAGAAGCATTTTATTCTCATCTCTCGGGTTCTGTTGCATTAGAATGATTGCAAAATTTAAATGAACAACGTATTTTCTTTCAATAATGAAAACAGTTCATAATGAAAAATAAAATCATGATTGATGCAGAGCGTTAAAGGTGACTGTTGCACGTGGCCTAATTTACGGGAATCGTGTATAGTTTTAACCTTGGCTAGAGGATAGTTCATTGTGTGATTAATCCTGAAACACATTATAATGTAATTTAATGCAAATATTGCCAAATTTCGTCTGTATAAAAACGCATACCATAACTGGCTTATATCAGTAGCATAGTGACTGTGGTACGAACTGTGAACAGTTCATAAATCTCTAGCCTAAGCGATGTCCATTGTTTGTGGTAAGGAGTGGTGTGGTGATAGCTCAGGAATGAATTTTTATGCTAAACTTATTATTAACATTTTCATGTTAGGACTTTTCTGGATCTTGTTCATCTCTTGCCAATTCAAGATGCATGCATGCATTGACGATTGTACTAGTCGACAGATCCATGACTGTGAAATCGATATCATCAACATGACCTCGGGAGGAGCAGTAAAACTCCTAAGGCTTTTGGAAAACGAATCAAACGTCCAAATCAACAAGCTGGTCATAGCCATCAGTCCGTCAGGAGTGTTTCTGCAAAAGATTAGCCACCTGGTTGCATACCTCATGTATAACAACTATCGAGAACCAACATTCAATCTACCGGAAGGCAATACTATCAGCGAAATTCAGATTATGCGTGCCAGTGGTCTTCGAGCATTCGTAGCTGGACGAAATACAAATCTAGACGTTCTAACTATTCAACAATGCACACTGGATCGCCTGCCGCAGACTCTACCCAAGATGACCGTGCTGAAGCAACTTTGTATAACAAATTGCATGTTATCCGTTCTGCGGTTAGATATGTTGGTAGAAAATCAAAATCTGACCACCCTGGATCTGTCGTACAATCAAATACGCCAAATATTTCCGGTCACCGGTGGTCCGGATCGGACATTGAGCATTGATTCGTTGATGCTGACAGACAATCTGCTGGAACATTTAGATATGACCGTGTTTGTATCTACTCCAAAACTCAACCAACTCTTGATTTCGCAAAATTATCTGACTCGCTTTGATGTGCCAGTACTGATTACCCTTCCTCACCTAAAAAATTTTTTTGCTTATGGAAACCTCATCAAATCAATCGATCTGCGAAATCTAACACTTCCTAACCTCAGCATGCTTTCTCTCGATTCTAATCTGCTCACGCAGATGCCATTCCTACCGAAACTGTTACCAGAACTATATTATCTGTCTATTAATGGTAACAACATATCCCATCTGGATTTAAGCTATTTCCGACCATATCGAAAATTGGAGGAAATTTATCTTACATCAAACCAAATCAGTACCGTACGTACTTCAACTCCTGTACGACTGCCGATTGAATCGTTGGATTTGCAAAACAACAGGATCATTTTGTTCAACATGACTGGGTGCGACTTACCAAACATGACATCGTTGGATCTGGGGGGTAATCGTCTTACAAAGATTCCACCTGTGTTTGAACGATTCCCAAAACTTAGCATAACAATGGATGCGAACCCGGTCACTTGCCACACTCTACTACCCTATAAGGATAAAATTAATTCTGGAAAACTTTATAAAGATCGAGTATCTCCTTCATCCGCATGTGATACAACATCATCGTTTCTAGTTGGGGAAACAATAAAAGTTTGCTGTGACGGATAAACGGAGTTCAGTTTGAAGCTACTTTTATATTGGTTGTCCTTTCTTACTGAAAACTAAAATTAATTGCCTTAATATAATACCTACTCGCCGTTCATTTGTAAATTTCGTGTGATAACCGGAAATTTTAAGTTCTACGCAATGTTCTCACTCTTTGGCTGTCTTAAGATTTGGACTAGTGACTTTCATTGTCAATCTTGCATGCATTTCGAAAAGTCTATTTGTCAATCGTTTTAAGCAATTCGTTTCTTCACAATTTTCAATACGCTAAGATTGTCAGGGCATTATTATTTATGCCACTGTCCGAATTAGTAAACATTTTCTGAAGTCATGATAAGTCAATAATGAAACTGAACGGATGATCAATATGGATATTGATGATCAAAGCTGATTAAAATTATTATTGTATCAAAAATTACATCAGCATCAAAGATTAATTTCCTGGGTTCCTAGTTATGGCAAATTTCTCTTAAAAAGTTGCATTATTTTTCGATTGACGAATAACATGCGTTCAAGGATCATATTATAATCCAATTTAACACAAATGCTGCAAACAACATTTTGCTTCAAAAGCGAAGTGCAGTGACGGTTTTCATTGCATTAGCTTAGTGAATTAGGCACGCGCTGTGTAGTTAGCAAATATCTCGGCTGAAACATGTTGATTATGCGAGAACGAAAACAACTTGGTGGTAAGTTTGTGCTTTTTTCTTGGTGACATTATGTTATTTTAAATTTTAAACTATTCTCTTTGGTTAGAATTTGCCTGTTGGATTCTGTTAATTTGGTATCAATTGGAGAAGCACCTTTGTGATGGTCAATGTATCAAACGGTTTCTATCATATTGTGATGTCGGTGTTATCAACATGACCTCGGATGGAAGAGTGAAGCTTATGGGGCTTATTGATCAAGCACCGGTAGTACGTGTTGAGAAGATGATCGTAGCCATCAGCCCTACCGGACCGTTTTTGCAAACAATTAGCCCCTTCATTGATTCCATCGCGTATGGTAACTACCAAGACCCTACCTTTGTTGTTCCGGAAGGCAATACTATCAGCGAGATCAGCTTTATGCGTGCTACAAGCCTTCGTGCGTTTATTGCCGGACCGAACACATTTCTGGCTTACCTAAATGTTGAATATTCTGCGTTGGATCGCTTGCCACAGACTCTGCCAAAGTTGGATAGGTTAAAAAAGCTTACCATAAAATACGGTATGTTATCCATTCTGCGACTGGATATGTTGGTAGAAAATCAAAATTTGACTACCCTGGATCTGTCGTACAATCAAATACGCCAAATATTTCCGCTCACAGCGTATCCTGGAAGGACGTTGAGCATCGACAAATTAATACTTAATGGCAATCAACTGGAACGTTTGGATATGAGCGTGTTTGCATCAATGTCAAAACTCGACTATTTTTATGTATTGGAAAATCGCTTAACTCAATTGGATGCGTCGATACCAACCACCTTTTCCAAACTTTCCACATTTTACATAGGTGGTAACAAAATCAGAACGCTCGATCTGAGGAATTTAACGCTTCCGAGCCTCTTAACCGTTTCTCTTGGTCCCAACAATTTGAAGCAGATGCCATCCCTACCAAAGGCGTTGCCGGCACTTGAATACATGTCGCTTGAAAAGAACAACCTTACTCAATTGAACCTAAGCTATTTCCGAAAATATCAAACATTGAAATACGTATTCATTACGTCGAACCAAATCACTGCCGTACGTACTTCATCTCCTGTAAAACTGTCTTTTGTTCGGTTCGGTTTATTAGATAACAAAATCAACTTGTTAAACCTCACTGGGTGCAGCTTCCCCAACATGACATCTCTAAATCTGAGGAAAAACCATCTTACGGTGGTTCCAGCTGTGTTTGAACGATTCCCGAAACTAACTGTAACATTGGATATGAACCCGATCACATGCGACACGCTACTCCTGTACAAGGAGCAGATCAAGAATGACAAACTTTACAAAGACCGAGTATCTCCCGCATGGCCATGCAGTACGACTTCTTCGTTTCTAGTTGGGGAAAAAATAAAGATATGCTGTGACAGTTGAAGCTGGCGGATCGTTACAACGAATCATACTACGCTCGAAATCCTCTGAGAAACATGATTTTTAATCATAACATAAAAATAATTAATTGTATCTCCCACTTACTTATTGTGAACAGCGAAATGTTACTCCGCATACAATCAAAATTAATTATGCATACGTGAATGAAATGAAATGAAATTAATAAATAATTTTCTTTTCTGAATGAATTCTGAACAAAACATGTTGACGACCACTACAAAACAGATCATTTTGAGCACACTAAAATAACACGTTACCAAATAGTATTATGAACTTCTATCCCTTTATCATCATAAAAAAAATCGATCAAAACAGCATTAGACACATAATTGAAATCTTTTATTTTTTATGACACATTGTTGACTGACAAATTACGGTACAATTTAGCAACCACACGCAGAATTTCTTCAGGCCTAAATAGCTGAGCTGTAGTATCATTATCGACAGTATCGAGACGAGGTTAACCAATAGTGCATTGTCTATCAACATTTGAATTATGGCTGTTTTGTACTGTAAGTATTCAGCCAATGGATGGTGGTGATCTACGCATCTAACCGGTGATCATTATTGTCCTTCGTTAGCAACAGGATTGGTTCTGTGGATTTTGTGTCAGATTGGATCTCGTCCCTGTTTCGCTCAATGTAAGGAACCGAATGCGTTTCTTTGCGACATCGGAGTAGTCAACATGACTTCTGACGGAGGAGCCAAGATACGTAACGCCATTGACAGCCAAGATTTTATGTATGCAGTAGGCATCGAGAAGCTGATCGTCAGCAGCAGTGCTTCTGGTCCTTTTCTGCAGAGAATTGCGCGCTTTACGGAAACGATTACTTATTACTTCTATCGTGATCCTGTGTTCCAAGTTCCAGCAGGCAACACAATTGCCGAAATCGACATTATCAATGCAGCTAACTTGCGGGCAGTGGTGGCAGGTACGAATCGCCACTTAAAGAGACTGCAGCTGGAGAACTGCCAACTAGATCGTATGCCTCCGACACTCTCGCAGATGATCGAGCTGGAGGAATTGATTGTCGTACGTTGCGCAATGACAGCATTGCGACTAGACGTGTTGGTGACCAATCCAAAACTCAATATTTTAAAACTTTCAAGTAATCAAATAAGGCAACTCTTTCCGATTACCTCGTTACCAAAACAAAGGTTGTCACTAGCAACGATTGATTTGTCCAACAATCAATTGGAACGTCTGGATTTGTCCATCTTTGACCATATACCGGACCTGGAGCGGTTGTACGTACAAGCGAACCGCATCGTTCGCATCGAGGCGACAGCACCGGTAACTTACGCTTCACTCTTGCGACTGGATGTCAAATCGAACAAAATATCTTCCTTAGATACACGCAATCTCACGCTGCCTTCATTGACTTCGTTCTATGTGGACGACAATGCGCTCACAGAAATACCAACTCGTTGGGGATCGCTGCCCAGTTTGCTCTATCTCGGGTTGGATCGAAACAATCTGAAACAAATCGACATGAGTGTATTTCGGCAGCTTCCGAACTTGACCCAAATTTACATCAGCGAAAACAACATCCAGACTATACGCACCTCGTCCCCTATTACTCTACCAAAGCTTGATATGTTATCGCTCGAAAATAATCGCATCGCGTCGGTAAACTTTACAGGATGCAATTTTCCTGAGTTAACTATTATTGTGCTGACGAATAATCTGCTGACGACAGTTCCGCCTCTCTTTCAACGATTTCCCAAAACACGGATGTCCGTCGAGTGGAATCCAATCAAATGTTCCAATATTTTGTCGTTCAAGACCAAGATTGAAGAGAATCGGCTTTTTGTGATCACCGCTACGACACAGTCAGAATGTAACACGCAATCCTCAATTGTACTTGATGAAGAGATAAGAGCATGTTGTGAAGCTTAGCAAGTATTCAACCTTCCACGAATATCGGGGGCTTGACGAAAAAAGTTAATCGTTAGAATTTGTCCAAAACGGAGCGAGCCGGTGGTGAATTGGTAGCGGTGCCGGTTTTCACACGATAGGACCGGTCCAAAATCCCATCCAGACCTATACTCCCTATGCAGCACTGACTATTTATCCGGCTACGGATAAATAAAATCACATTTTGAATACGTAATAAAGAATGGCAGAAATGACAGGTCTTAGACCTTTTGAGGTTTTGAGACCAATGAAGTAAAGAAGATTTGCCCAAAGTAATATCACTTTATACAAGATAAATATAAAAAGTGCACTCATGAAAACTCATTTCTTTTTTACTCGAGAGGTCTCCATAACTCTGCACAAAAATGATTCCGACACTTGCGTCTAGCAACTGATTCATGTCAATATAAACACTTACTTCAATAATAATAAATTTGAATAAAAAAAACTTGATGTAACTGAATACCATTTTTAACGCTAGAACCAAATTTTAATGTAATCCATTTCCCTATAAATGGAAATAGAAAAAGTTATGGATAATAATGGCAAATAGAAAAAAACGTTATTACAATGATGAACAACATACGTCATAATGGGTAAGAGCTACACTGGACCGTAAAATCAAAAATTATCAGTCGTTAGTCAAAGAAGTTTATGTAATTGGTTATTATCAAACAAATTCAAATGGCATGCAGTAAATGAGTAAGTTTGCCATTATACTGTAGTTATTTTTTATTTTCATTTTATGTTATGAAGAACAACGTGGTCATACTGCATGCAAATTGTATTATGAACTTTCAGCAAATCTATCAAAACAGCATTAGACACATTATTGAAATCTTTTATTTTTTATGACACGCTGTTGACTGACAAATTGCGATACAATTGAGCAATAGCAATTTAACAATCACACGCAGAATTTCTTCAGGCCTAAATAGCTGAGCTGTAGTATCATTATCGACAGTATCGAGACGAGGTTAACCAATAGTGCATTGTCTATCAACATTTGAATTATGGCTGTTTTGTACTGTAAGTATTCAGCCAATGGATGGTGGTGATCTACGCATCTAACCGGTGATCATTATTGTCCT
The DNA here is from genome assembly GCF_943734755.1 of Anopheles moucheti. Lineage (NCBI taxonomy): Eukaryota > Metazoa > Arthropoda > Insecta > Diptera > Culicidae > Anopheles > Anopheles moucheti. The sequence continues at coordinate 90,029,603 of NC_069141.1, forward strand.
TCGTTAGCAACAGGATTGGTTCTGTGGATTTTGTGTCAGATTGGATCTCGTCCCTGTTTCGCTCAATGTAAGGAACCGAATGCGTTTCTTTGCGACATCGGAGTAGTCAACATGACTTCTGACGGAGGAGCCAAGATACGTAACGCCATTGACAGCCAAGATTTTATGTATGCAGTAGGCATCGAGAAGCTGATCGTCAGCAGCAGTGCTTCTGGTCCTTTTCTGCAGAGAATTGCGCCCTTTACAGAAACGATTATTTATTTGATCTATCGTGATCCTGTGTTCCAAGTTCCAGCAGGCAACACTATTGCCGAAATCGAAATTAGCAATGCAGCTAATTTACGATCGGTGGTGGCAGGTACCAATCGTCACTTAAAGAGACTGCAGCTGGAGAACTGCCAGCTAGATCGTGTGCCTCCGACACTCTCGCAGATGATCGAGCTGGAGGAATTGATTATCGCAAGTTGTGCAATGACAGCACTGCGACTAGACGTGTTGGTAAACAATCCGAAACTGAATATCTTAAGCCTTTGGAGTAATCAAATAAGGCAACTATTTCCGATCACATCGCCACCAAAACAGGGGTTGACACTTGCAATTATTGATTTGTCCAACAATCAATTGGAACGTCTGGATATGTCCTTCTTCGTCCATATGCCGGACCTGGAGCGGTTGAACATACAAGCGAACCGCATCGTTCGCATCGAGGCGACAGCACCGGTAACTTACGCTTCACTCTTGCGACTGGATGTCAAATCGAACAAAATATCTTCCTTAGATACACGCAATCTCACGCTGCCTTCATTGACTTCGTTCTATGTGGACGACAATGCGCTCACAGAAATACCAACTCGTTGGGGATCGCTGCCCAAATTGCACTACGTCGGATTTGATCGAAACAATCTGAAACAAATCGACATGAGTGCATTTGGTCAATTTCAAAACTTGACCCAAATTTACATCAGCGAAAACAACATCCAGACTATTCGCACCTCGTCCCCAATTACTCTACCAAAGCTTGATATGATTGTGTTCGAAAACAATCGCATCGCGTCGGTAAACTTTACAGGATGCAATTTTCCTGAGTTGAACCTTATTTCGCTGATGAATAATCTGCTGACGACAGTTCCGCCTCTCTTTCAACGATTTCCCAAAACACGGATGTCCGTCGAGTGGAATCCTATTAAATGTTCCAATTTATTGTCGTTAAAGACCAAGATTGAAGAGAATCGGCTTTTTGTGATCACCGGTACGACGCAGTCGAGATGTTCCACGACATCTTCGATCGTACTTAATCAAGAGACAAGCGCATGTTGTGAAGCTTGACCATCAGTGATGCGAGTGAAACATAAATCTTCAACCATTCGGAAATCTGAAGGACGTTTCCTCAATGTAATATGAATCCTGGAAAATTATACAAGAATAAAAAGTTGCTCCCAATGAATAGATTTCTGTAGAATTCGTGCTACTCTTGATGTATCTTTTCATCTCTGTTTTGCCCTTCCTTCACTATTCCAGGGCGTATTTATGTATAATGATGATGCAATCGGTTACTCATCATCGGCAAACAATTATATCGGTTCCCGGTGCGTTCCTACGCCAGAAAAGTCTGTTCACTGATGCTGATGTAAATTAAGACGTTCGTTTGCGTTCGAGAAGCTGCTATCCGCAAGGCTTTCAAGAAATGGAAGTCGATGAACTCGAGATGCTTGCATAACTGTTTGCACAGGTATTTCCGGCCACTGTTGCATCCAGCTAAAGGCATCAAAATTGAAGTTTGAAAATAATAATGATTCTACGTTCTCTAACTTTGATGTTATAACTTTTGTAACTACTCATAGTTTGATCCTCCTTATATTCATATTTCACGTCACTTAAAATTGTGTTTTCCAATTTACTCTCTTTTTCACAGATCTTCTAGAAATAGCAACGAACAAACAAGAATCATCTGACGTACACTCCGAAGTTGACAGATGCTGAAAGATTGTGGCAGCAAAAGTAAACTGCATATGTGTACTTAAATCGGAAGTGTATGAAAGCATAATTTACCGTTCTTTTAGTTCGCTTTTGCTGCCGATCAGCTTTCCTCTCACTGGGTTGAGCTAATGAGTTTTCTTTGTGCGAAGCGTTACAGACGGATAGAACGAAGGAGGCTAAACCAACCGTTGAATATTATCGCTCCTTTATTTTATGCTCTCCGAGCGGTGTAGTTGTTACCACAAGAAAAAGGGAAAATCTAAGCCAAGGTAACGTGTGATAAAAAATGCATAAACAGCAGACTGCATAAGGAAACCAGCCGTCGCGGTGACAGCGAATAGTATCGGGATGCAGTATCTTCCCTACTTTCCGGATTGATAGATTCATCAGATAGAGGAGCCAAAAGTGAACCACAAGGAAACGAAATAAAAAAAAAGTTTATAACTTCCTTGCAAGAAACAACAAATATCCGACACAAAAGTACATTTCCGGGGTGTCAAACATGCACGACCTATTTACCACTGTGCTGTCCAAAAGGGATCTATCCCGGGCCGGAGAGCTGTTTTCCATCGCCGACTACGAGATTGTGAATGATCTGACTGAAGTGGTAAGTTGTGTTAATGTGACCGTATGACTTTAATGGCTTGAAAAAATGAGTTTTCCTTTCTTATTGTCCACCAGTTGGAGGAGATTTCATCCATCATCTCCCACGAAGACTATCTGCACAACAGCAACGACCAGTCGGTAATCGAAATCTGCATCAACCGGGTAACATCATGCATCAAGAAGACGCACACGATAGCGAAGCACTGTGCCGGGCTGGTCAGTCTGTTGGAAACATGCCTACGCTATAACTTGCAACCCACGGGTAAGGATGTGGATCCGCCGCATGCGAAGATATCGTCTGACATCATTTCCAGCATATTTCTGGTAGGAACTGCCTCCGTCTCGTCTGCAATAGACATTCTTCCGCAAAGGTTTAATTCTACTTTTGGTTGTGTTTCTTCCGGCAGAACTACAACAAGCAAGTGGTGATGGAGGTGACACTGCCCGTTGCGGTTAAGTTTCTCAACCAGGGTAACCTCGAGCTATCGCGCAACCTCGCCAGCTACCTTTCATCGGCGGCCATCGAGTACTCGTATCTGCTGTCACCACATGTACACGTCATCCTCGAATCGCTGCTCGGCGGTAACTACGGCCTCTGCCATGTTCTGTCGCAAATTTACGACGCAACGCCGGACCCGATCAATGACGCTGGGCCAAAGTTTGTGGAGATTGTACCACGGTGCGAACTGCAGGAGCAGCTCGTCATACTGCAGCTGCTTGTCACGATCGCGAAACAGAAACCATCCTGCCTGACCGAAAGCATTCCATCGTTGCTGGAGCTAGCCACGATCCGGCCACCATTATCCGCGGCGACACTGCTGGTGCTGCTCAAGCTGGCCGAATCCAAACCGATCAAGCTGGCCGAATACACGGAAGCGTTCAAGCTGATCGCCCAAAGTGTACCGCAGACGGTCGGGTTCGCCGCACAGATACTCTCCGCCATCGGGCGTTGCGGCAAGGACCGAGCCCAGGTGGCGTTAGACTTTGTGCTCGAGCATTTACCACGTGCCGATCGGCCGTTGCAAACGATTCTGCTGAACGAGGCGACCAAACTGTGCACAAAGTATCCGGTCCTGTTCACCGACAAGGTTACCTCCGTCGTTCGGCAACGGCAGCTGAGCAATAACAGTCAAATCAAGCAAACTGCGTCCGGTGGAGTGACGATTGTGAATCTAAACTCGTCTGTCACGCTGCCCACGCCCACGTCCACATCAACAGGGACGGCAAGTTTGGGTGTGCACGGAAATGGTGGAACCGCTCTCGGTACGAACGGCCCATCCGGAGCGGCAGTTGGCATTCTGGGCAGTACGGGTAGCAGCTCAGTCGGTTACACCCAACATGTGCTCGATCACGGACGATCGATTGTGTCGAAAACACCAAATGTCGCCGTCATAAACAATGGTCATACGCACACGACGAGCAGCGCGATGATGTCGACCACGGTTATCAACACCTCGAACGGCACAACTCTGAGTTCGACCATTCATCCGGCACTGCTTACCAATTTTATGAACGCAGCAAATGGCGTGCCTAGCAGTGGTACCGTCACGACAGCTAGTGGCACCGGAACAGTGGTTAATGGAACTACTGTTGTCTCTCCAACGCCACATCACACAGGGTAAGATGCGCAGTGCGCTGTTGGTCAAGAGCTGCTAATCAATATCTCTGATCGGATGTATCGTTTTTCCCCTTTCTCAGTTACACCCGGAACCGTCCGAAGCTCGGAGACTCGCGCAGTACCGGACGGCTTCATTCGGGCGGAGGAGGTGGTAACAAGAGTACGACACGTTTGAACAATGCGGGCGGATCGATGGGCGGGCTGCACAAATCGCGCCTCGGTTCGTCCCAGCTGATCAATCAATTCAACGGCGATATCGGTGCGGGTGTGTCGATTGATCCAGAAAAACCATCCACAGGCGTTACACCGAACGGACCCGCAATGGTGGACGGTTCCACGTCGCACAACATCATCATGCACAGCGGCAACAGCCATCATTCGAGCGGAAATGTCGCTATCAAAGGAATGATGGCCAGCAGTGGTAGTGGTGGAGGTGGTGGTTTGCTTGGCAACTCGATTCCACCGCCACTAAGCCAGCACGTGACGATTACGGGTGAGAACAAGTGGGGTATACCCCAGACAAAGATCACATCCTGTGGCGTCACAGTGACGACGTCTCCGACCCGTGCACCCCGTCCGTACTCCCACGGCCCAACCAACACGCTGATGGGATCGACCGGTGCGCTCGGTGGCAAGAGTTCACTCGGCGGACTCAACCAATCAACTGGATCGATCGGCATTCAGGTGCACCATGCGTCACCAGCCTCACCGACGATGTTCAACAATCACTCGCAGCAGACGTCACCGCAGCTGACCACCACGCTATCGCTTCACTCGAGCGATGATCCATCTAACCAGGTATCTTTGACCGATCGATTGAATTCCCCATCCGAACGCTTGACTGTATGATGTTCCACGCTTTTAGGTTATTGTCTCCGGTCCCGCAACGGTAACGACACGTCCACGCACGAACGACAATCGGAGTGTAACGATCCTGAACGCCTCCTCGACCACTACGCGCATGAGCGTGTTCGAACCGTACCCGATGCGTGACACCATACAGCACTTCTGTGAGAAGCATCTGGACAAAATCAAGTCATACACGGAAGCGGTGGCCCATCGTATACCACCCCCGGCCAAATGCATCATCGAGGAACGGCGGGCGAAAAAGATGGCCAAGCTCCACTTTGCGTGTCAGGTGCGCGGTCCACACTGCCTCTACTCGCGTACCATGTTTACGATGCGCACGCGCAACCCACGCACCTGGATCCATCTGATGTTTCTGGATCTGCAGGCAAGGGCGGGCAAGAACGCACTCAGCAGCTGGGATCCGAGCGTCAGCCGACTCAAACATTGCTGGGACACGCTCAAGTGTGAAAATCGAACGTTTATAACGCTAGTCACGAGTGCGTTCCCCAACGGTAAGGAGCAAGAAGCGCTGGTCAATGAGCTTCGCCATGCCGGGTTTTTTGACGTGTTCGAAATGGGTCCGGTGACGCTCGGCCCGGGAGGTGGTCCCGCCGGGGGAACGCCCGGTCCAGGGGTAGAATTGACTACTGGTGCGTCGGGATCTACCGGAACGTCCGGTGTCGGATCGGCTACCGGTGTTGACCCGAGCGCAGCCTCAAACGGGGGCAGCTCGGAAGATCTGGAGGTGCTCCAGTGGGGTTGCTTTCTCTGCCACCATCCGGAGAAAGCTATCGGATTTCTGCACGGAAACAATCAACCCGTGATTGAGGGTCAGCTAAAGGAAAAAAAGGGCAAATGGAGATTGTTCCGGAGATGGCGCACTCGCTACTTTACACTTTCCGGTGCACATCTTTCGTGCAAAGGATCGGTTAGTGAGGTAAGTTCCCGCAGTACTGGGAAGAAGGTGAACCGAAGAAATCGTTTATTGATGTTCTGCCCTGTTCGAACAATTATAGACCGGTGGCGAAAGTATCGACGTGAACCAGATCCGATCGGTGAAGGTGTCTCGGGGTGCGCGCAACATCCCCAAAGCGTTTGAAATTTTCACTGGTGATCAGACACTTATCCTTAAGCCGAAAGATGGAAACAAGGCGGAAGAATGGGTGCAATGTTTGAGCATCGTGCTGGCACACTCACAGGTAAGAGGATGTTATTATATAATCGTTTTCACTTAAGCGAACAATATTACTAAAAAGTGTTGTAGCTAGGATGAAAAATACTCACGAAAATAACTGACGTCAGGGTTTTCCGGTTTTGTAGCAACAAAATCCATCGCTGGAGTGTTCAGTGCCACATTCACGTTTGAAAATCACACACACTTAAGTTAAAGACCGTTTTCAACAATAGGAGCACACTTTAATCACGACCGTATTACTTGCCCGAGATGGTCTACTATGATGCACTTTGTCCTTATACAGTTCCTGTGCAATATTCCACATTTCTTTACCTTACGTTTCGAATTCTTAGTTCTTTATGTTAGTTTCCACATGGTTTTTACGTTGTAGTTTATAGTGTTTTAATGAACATTTTTATTAATTTCACCCATTTCAACTTGTACGCTCTCAAAGCGTGCCTCGCTATGCCATACTGAGAAAAGATGGCCGATTGCAAAGGAATGATACCTCACCATTCTGTTTTCATCACTTTTTTCTATTCATACTAATAGTGAGCGAGTTAGAATGATGTGAGCGTCCCGTTCTCACTACCCCAAAATTATCAAGACGCAGCGTGTGCTCTCACTTATAGCCGTTATGTTTACAGTGCAATTGTTCGGTATTTGCGTACCAAAGATGGCTGTCCATTGCCGCGTTTGTCATTACTCCACCTGCAAAAGTATTTTGCAGAACAATAAGCAAATGAATTAATTTGTTCCATTTATCTTTTTCTTTATATCTGAATTTGAGGTTAGAGAATTGAATTGTACCGGTATGTAATCTCTTTTACTAGGCAGCACACATGGATGCTTCCGCTTTTATTGAATGTTATGATTATTTTCTTACAGTAAACCCGCTTGCTCTCTTTCGCTTAGAAAACTTTCTTAAGCTCCACTTCAAACACGAGGGTACTACATGGGGGGATCACCGGAGGACTGCCTTTGGTGCCGTACGCTAGTTTGTGTGGGATGACAAGTCGCCGTTTGCCACCCACCTTCATCCCCGCGACACCCAAATCCCATCCTTTTATGACCTCGCCTCGGCCAAGGCTGAATTTCAGCCCCGGACCCTTGCTCGTACTGTCGAATACCTTGTTGTTCGACTTCAGACGGCCCTCGTAGTAAACCGCTATCTTCTTGCCGGGTTTGGCCTCCGGTCCGGAGCCAACCTTCAAATCTTCGACCATTAGTCCGTCCTGCAGCGTACGCATGCCGCTCTTTTTCTGCTGGTCTTCCTGCTTCTTGGGAGCTTCCTTCGCGAGCTTCGCGTTTCCGTTTACCGGCTTAGCGTCGTTGCTCAACTTGGCTTGCTTTGCCTTCGGCTGCTCATCCTCTTCCTCTTCGTCGTCTTCGTCGTCGTCGTCCTCCTCCTCCTCTTCATCATCGTCATCGTCCTCGTCGTCGTCGTCGTCTTCATCATTATCCTCCTCTTCCTCGCCGTCATCGTCATCGTCCTCGTCCTCGTCGTCAAGCCCGTTCGCAGCACTGTCGTCCAGCATCGACTCGGTGAATGTAGCGTCGTCTTCATCGCTACCCTCTGATACCTCTCCGGCGGCTATCTTTTTGGCAACTTTGGCTTGGGCCACTTGCTTCGCACTTCGAGGTTTGCCATTTGCAGTTACCAGTTCCTCCTCCTCCTCCTCATCCATCTCGTCCTCTTCATCACCCAGCTCGTCCATTTCATCCGGCAGCACGTTGCCGGTGAGATGGACAACTCCTTGTCCCTTGGTCGCGAAACTTATTTCGTCTCCGGTGGCAAACGCTTGGTCCAGAACCACTTGAGGTATTGCCTTATTCAACGTGCACAGTAGATAGGTAATACTCTCCGTTGTGAGCATCACCTGCACGTCCCCGCTACTGTCGGTCAGGTCTAGGGCAGCGTGTGTGAGATGGAAGTCCTGCTCGACCACCTTGGAGTATTTCTTACCCTGCTTTAGGATCAATCCTGTATGGGGGAAACAGAAGGCAGATAATGTAAGACATTGTAGTGCGGTCACCATGTGCTTTTGGCGTGCCTTTGAAGAAACGCGTTATTTCCGTGAATACCGGATTGCAACAAAAGGTGCTACTCACACGCACACACACACGCTTCCACATGACAGCCATGGTCGGTGCGGTGGTGCCGGCAGCAGCCTTTTCCCTTCGCTAGCTAATAATCTTTCCCGGATGGCTGGAATCTTAACGCTAATTCGACTTACCCCAGAACATTTTGATGCGTGTGTGTATAAATGCCGTCAGAAACGAAAAAGCCGGAAACAAGATGTACAGTATTACACTTATGCACAAACAGAGCTAGCCACGAACAAGAGCTGGAGCGGAACAACGTGCTTAATCGCGTTCTGTGAAGGTATTGCGACTGACAGTTGTAGATGAGGCGGGCTAGAAACGAACCCCAGTTTTTATAAACGCGCTGCCTGGAATGAGATTCGAAAATGGCGCGTCGTTGTTCGAACCGGTTCGGAAACGGTTGTTCGAATACGAACTTGAATGTTTCGGATTGGAATCGAATTTCGTAAATTAAAATCTTCGTTTCATCGCGCATGATTAGTTAATTATAAACAATCGGAATAATTAATTTGTATTTCACGTGGTTTCTGTCATTTTTAATATTTTGCAGGCACGAGATAGTCCAACGACACGCACCAACAGTCTTCCAGCCCGCAGTATTGGCAACAGTAGGACGGTTTTCTAAATTATTCCATTTTGCTAGTGAATTACTTCATCTGCACCACTACTGTCGAAATCCTGAAAAATTTAGTGACATTAATTCCGGATTGAACAACGAAGCAACCGTGTCAAAATGAAAAGACATTCGTACTTAATGAGATCAAACACCAACAGGGTAAGCCTAGCCGCAGACATTTTTCAGGAAGCGTTTTCTGTATTCTTAGGGGCTTAAGGGAGCGTAAAAGACTTGAATGAACGAATTGGAAGCTGAGAGTGCAATTTCAGCGCTACTGCATAGTGACATCTTGAGACACGAAAGCACGTCTCAAAAAACCGTAAAGATTTCATACCCCGCTCAGAGGCCAACATATTTGCAATGCGGACAAATCATCAAAACTAGTGTTGGGTAAATCTGATTCAAAATTTGATTGACTCTTTGGACCGAATGAATGAATCTGAATCTCTATTCTAAGAGATTCGTGAACCCTCAAAGATTTATGATTTCTCATAGATTCTTGATTCGTCAAAGATTCTTGAATCCCATAAGACTTGTGAATCTTCAAATATTTGTGATTCCCTGAAGGTTCATAACTACTCAAAGATGACTGGATCTTCGAATTCATGAGGAATGATGAACATTTTTAGAGTCGGCTCATGATTTAAATTTTGATTCCCAAAAGTTTCATTAGACACAACACTAATCAATACCTATGGCTGTCAATCTTTACACGATAAACTTATTCACCTGTTTCACGTTTTCTATTGTTTCTATTGAAAAAAAAATATATATATATACCGAGTGAGATAATTGTACTTAATGAGGAAAGCGATTGAGGTAAAATCATACAAAATACGTCCAAACGAGGGAAACGTTTTAGTGAGAGAAACGAACATGCGTGTCGAGGATTATATTAGGTGATCATATAAACGCATAACATATTGTTTTTGATAATTTTAATAACGTTAAGGCTCTACGTGTTCAGCTTAACTGAAGAGATTTGTCCTTGCTTTTACATTCTACAAACGTTAGACGTTGTCGTTTTAGTGACTCCTTTCGATGCGATTTTGAGCCATTCGAGAAGGTGATACAGTGACCCCAATAAGAACCCCAGACTGGGCAACATTTTATATTATCGAAATGTATGTTAAGAACCTTAGTTTTACAAATATACACAAATACACGTTACAAAAAAGAGCATATGTGTGATTCATGTTCCATTCCCTTCCGATGACAATGTGGGATCGTGAATTCTTTCACAAAAATAAACATAACATGAAGACAAATGTGAACTTTGGGTGTTAAATTTAATTTTCTTTCATGGTTGTTTATTTTTCCGCTTTATTCCGTGTGCACACCATTATATTCTGCTTGTGGTAAGGTAACCAAATGTGCAGAAACGAAAGACTGAAAAAGCGCTAAGAAAATAATAGACCATTTTTGCTTAACAAAAAAGAAACATAAAACCCTACGTTAGAGACATTAACAAACGATACTACGATTTGAAATCGGCATTTTGTACGGTAAAAGTACACAACTAATACTAGCTGACTATTTGAAGCACGTATGTTTTGTTAACCCCTGTTTTGTTGCTGTTGCGTATTTGTTAAGTAAATTCTGCATATGCTGTGCTGCTTGGTTAATCAAAAAACACAAACAAAAAATAGCAATCATATGTTACAACAAACTCTGTTCTACTTTTCTCGCTAATCATCTCATTTCTGTTGTATCGCACACAAAGAAAACAAAGACTAAAAACAAACAGCGCTCACTTTAATAATTAAGACTTGCCCTCATTTGTCTAACGATGGTTTAATCCATGGCGTGCTTAACGCTTTTCCATTTTTGCCTATTTTAGTATAACCATGTGTCCTTTTTGTTTTGTTTTTGTTTCTAAGTGGAGCTAAGTTCGACTCCATTATTCGACTAAATTTTCGATCCATACTAAATTCGCTTCGTATTTAAGAAGAACCGCGGTAGAACTAGCGTGTCTAGTAGTTAAGTAATAGAAGTAGCAGAATTAGTAATTGTAGTAGTAATTATAGATACACAAAATGGCACTTCCGATTTCAGCATGCTACGTTCATTACATATTTGTTGCATAAGTGTGTGCATCAATATAAGGCGATAACGGGAAGCCGTTATCCGTTTCTGTTCTGTTGGCAATCGTTGGCATATACAGTCAAAAGTAGTAACTGCTTCCGAAGTTGAAATTGGCGTTGTAAAAAAGCGTTACTATGTACTATGTTGGCTGTAAAAAGTACGAAGGCATTGGATGCTTTTTTTTTTGTTTCATTTTTCGCTACCATTCACACATCATGTGGAAGGCAAACCGTAGCTTACTACGTAGGCACATTAGTGAGTATACACATTCAATACTCTCGTGCGCTGCTACTAACAGTTCTCACGTGCGCTACTTAAACGTTCGCTGTTAGTTACAACCATATAATACCCTATAGACTACGATTTCGAATTAATATATTAAACTTTTTCTCTTTTGTTACGGGCTAGTTTAGGATTTAGTTCATCTTTCGCTTTACAAAACATCAAACACGTGGCACTTGGGTGGCATTATTTGAAAAACTTTTCCGGAAGAAATATTACAAAACCGTTGTCGCTACACAATAAACATACACACCCTACTTACATTACATTGTTACAAACAGTTAAAAGTCAACAAATCAAACCTTGGCCTTGGCGCCCATACGAGGACACGTACAGACGCGGTTGAAAAATACGTTAAACTACTGTCATTAGTACTATGGGTTTTCTGTTTCGTAAATGGGCGAACTACACACAGCACACACAGACACGCGTTTACTTCCATTCCGTCGCAGTTCTGTCAGCGCTACTGGATTTCATCGTCGTCGAGGTGGAGGAGGACGACGTCATCTGGACCTTTTTGGTGTGGATGACCTGCTGCTGGTGGTGCCCCTCCTCCATTATCAGGTTGCCTCTCATTGTAGTGGCCCCAAGGTGTGCACCACTGTCAAAGAGACTAACGTTACCATTTTTAATCGTTGGTACGGAAGGCACAGAAGTGTTGTTGTTGTTGGAGGTGGTGGTGGTGGTGGTGCGAAGGAAATGTTGTTGCTGCTGCTGCTGTTGACGGAACTGTTGCTGCTGCGGTGAGCTAGTCGGGGCGTTAGTGACGTTTGCAGCGGGACTTGCGGCAAAGCTGCTAGTGCTAGTGCCTGTTTGTGCCGAAGGACTTGTTGCGGAATTGTTATAGTAACCATGGCCTAGTGACTGTGACTGCTGGTAGCGTTGCTGTTGCTGTTGTTGCTGCTGCATGTCGTGGTTTTCTACATTAAGCTTAGCAAACTTCTGCTCCACAGTGGTTAGCGGGTTTGGGCTTTGAGGATTAGTGTTATTGGCATTCTGAAAGACACGGGTTTCGTATCTGCACACGCAATGCGTGAAAAGAAGAAAGAGAAAGAAAAAAGACAACATTGGTATGTTTTAGTGGTTAGGGTTATGGATGCTGGTAACTATGGTGATTATGTTGTTGCTAATGATGGTCATTTGAACCCCTTCCTCAACGTTACTGTGATTATATTATGGTATTAATTTAATTATTTCCGCACACTGCATTCATTTCTTTTTATAGTAAAATCAACTTCCATTCACCACATCTAATCTACTTCCACAACCACAACTACATTTAGATCAAGAATTCTTTGTGTTTTCGATGTGTAACAACCTCCACTTTTTCAGCATAGCTCCCGAATTAAAGAGGAATAGTAACCCCGCAGGCAAAGATTGCTCTACACAAGGTTGCGGCATCCTCCGACATTGCAAAGAACTGGACCCTTAACCCCGTCGCATCTACAGTTCAAGCATTTTGGTAAGTTATTATGATTGATGAAATGATTAAAATTTCCAAAACTACTTCGGTCATCATCTACATGTTCCGAGCTTTCTCAAATGCTTTAGTTGCATGCTTTAGTCGTGGCACAAGATGAGAGGAATGTACATGGGGATTACAGTAAAAATGTACAAGGCCCCTACATAAGTGGCACTTGTTAAAGAACTCATGCTCATTCAAAAATTGTACAACAGTAATTACACAAGGAGTGGAAGAGTATCAAGCTGAAGACACATGAGGTCACTTTTCCCCCAACATGGGCACCCAACCACAGATGTCTATGTGTGTGCGTTCTCAGTAATTGCAGAACCTGTTCGTCCTTACCTGGTAGTGAATCCTTCGTACGTTTGTGGAGCTGGTGAGCTACCAGCAGCCCCGCTACCATTCGTATGCGGTTGTGTTGGAGACGATCGGAACGTACTAAGCGGCTGCACCTTATTTTGCAGATCCTGTACTGCGGCATCGAACTGTGTACGATTGAATTTGGAAGTGCTCAAGTTTGAATTCTCCACTCGCGTCATATCGTACGTGCGATTCAGCATCGATGGCGACACCAAGGCCGACGGAGATTTCAATGCATCGGACTGGTAAGGTTTCGGGACGGCATTCGCAGTGAGCAACTGATTGCCCGATCCGGGTCGCTGAAAGCTTGGACTTGCAGGCGATCCAGTGTGCTGTCCCAAGCGGGGCATTGTGTTTGCGCCCTGTCCGGGTGAACCACCAAGCGAAGCAGGGGAATAAGTGCCGGGTTTTGGTAGGGTTTGTGGCGGAGGTTTCGGTGAAGTCGATTGTCCATATCCAGCGAATGGAGGGGGTGCAACGCCACCCTCGTCGCTCTCGTCAGTCGTAAATCCACCACCCAACTTCTGTCGATACTTTGCGTGCCGGATAGCGATCAGTTTGTTCTTTGCTTCTTCGAGCTGTCTTTCGCGCATTAATATCTCTGAGCGTGCATTAATTTCCTGCGCCATACCGTCCACCATGTTGCGATTCAGACGCAGCGTGTGCTCTTCTTCGCCCTCGATTGCCTGTTGAGCGGCCTCCACCAGTTTGTCGGTAGATTTGATGACGGCATTACCAGCCGCTTGAAGACGCCGCCCAGTTTCGGAGTTGGGGTCCGACTTTACCTTACAGGCAATCAGCAGCTGCGCTGTGGAGCTGGCCACCTGTTTCGCGGAAGAGATAAGCATCTCCTCCGTGCCGACACCCTGCACAAGGTTCTGTGCTGCCTCGACGAGGCTGTGCGTGGCAGCGGCAACGAGTCGCGCCGCCGATATAAGTCCCTCCGACCATTGGCCGTCGTCCGATGAGGTGAGCGGACGTTTCGCTACCTTACCCTGGTCGATTAGTTCACGCTGAGCTGCGTTGGCTGCACGCACGAGTGAAGAAGATGCCGCCATTATACTCTTTGCCGCTTCTAGGATCATTTCGTCGAAGTTAAGATTCTCGTCCGCTTCCTACGTGTGAAAAGTGAAATGAAGTTTTACCATTTAAAAGAATCAACGCGCACTTCGAAATATGTAAGTAGAGAAAAAGGCCTAAAATTATTAATCACTCACATCAAATCCATTAAGGAAGAAAACAAAATAGAATTTACCAAAAACAAAAAAAAATCAAAATTCTATCAATACTAAATGAAAAGGATTTAATTGATACCGAAAAACGGAACTAAAAACTGCAACAAAACTAAAAGGCAAACATAAAAAGTTAACTACAATCCATTCGGAATGTACCAACAAATCAAACCAAAGAGAAAAAGATCATAATAACATTCTACTGTAATTCAATGCCATCATGTGGCCATCACATAATGGAACAAAGGTAATGTATCACACAGACACACGCCATCTCACTTATTTACACTGTACTGAATGTTTGCTCAATGTAGTTCAATGGGTTTTGTTGCGTGCGTTTCCGATTTCCGATGACCAACGATAGTCACGGTAATAATATGTTTGATTCCTGGGTGATAATTGAAATCTTAACAACCAAGAATATCAAACATATCTCACCGAAACTATCCCACCAACACCAACGCCCGGTTAGAATAGCAGAAAGATAAGGTTAGACCAGTTTTGAAGAAGGAATGCGGCGCGATATGTATCGCTCGCGGCTCACTGAGAGGAGAACAGGGTACCAGAGGATAAAGGGGTAGAAATTTAGCGCAATTATAACTCTTCCTTACCTTCACTTCTTGCCGACGAGGGCGCAAGTTGGCCAACTTTTTGGCGGCAGCCTCGATCGATGCGGCCGCACCCAGCAGTTCGTTCTCGGCAATTACCGTCGGATCATCCGGATCGACCCAATCGGATCCCTTCAAAAGCTGTGCCATGCCGACCAAATCGGTTACGCACATTGCAACGCGTCGGGATAGTTGCATCCTTTCGTCCGCCGTGCATGGGTTCAGAATACCTTCCAACAAATCCCGGTAGGCAATGGCTACCGCTGAACCGGCATCGAGTGTGCGCTGACGCAGATCCTGCGTTTCCGCACAAGACCACGCAACGGATTTGCATACGCTCAGCATGTCGGAGATGGTCTTCCGGCCAAGGTTGGCAGCGGCTGCAATGTCCGCTTGCAGATTCGAAGCACCGGCAGCAACTGCCTTAGCGGTGGCCGCCGTTACGTGCTTGGTGACGCTTATTAGATCTTCCGGGCGGGACAGTTGCTGCATGCTCGAGCGCATCATTTCCGGCGCGAACTGCATCGAACGTAGCTCCTGCGAGATGGCATCCACCGTAGCTTCCATGGCGCGTGTGCCGCGTGTGTGTTCGTCCTCAACGGCCTTTACCGTTTTAAGCAGTGAGGTGACATTCATCACCATAACCTACGATTGGGGCAGGGCAGTGAACAAAAAACAAACGTTAAATTAATACAATGTTGTTCAAGTATTTGACCGACCAGGAACGTGGGATGTTAGAAAGGAAGCAAACACGGCAAAGGTTAACTGATGGTGTAAACAAGCACGAGAGTATGAAATATTTTGATTCAACTATTAATGGATCTATGTAACTAATGTGTGGGCTTAATTGAAAACGACACTACTCGGTTCAAAATACTCCATCTCTCGTAAGCTGAAAGGATGTCACATTTCGTTTTCATTAGGACAGCAGCCGTGGGAGCATAATCAAGAAATGAATGAATTTTTACCTACAGTTCTTTGTCACTTTCGTTTGTTACCCCTCTTTTCGATCCAGAAGTGTACCAGAGTTGTCAATTTCCCCGCGTATACATCACACGGCACGACACGCGCGAATATTAGTAACCCACGCCACTGAGATTACACGCACAACCAGGAAACAAGGCGGTGCGAAGATCAATGTGGTGCGACACCGATCTTCTCTTTTTGGAGGGCGGAATGTTTGATTTTCAAGCGAACAGGTGAGGACAATCAACGTTAAGCGAGTGATTCCGTGTGGTTTGGATACACAAACATACATTTATTCTTGCACATCAGACGCGATAAATAGGGACTCATATAAGATATGGCTTTAGCTTATCGATAGGGAGACAATAACATAAATAGAGCAGAATGATTTAATGTTTAGTGTTCTGAAGGAAATCCTTCTAAGATGATCCCTAATACGAATGACATCAAAACACCCCATCGAACAATGTCGGCACAGTGGACAGAAGACGTAACAATTCCTCTTCCTGATCAGAAAGCCACCAGCAGGCGGCACTACTACCAAATTCCGGAACGATCTACTCCGTGGTGAATCAATTTTGTTCCCAAAAGGATGTTAAA
Organism: Anopheles moucheti; assembly: GCF_943734755.1. Taxonomy (NCBI): domain Eukaryota; kingdom Metazoa; phylum Arthropoda; class Insecta; order Diptera; family Culicidae; genus Anopheles; species Anopheles moucheti. The sequence continues at coordinate 90,046,147 of NC_069141.1, forward strand.
GAACAGGAAGGTGATTGCAGCACAGATTAGCAGGTGTGATGGTTGAAAAGAAAGAAAAATACAAGGACGAATAGTAGAATAGTGGCGGTGGTGATTTCATACGGTGTCGGTGTCGGTTCAGTGGAAGATGCTTTTGGAAATGTGCTGCTATTGTTCGGAACCTTTTTAGCTACAATAAACACGCACAAAAGCACACGATCCTGATGCAAGCGAGAAGTACACACTCTCCCCAATCGACATCTATACGACATTTATAAACATTCCGGATGCTTCTCAACAGTTGTAACAGGCGAAACGGTGCCGAAAACAACGACAGGACAACAACAACACTTGAAGCATTGTATGCATTGTGTGTTAATTAGGATGAACAGTAAGAGCTCGCGTGGGCAGTGGTAGTGTGAGTTTGCTGTTGATGTGTGTAAATGTACTGGTGGCCACCACCTGCCGGACGATGGCCGGCTAGAACAGACGTGCTCGTCTCGGTAAGGCACAGCTCCCGTATCATCTGTGAAAATGAAACGATGAAGGACGCATGGTAGGGACACACCCAGGAGGAAGGGACGGGAGATTGTACGAGGCAGAAGGACAAGGGGAAAATAATAAAAGAATCAGCGAAATGCTTGTTGAATGTATCGGACTGTACTAATGTTTTGGGAGAGCTTGAGAGATTTAGTTGGCAAATAGTGGAACTGATAGAAAATGTGATCCTTCCTAGTCGAATCCACGATATTAGAACGAATACTCCCGAAGTGTTACGCCCTCCAACCGTCACAATTCGAGCCAGTTTCCATTTACCCACCGAGGATCGGGCGAGCGATTAGTGCGTTCCAATACACTACGCGGTCGTTCCCATTACTGATGTTACTTACGAAGCTTTGAATTGATGGCACAATATGTATAACCACTACACCACGCTCTTGCTGTTGCTTTCCGATAGCTACGATAACTACGTATGATTCGAGTAGAATCTTTAAGGATGCTGTTAGCCACGATTACGATTGGTTGGAATGTGTTAGACCAAATAGAACGAAAGCCCTGCTTCGAACGCCCTCTACAAATAACGAAAATACAAATCGAAAAGGTACAGCACGAAGATCCAATGCATTCCCCAATCTCATGCAACAACCAGACGAGCTTTCTCACAGGCGAACTACATTCCCCCGGTCAATATAAGGTGGCAATCGTAAACCCGTTTGTCAGTCTTACTTATAGATGAGCACCGCACACAGCATTCCATAGGTTTTTTTTCCAAAAGCGAAGAGAAAACTGTACACCGTGGACGTAGAACAGTGCTTTACGGATAGGATGGAAGGAATGAAAGCTTTAACAAGAACGTCGTGCTATAGCATGCACCACCGAAGAAAACGTACGCAGTATTTGAAGAGAACAAGACACCACCATCCTTCTCTTATTGAATCTCGACAAAATAGCAGTCATGTGCGAATACAATCGCTGCGTTGACGCGCGTTGAAAGATGTGCTTCAATCGTGAACATTCACAGGGAATTCATTCTTCTTGATTATGCTAATTAACACGGCTGCCTATGTCGTTCCACATTGGAAACTGTTTGGAGTGAGGCTATGCATGTCATAAAGGATATATGGATGGTTCTAGTGAGACTATTGATCCGGTTACCATGTGGAAGGAGGGTGTTTGTCTTTGTGTATTTGTACTTTTTGGCAAGTGCTTTAGATTTAAACGTGTTAAATAAGGTTTAGAAACATAGAAGCAACTTGCAGCTTGATAGTCGGTAAGGTTTAGTAATATAATAGCATATTTTACGGGCACTTTGTAAAAGGAAGTTATCGCAAATGTATATACAACATCTGATTTAGCTCCAGTTTAAAGGGAGCATTTTTTTTTTTTAGAAGATCGCTTTTATGCTTTCGCTGCCGTAGTTAGTGGTTAATAACGGGTCGTCTCAACGACGTAATGAAATGCAGATGCAACAAAGTGCAAAAAGGTCGTGACAAACACACCAAACACATTTTATGCCAGTACGCACGTGCACGCGGTAACATGTTTCGACTATTTTACCATTCCGTTCCAAGCAAACAGCGTGCAGACACGTAAAGGCAACGATTGGTAGGAGATTTGTGGGGAGAAAGTCTGAGTAATATGCGTAATATGAATGCCGAAAGGGAATCAAAAGAAATGGCACAGAACTGGAAGCGGGAAAATGAAAATATAAAACTTAAAGGAAACAAATGAACAAACAGCAAACTAAACAAAAAACGAACATACCTTAGCGCTATCTTTCAAATCATTCATAGCTGGATCGTTAATTGGCTTGCCGGAGGCGAGTTTAGTAGCGTTTATAAGCTCACCGAGTGCTGCGGCTACGTCTTTGACCGCGTTAATAACCATCACTTGCGAATCGGGCTGACCGGAACCGAGCGAGGCGGCTCCATGCTTGACTGCATCGGCCAATTGCACTGCAAGTAATAATAAGAGAGAAGATGAACAATGTGCATCATTTTGTTGTCGAAATTATCGTGTTTATCTTACGACAGAACTTACAAATAGTTGTGACTGCATTCTGTGCAGCAGCTGCTAATTGATCTTGCGTTCCGGCCGCGCCGGCGACCAGTATCTTTGTATCCTCAACCAATGCCTTTGCCGTCTTAAGAATGTGTTCGCGATGATCCGAGAATTTGCCATCCTCGTCGCTTGATTGAAGTGTGCCGGCCGTAGCAAACATGATTGTTGTATCCAGATCGCTGATGATAGCGGACACCGTACTGGAAGCGTTTATGCATGCTTGCGTTCCTCGTGATCCAGCCTGGAGTGCTGCCAGTACCTGTGCCACTTTTTCGGAAACGTCACGAGCACCGCGAGAGATCTCCACCAAACCGCTGCTATCATCCTTCCGAATGCCTGTGGTCGATTGGATCAGTACATTCACCGACCGACCAAGATCCTGCACCGTGTTGCGAATGCGAATGGCCACATCCGGAGAGGTAGTTAGTGCAGAAGCACCGATAGCATCCTGTGCTAACTGCGTGTAATGATGAGTCATTTCCACACACAGTTGAGCAAGTTTCGATGGATCGATGGCGGCCTTAGCGTTGATCTCATTCGCATAACGGGCTATCTCCTTCGCGCTCTGCACCATGCGCGTTTGATAGTCAACGTAGGTATCGTTGAGAGACGCTCCCAGGAACGATTGACGCTTGTCGGAGATGCGTGACATTGAACGGGAGATTTGTTCCATCAGCCCGGTTACTACACCGTTTTCGGTGGAGAGACGCTCTACCGTAGCGTTCAACTCCTGGATCGCTTCCCGCGTAGACTCGACCGCTTCGTCCAATTCCGGATGGAAATGGGCGGCACGTGGATTACCACCAGCTTGCTTAGCCGTCTGCACGAGTTGAGCACAACATTCCACAACCGATTTGACCTGATTGATTAATACCGTTTGCTGGCCAGAATGTACGAGCTGTGAACATGCTCCGATCACACCGTTGGTAAGCGGTACGATGTGCTTCGCTATTTGATTAACCGCATGACCCAGACTTTCGGCGTTCTTCTTTGCAGACGATTTTACCGGCTCCAGACGATCGATCAGCTCGGATGCCGCATTCAGCGACTGATTGGTGAAACCCTGCAGGTTACTATCCTTGCGTTGCGGCAATCCATCAACACCGACTGCCAAGGCGGCTGAGTTAAGCTCACGCGAACAATCTTTCAACACCTCCAGCACCTGATCACACTGCATCTGTCCGGGAGCCTTCTCACGGATGCTCGACGCTAGTTGCTTGATGCTATCAGACACATTACGGCTATGCGTAGCCAGTTGCTGCCACACCGGTGGATCTGTCGGTGTCAGTGCGAGCACCTTCGCTGTGCGCACCATATCGACTGCACCGTCCAGTATACCTCGCCCCGCATTTAGGATCGGTTCTTGTGCTTTACGACCTTCGGTTGAGATACGAGCTGGAATCGAGATGAATTCAGGAGACGATGCAAAGTGACAGAGTGATGAAACTGCCTCCAGCAGTGGTTCTGTAGCAGCCGCACAGCGTTGCCGTGAACCCGGACTATAATCCTGATCGAGTGCCTTGATTTCTCGCACGAGTGCGGCCGTTGAGTTGGCCACTTCTTTAGCTGCCTGGACAAAGTGCCGCTTGGCAACAGGGTTAGTAGTGGTTGAGCTCGCGTTGCGACACGCATTACACAGTGCAGACGTGTGTTTAGCTATGACGGTTGCCGCTGATAAGACCTGGGGCTGAGACGATGCCTGTCCCCGTAAGATGTCGCAACTCTGACGTATAGCTTGTGCAGCTCGCGCGTACTGCGCCTGGTCGACGATTCCTGGCCGTCCTCCGACGCTGGTCGGATTCGACACTCCTACGAGATAAGCAGCCTGGGCGGCTGACTCGATTAATCCACGAATAGACTCCGACACTGAATTTACCGAATGTCCAAACTCGACATGCTTCGAGTTTTTCGCGTTATTCGCTATACCGGTCATGCCTTCGCCGAGTGTGCGTGACTTTTCCAGCACAGTATCGAGACAATCGAAATAACCCTGATCTGTCAACGATTCCTGTGGAGACTCAAGCAACGGTCGTAGTGATTCGATGCTTCGAATCGCGCCATCACATTCCTTCTGACCTGGAGCAGCTTGCGTACAGACATCCACCAGCCGGTTGATGCTTTCTGTCACTAGACGCGCGGCAGATGATAGCTCATTCTTCGCATTTGGACGATCTGGATCACCCGCCACGTAGCGAGCCGTACCGAGAAGACTGATCGATTGGTTCGATACACCGCGTAGTGAGTTAACGATCTCCTCGCGAGCACGATCTTCTGCTGTTTGGCCCGCCATTTCGAGAGTCACAGTGAGCAATTCTTTGTAGGCGTGACAAAACTCCTGACTCGTGCCGGCCAATTTGATCGAACTATCGTACGACTGCGCAACTTGTCCACCGGCCACGTTCAGCTGATCTGCGGCCGATTTTAGTTCGTTCTGCAACTGACCATATGGTCGATCCGACGGGGGATACTCTCCGGTATCAAGAATTGTACGCAAATCACTAAGCGTCTCAAACGCCTCGTTAATATCCTTCACGCCCGGTAAGCAATCGATCGTACGACCAAGAGAGTGCTTCGTGCGCTTGATAGCGATGAGCAATGCTTCCTGGTTGTCCAGGTTTTGCAGCGTACGTTGTGCTTCTTCAATCACACGGAGCGAATCTACAATAACCTCATCGGCGCAATCCACTACGGCGGGATTTTTCGTTGTTACAAGCACTCCGCGTACGCTCTTGGTGTAATCTCCAAGGGCGAGAGCGGTATCGCGCCCTGCCACACCCGCGTACGTGCGATTACCCTGTTGAGCAGCGCTCATCAGCTGATGCATCGAAACATCAACGGAGTTGCTAGCTGCAGCCAGCTGCTTGAAGCAACTGTCCGCCGTTTCACCTGGAAGGGGACGTAAGCTACCTTCCTGTGCCGCACGGCGTGTGTCGCTTAACACGTTGCGAAGATTGCGAACCGCTTCCAATGCTGCATCCAGTTCATTACCGCCGCACGCTTCTCGAGCACGGTGAGCTGCTAGTCGAAGATCGTGGATCGCGTGAGTTAAATTCACCGCACAACGGCCGAGTTGCTGCGACGCTGCCTGGTCCATCACCGTCGGTTGTAGTTCCCGAGCGGAGCCAGCCATCTGAGCACCCGGTTCAAGGAACATCTCGGCCGCATCGATCAAACCCAGTTGAGCGTTGGGATCGTCTGGACGTGAAAGAGTGTTCTTTACACCTGCCACCAGGCGCGGTATCTGATCGGCCACCGCCTGACAATCCTGTAGCAGGATCTCTTTCGTTTGCACATCGTTGCTGTGGATAAGCGAGTTCTGTGCGGCTGTTATACACTGCGTAGCGGAAGACGCCGCCTGCTTGGCGCATTGTTCCAGTCGACCAATCAGTTGTCGCTTTATAGCGGGCGTGTTTGCCGTTGAGGTTGTGATAACACGCAATTCCTCAGCAGCGGCACGCAGTGTTTCTTGATGAATCGAATCGTGTGGATTGCCGGCGCACAGCCGAGCCGCTTCCACCATACGTGCAGTTGCGTCCGCTAGCTGCTTTGCCGCTTCCAACAGCTTGCGCTGCATGTTCGAGTCATGTTGGCTTTCGGCTTCGCCCTTGATACTCTGTATCAGCTGTGCCGTTGCTTTGCCAAGCTGTTGCGCTTGTCTGATCATCTCTTGCGGGTCGGTCGACGACACGAGAATGTCCGTAGCGACGAGCACGTTGTCGACAGGATTTTCATTTTCTACGCGACGTGCTTTCTCGCGGGCACTTAGCTTGATGTGCTCCAGCAGATCAGTGAGCGACTTGGAAACATCCTTCGCTGCGGCTGTAAGGTCGCCACGCAGCTGTTGATTGTCGGTTGCTTCATTGCACACTTCGGCCAAGTGTGCAACAGCTTTAGCAACTTCACGGGCAGCCGCCTCCAACTGTTCTCGACAGGCCGGACTTTGGATGGTTGGTCCGACGACGCGAGCACAAGCCACCAACTGACTCGTGGCCAGGGCACACTGACTTGCAGCTCCAATAACTACATTTGTAAGATATTTCGACAAGAGAAAGTATATTAGCATCACATTTATACAAAACGATCAAATGTCATCCCAACCTACCTTTATTGCGCGTTGCCTCATCCTCCGTGACGGCAGCAATCGATTTTGCCTTCAGCACTAGCGCCGCAGTTGTGTTGGCGACTGCCTTTGCCAGTCCGAGCAACATGTCGTGCAATTCGCGACTTTCGACACTTTCCTCGCCGATCGTGCTCAGCACCTGACCGCTAGCTTCGCCAACGCGCGTCGCCGCATTCAGCAGGTTCTGACGCGGTTCTTTGCTTTCCGGTTCCGCCGATCGCAACAGATCGCTGAACGCGTTGCAAAGTTTACGGGTCGCTTCGAGCAGCTTATCTCCGGTGCAGTCGTCATCCATGAGGGCAGCAATCAGTCGGACCTCTTTGGTCACTTCCGGAATACTCTGGGTGATTTGCGAAACAGCCGCACCGACCGCTTCATGGTCAATCTCATCCGGTTGCGATGCGGTAACAACCTGCGCAGTGGCAGCATTCATCGTGGCCAGATGCGTCGTGACGGTTTGTTTCGAGGTGTCGAGCGTTTCCTCGCGCCATTGCAATGAGCCCGGATCGGTGCCAAGCGGTGGTAGCTGTGCCTTGGTTTCCAGATCCTTCTCCGCTCGGTTGAGTGCTTCCTGACCGGCGGAAATGTATCCTAACAATGCACGCTGGGGTTCCGACAATACTGAACTAATACGCGTTTGTTGCAACTGATAAACCAGGGAAAGGAAGCACAAATTGAAGAGATAAGTATACAATCCTTCTTTGCTAGCAGCTTTGTTAAGAGTGTGTGAGTTTATGTGTGCGTGTGTGTTAGTTGATGCTTTGTGATTAGGGTGAGTTGTGTGAGTGTCATTAATATCCGAGCCAAAATTGTAATTCACCTACGTCTAGAAGTTACGAGTTTTGGTTTTAGTAGACAACGACAACAATGGTTACGCAGCATGAAACGAGATGAAACAAAACGAAGGTAAAGCTTTATGAGACATTAACCAACCACACAAATCCCTTCGGGTGAATCCGAAGTGTGGATAAAAAGTCACGAAACACAATTTGAACGTTCAGTTAGTATGTTAACAGAAAGTAAAGATATAAGCACAGCAGCTTGTCTGCTCTCACCATCGGTGGCTGGTGTGCCAGGTTGACCTGACCGACGATGGCACCGTACTGTATCGATTGCATCTCGCCTGTACCGTACGGCCGTTCGCCTTTACCCGGGCCAGCAACAAATTCAATCACACACACCCAATCACGCGCACGAACGAAATGAAGAAACGGAACCAGTATCGGCAACAGAAGATCGATCGTATTGCAAAAGAAAATATACGGAAAAAAGGAATAACAAATCAATACAAAAATATGTCAAAATATGATACTTTGCCGTACAAAACTAGAACATTGGAAAATCTAGCATAGCAACTAGAATACAAAAACAATTTGTTCATGAGAGGGAATATGCTATGCTTACCGTCTGTTCCACGCATAATGGCCGGTTTAGCGATGGAATGGGTTTCCACCTTTCCGGATTTATTGTTCGTCTCTTCGTGTTGCAGGAAGGTGGCCCTAAAAGTATAGTAGACATCTCCATTTCAGCAAATGTTGTCCAAGGATTTAAAAACGCTTGTTCATAGTATAACCATTCTTGTAAAATGCAACACAATACACTTTAGATAACCAAGAAGGCTCAGAAAGTTTCCACCATCAACAACCCACAACTTGACCGGTTCTATCAGCGTCTTGCTATGAGGTTCTAAAACTTTATCGTTTGTTAAGAGTACATACGATAAAAAATGATCACTTCCTCGAATGGTCATTCTATTAAAACCGAAGTCACTTTGTCATGCTGGCGTGCTTACTTTGACGGTGCGACGCTTTCCTCCACCATGGTGGATCCTTCGTCACCCTCGATACCGAAATGGTCCTTCGCTTGTTTCTTCTTCAGGATGATGTCGATGTAGCCGGCGATCAGCTGCACGATTTGTTCCGCTTCCGTCGTTTGCACCGAATAGTACGAATCGGCATAGTCACCAAAATCGAGCGTGAATGTGTTCGGCGAGGCACCCCACCGACGTACGGTCGTCAGCGGCCACGATTTCATGATCTCTTTCGTCGTTTCGTCGAGCCGAAGGACGGAATCCTTCGTTACGCCCAACAGACGAGGCACGAGCTTATTCTTGCCGGTCATTTTCTCCTTCACAAGGAAGAATGTTACACCGTACGTGGGAAGTTCGCGTGCTGTCTTGGTGTAGACATACTTCGCGTCTAGCTCGGACAGACCGATGAGCTTTCGGTGCTCGGCGAATATCTTCCGCTCGATGTTCTTCGTGCGAACGTACGATGCGGGCAGAAATTCGCGCAAACTGCAAATAGAAAAATAACCAAGTATTAGTCTAAACAATGTTTGTTGGTGTAATGCGTAACGGGCAGGAATCGATACATACTCCAAGAAACCAGCTCTGTGCTTCGTCTCGTTATGGTCACCGAACTGGATTTGCACTTGAATGCCGGCAAATTCGCACGCTTTGTCTTGCGTGACCGGATGCGTACCATCCAGGATGGCGTCACGTGCCTGCACGTACAGCAGATTGAGCTGTACCGGATCACGTGAGTCGATGTTCTGATCGGAGTAGAAGAATTTGCGCCTCAGCAGTACCGTTTCCTGTTCGTCAATGCCCTGCTCGCGCAACGTCTTCCCCACATCCACCCAGTTAATCTCGTCATCCGTCCGCAGCTTCTTCCGCAAGCTCTCCATCTTCGCATCCCGCTCCTTTTCTTGCGCCTTACGACGCAACGTGAGCGTGCCGGTGTTGGAGCGATTGTCTGGCTGGTTTTCGTTTTGCGCCTCCGGATCTTCGCGCACCAGCCCGTACTCTTCGTGGTTGGTAATGCCAATCTTTGTACAGATTACCACCATCAGCTGCAATACCGGCTGCGAATCGTCGACCAGAATCGTCTTGACGGCACCGTCCAGCATGCGGACGCGCAACGTCCGATGCTTCTGTCTGTACTCGAGCACATCGAGATTGTGCAGCATGTAGTAGCCCAGGTTGCGGGCCGGTTCCAACCACACACCCTGCCGGGTGTCATCGTCCGCTAGGAACAGGCCGAACTCCTGCGCCTGGCCCTGCACCGCTTCCGCGAACTTGTCCTTGATAATGCGACACGCATCGAACACGGTCGTGCTCGGATCGAACTGGATCGTCTTTGTCACCCGGCCTCCCTCGAGGCTGATCCGTAGGGAAAGTGTGGACATCCTAGTGACTGAGCTGCTGCTATGGTGGCTGCTCTAGTGAAGCTGCAATGATGCGAGAGGGAGAAACAAAATACGACGGATTGAGATTAGTATTGTTATTCGATAGCACCTAACTTTGTTGATAGAAGGAATAATTCAGCAAAGCAAAACCATTGATGCAGGCATATCCCATTCGCAATTGATCCGATTGTGATGCCGTATTAGAACTGTGTTTCTAGAGCAAGCTTATTGTAGACGAGCGTCCGGTTTTAATGCTATTAATTCCTTATCATATCGTGTCACTCAAACGTTCGTAATCGTTCCATCCATCCATAGTGGAGATGGAATCTTTCCGGAATAATAAAACAACCTCAAAATCATTCCCGAACAACGGGAACACATAAATTGACCACTACCAGTACTTCACCGCTACCTTCCCCTATATATCTCCCTCTGTGACTTCGTTTTGTGGTCCGCGGTTACCAAAGACCCCAACACAGTGTGTGTCCCACTCAAACCACACCGCCAGAGATCAGCTGCATTGTCGTCGTACTGGGGCGGGCGCGTGTCGAAAGCATCATAAATCACAATTTATCGTACGTCCTGTGCGAGGCTGTCATCAACCAGACAGTTCCGCCACTGTGCCATCCCGGTCGAAGGGACATTGACATCCTGCCTCCAAACCGCAACCAATACGCGAAAGGACACATTCACGCGTGTCCGCAAAAGGACTGCAAAACGTGGACAAATAAAATCCGTCATCTACCGTCCGCGGAACCGTACAGTGGCACATGGCACGTACGAATCTGTTATAAAGCGTGACCGAGATGCAAAATCGATCGATGCAGAGAACGCACGGCAACTGTTGGTGTTGTGGCTCACAGGAATCGAGTTTGGAACACATTACGCTCAAAACCGCTACAACAAGCAGCAAATGGCCGATAAAAAGCGCATCATGTTTCTTCCTTAACGTTGGCGCCACGTCCCCTCTACCCTCTTCATGCTCTCTCTCTCTCTCGCTGGGAATTCAATCACTTCGCTCTGAAGAGTGTATCCTGCTGATGGATGTCTGAATGTCCTTTCGATGCGGTGCAACACACAAACTTGCCAAGTGTCGCGTAAGTCACGAAGCGCTATCGCAGTCACGTTTCCTTCGTTTGCCGTTTTATTTTCACCACTTTTTCTTGCGCCCCGGCACGATAAGCAAAGTGTTTTGAGCACTCCTCAGTGGCTCGACGAGCGACGGAGCGAGTCACTTTGTATCGGTAATCTCCCTCATACTTCGGTTGTGATGAAGAATCTGATGCCGTAAGATGCTTAAGCTCCGCTGGTGCAGTGGAGTGGAAAATTAGCCGTTACATTAAAATATGTTGCCATCGGAAAAAGGGCGGGAGGCCATAAATCGTACTCCAAGCAGTAGCGCCGTGCCCAACAAGAACACTTCACCTCCACAGAGCGCCACCGCCGCGTGACACAAAACCATATATTCGATAAATCGATAACGTTTGTTGGGTGGGGACGCGGGAAATACACACAGAGATCCGTTTCACGGAAAATCGCTTGACGGGCGCGCGAGAGTGTCCTTCTGCTTCTCATTATCGGTTATGGAGTGTTGAAAAATGGTGCACCCATTCGTATTCTATTGGATTTAGCCGCCAGCGGGGACCATTTCGAGTCCAGCGCGTCGTACAGTAGTCGAATCGTGGAGAGCTTGGATACTGATACAACGCGGAAGAGAAAAGATCGTGGGAAGCTTGAAGTCAACCACGGTAACCAAGGCAACGACCGACGTTCATTAATTTTATTTTCCTAATCTGACACCGCAGAGGTGGGATTAATGTGATTATTCACTTTTCGGCAGAATAGCACTAAACAGCTTTCGGTCGTTTATTTGCTTCTATCCATGTGTGTAAATGCGTTGCGGAAAAGCTTTTCCAGCCGAAAGTCTTCAACAACCTTGCAAAGGAAAGCTGTGGCGTCGTGATATACGACATCTTGTCTTAGTTCGTTTGGCATCTTCACATCCGTCCTTCCTTGACACGCTTCAGATTGGCTGCTCGTTGCGAAGTGTCACACTTCCGGTCGTAGAAATTAATTGAAACATACTGCTGCTGTCCCACCCAAAAGGACTAGCGTCTCCCTCTGCTTCAGGTACACCTATCGCGTACACGCTCTACAGCATGCAACCGATAAGAAAATGGTATCAAATACCCCACATACGCTACTACGGTAACTGCCGACGAAAGCTGCAGACATCAAAACTAGCCTATTCGAATGGCCATTCACCATGGCTTTCTTTCATCAAGCTGGGGTTCAGTGGTGAGTACAATTCATCCATCCATCGAGCGTCATTGTCACCATAACAACGGAAGGAACGCCTGCGCACACACAAAGAAGAAGCATCTCGCTTCTGGATGGCTTATACAAGCCCAACCACTCACCCCAATACATACCAACCAGCAAAAGGAAACGCTCTACTACCGCGAAGAATTTCTCTAAAGGTGTCAAGTCGGTCTCCTTCCTGTCATTCGTGTCAAAGAAAACGCGGTATAAAATGAAATCCTATGTCCATTTGAGGAAAATAAAGACGAATTCATCTGAACATTGAACAAGAAAAGAAAATTTGGATTGCATCACGGGGGGGGGGGGGGGGGGGGGGGGGTAAACAAACACATTCACATACTCCACACAAACACACCTACCCACACACACACACACACACACGAATAGAAAGATGAACGAGCGTATTGCGAGAAGTTTTCCACCGGTTTCTCAAGTGCTTTTGGGTCGTTGCCCTTTGAAGCTGATAAGAAAACAGCTTTCAAAACGCTTTTCTTTTCCAAGAAGCCTAGTGTTTTTTTGTGTGTCTAGGACTTCGTGGTTGTATAATTCTTTTTGAACCTGATTGTCCTCGCTCCACAACGAGGTTTCCCGCAAACAACACATCCAAAACCGCTTACCGCAGCTTGTTCTCTGTTTGTTCAAGGCAAGTTACAGGTGAAAGGTTTAGCAACATTCAAACGCTTTCCTGTCGACTCCGTTGGGAAAGGAAAAAAAACGCACGGTAAATGACATTCTTTTCCGCGTCTCTTTGGCACCACGTTGGGCTTGATGTCAAGTGTCAGACGATCGGCAGATGCGATGCAACCGGGAGGGATAATAATCCTGCAATTGTGCGCAAAAGGATAACTGCCGATATTTTGCAGAAACGGAAGGAAATACCTCTAGTCTCTGTAACCTTCCTCCTACTGCCCGGATCCGGTAAGGGATCGAGCCGAGGTCTCTTGGTGTTTTAGCAAGCAAGACATCGGAAGCAGCTGGGATTGAACCTTCTGGTTGTGAGACATTCAAATTGTTTCCGCCACATATTATATTCTGTTGCAGAAGTTTTCTCGATAATTACTTACATACATACGACGCATAGCAGTACACTTGGTCTAACATATATCTGCCCTTCTCACTATGAACCCGAAGAGGAATGCTTGTGGATTAATTTCCAAAACCTTTACAAACGCAACCCTGTGCAAGCGCAGACACTATCAAAGGCTATGGTGTCTGTGCTCGTGTCTAGCTTTGATCCACCACGGTAGCACAGCGAGGTCGTTCGATACCAACAGCCACAACACGGTTGCATCAATGTTCGCCGCGTACACCCACCCACGCAGCGAAAGGTGTGTGTGTAATATAATACCCATTTTCCACACCGAGCCCGTCAACGGAACGGAAGTCATCCTCCTTTCTTTCTTCCGATGTGTTCATCAGGTTCAATATTTGCTATTCGCCAGAGTCATCTAGATGTCAGGATGACACGTGTGCTGACACACAGGTGTATCGTGTTGCATCACACGAATCAGTACAACGCGCTGTTTGGACATCGAAGGAAAGAAAACAATCACAGTCCATTATTTTTGCCCATGAGTGACTGGGAGAATCCTGATCCTAGATTCCTTGTTATCAGAATGGAATTAAGACACCAAAATTTGGATGTTTTTTATGTCCACGCCATATTAAATGTTATCTTTGAAAATGTCCAGTTCCTTCCTGTTACCGTTTGGTGCTCGCGTGTCGATCAATGAACAACCTGTTGAGTAGAGTGTACACCTAGCTATCTAGGACACACCTGACCATTATCCTCCCGAATGGATGCTTGGTGCCTTATGTTGCGTGTGTTGGTTTGCTGGATATATTGATGCGAACCATAAATAAGCACAGTCAATGCAGTTCTCGAACAACACACCAAGCGTGTGATGTGGTTACCCTGTGACTGTGCCTTCATTGTCCAGCCTTCCTTCCTCCAGCACATCCTCGTCGTGTCTCACCATTTTCTCACGATGTGTCGCCAGGCGGCAGACTCTACTTTATCGGCTTTCCACCGGTGTGGATAACGACGATAAGGCCATTCTTAATGCAAATTTATCGATCCCTTTGCTTACCCAGCAAAGCATTGCACTTGCACCGGAACAGTACGGACGGAAGGGTTCCACCATAAGCGGGTTGCACCACGATAACGACGATTCTGAAGGGATGGAGATAGCAAAATACGGTCTGTGTGCCGGAAGTAAAAAAAAAAAGTACGTGTCGACGGTACCGGTGTTGACGCTCCAATCCATTCCATTACGTTCCAATGCAGAGAGAGTGAGAGATTGTTTTAATTGATTTCATTTTAGGCCGAGAAATCCGAAACCGTTTGTTCAGATGTACTGCGGTTTCGACGTTAGGTCCGTGCTATTTCCGTGTTTGTATGTTCGCACCACACACAACTACGAGTGTGGGCTATCGAATCAATTCATTTCGGGGGTTTGGGTTGTAGCATACACTTTCTTGTTGAGTTGAATTTATTGCTTATCGGGCAGACACAAGCGAAGTTCGGATGGGATCGAAGAGATGCATAAAATTATCATAATTTGCACAAACAATGTCCGCAGCACCACCCTTGAAGAGATAAATAAAGATAAGCATCCAAAGTTTCATCGATCTGGGATGTTCCTTCCGTTGAAACTCACTTACTTCAAGACAAGATGGCAGCGTTGTGCAACATCAGGGTGCGAAATCAGTTGAGGGATCATATGTTCTTACCAGAAAAATGCTTCTAAGTAAACTGTAAAGTGTACAGGAAGCGATTGTAGATTACAATAAAAGGTGACACTTTAATAAAAGGTGGGACTCCTTCCCACCCAATATGACTCCCTACTCCACCTGATTCCACTTTAACTTCTACTGGAAGAATTCCTTCCACTTCTACTGGAGAGTTTTCGTTTGATAGTATCGACATTACCGGTTGATTCGATTTCTGAGATAATCGAGCAAAAGGCGGTTCTAGCGGATGCATCGTTTAGTCGTCAAGCCTCATTAACTTCCGGTACACGGCAGGTTTCCTGCTTTCCCAATAAAAAAAGGGTTCCTCTGCTTTTCATGCATCGTAACAAGGACAAAACGTTACCTTTTCGAGTGGCTTTTGAGTCGATTTTGCACAAAGCAATGGATTTTTTAGTGGGTTTTAGGTTAACCATTGTCGAAAAAGGATGCATTCAGCTACAATTAATTTAATAGAGACTATGTTCTATAAGGTAATATAATTTGCCACATGTGTAACTCAATGTTACCCTTATGCTATTTTACGCTTGTGATTGATTTTCTATCCATTTGGCATATAATATATAAAGTTATAGCTTTAATCCACTAAATGGCACAGGCTCTTTTGTTCTCCGTCACTTTCACTTCATTAAATGTAGCATAGTTTCACTGACAGCTGAGGCGACGAAATCAATCGCTTTTTGTTTTTGCTATCGTGGGGAGAGAGTTTTTCCTAACCGCATGAACTTTACAACTGAAAACATTTTACTGTTTTGTGGGCAAAACACGCTCACTCAACCCTCCTCCAGCGTGAGGTGAGAGTTGTCTGATGGGTGGGAGTGAGATGTTGCCGGTGTAGTGGTGGATACACACACTAAGCTACACGTCCCTACACTCGACACACCCGATACTTTACCAACAATCCCACACTCGCGCACATACACTCAGCCGTGGCATGGGGATTTCACTCCGATATTTACGGAAGGGATTCACCTATAATCGTATTATCCTCTACTTAGCGCACGCACGCACACACCGATAACTTCATTTTCCGATGCTCATTCGTAGGAAGGAAAAGGTAAGCGATTACACAAATTTCATACATTCTTACGTAAAAGAAATTCGTTTCTTACATCTTTAAAGCCATGGCACGATGCGTGTGTAACGGAAAAAGGTTTTCCAATACCACCAGAGCGAGTAGAACGGAATCCACGATAAGGAAATCGACACACAACGTTTGATGTAAGGCGAGATTTTCCGCTTGTTACTTCTACGGTGGTACAGCACCAACTGAATGACAGCGTACCGCACACACCACGATGAAGTACGGTATACGCTTGATCCTTTTCGGTGTGAAAACCTTACCAATACCAATAACCTTTCCACGCTGTACGTGTGTGAGTGAAAAACGAATTTATAGTATCCGTACTGTGATGGGAAGGAAAATTCATCCCCTATTTGCGGCTCACTAGGGGATGGTTGCTATGGTTTAGCTGTGTGCGTTATACAAGCGGTGACTTCTGCGCACTGTACACGTACACACTGAAACGTGCACAGTGTGCTAACACCAACACATCGCACCACAATGCGCCTACTGAACGAAACCCGCTTTGCTATAACTTATTTGTTAACCCTTAACTTCGAGTGTAAACTATACCAATATACCACCACATGCGTTCTCGTAGTACAATGTTTCTTTTTAGTTACTTTCTAAATTTTTCACCGCTATCGAGTACTACGCTTTTGTCGTAGGGGGGGCTTTGAGGTTTTTCCGAAACATTGCAGCAAACGCGTAACAGTGGCTCCCCTTTTCCTAACGCTTACACCCACTCTTACCCAAGTCGACGCCGGTAGCACACTCCTCCAGTGGTAGCAGTAGTCAGTGGGTCGAAAACAATCCTTCCTTCCCTTCGATTCCACACGAGTCACTTTGCCGTTACATAAAAAGGCAACGAGACGTACTCAAATGCTGTCAGAAACAAGAGTCACATTTCGTCACAAAACCATTCTGCGCGCACAGAGGACGACGCTTGGAGGGCAACGCCATCGTGCAGGACGGATACCTACAGGCTGGAGCGACGCATGACGGGCTCTCGGTGTGTGTTGTGTGAGTTACTGTGTACGAAGCAGTTTGTTGTCAATGTTGATTTGAATTCTGCTGCTTAACGTGATGTGCGGCAAGCAACGCGACGCGAACCGTATGTCCCCGTATGTTTTCCAGTGACGGAGCTTACATGAGCTGCTTTAAGAAGGATTAAAATTCCATTCTTTAGCGAGCGGTGGTTTGCTGGTTGAAGAGAGGTGGTGGTTGTGCACATCATTCTTCTTATCTTTTTGGTCAACTGGCGTATGTCTGTGTATGTTTGCCGAGCCAAAGGTCGTCCGATAGCTGTTATGGTTGACGCCGACGGTCTCGACACCACACTGCGAGAAGTCACCTAAATCCACCTCATACACGCGGTTATGTACCGAAGAAACCTTTGACGTTATCAACAAACTTCTGACACACAGTGAGCCACATATCTCTGGGTGTGTATGGGAGCCCCCGCCATCAGAATCGAAAACTCAACCGTTAACTTTTTGGCATCATTTTTCATCTACAAATGCGTCCTCGGATGGTCGTTTGTTAAAATATCCGACCAAGACATCCCAGCGACACAGCGAATGCCGGGAATGGTTTTTATGGACATGGAGGATATCTTCACTAAACCCCCCCGCTGCTGCTGCTGTTCCGTTCGAATTTTTTCATCTTGTCCATGCTTTACTCGCGCTTTTAGAATGAATTACGAACGCGCCCCATCTTCATTAGACTGCTGCTGCTAGCAAAGATGTCAGCAAAGACGATAATCGATCGCATTTCTTCTGCCAAAAGCAAGGGATCGTCCATTCCTTTCTCACCTTCAACAGCAAAAGAACAGAACGTGGCACAAAAATAATGAATCCTATATAAGATACGCGCGCGCCCGGTCGTTCGATCGATAATGAAAGGTGGTCACACTTTTCAGCGCTTTTAAAACGGCAACGGTGCCGTGTCCCGTAATTCATGCCATTCCACGGTACGTTGATGATTGATTGGTTGGGTAAGCGAGTTTTCACCGTCGAAAGTTCTTAAATGCTTCTGCAATATCCGGAAAACTCTACCGGAGGTGTTTTAGGACGCTTGGATAAAGTTTGTGAGACATGGTTGGAATTCGTTCCAGGATGGAGCTACTGCCACTTCCACTTGCCATGCCCACACTCAGGGACGTTTAATTTATGAATGAATATATACATTTCTTACCCCCACACGCGCTCTAATGAACTGACTAACGTGTATACGGCCACAGCTTGACTGTCTGTCGGAATGGCGACTGGACACTCGGGAAATGACACATAACCACCACACAACAGAGCTTCTTGTTTTCCCGGAGGGCTGTTTTTGGATCTCTCAGGAAAATGCAATAAGTCGGAAAATTGCCGACTCTGTGTTTGCCAGTCCGCATCGAACGACCAATCCTTTTCCGTTTACTCTCTTTTGCTTATATTATTTATCTACGAAGGTTTGACCGCTCAGTCAGCCATACCAGGACCAAACCTCGCCTTAGCGTTGGAAGGCTCTGGGTAAGCTTGCTGAACAAGTCGTGTTGTAGAGTTGATAGATACTCGGCCGCCCCAACACCAGCTGTCGCCCGGTGTAAAACTGAATATGAAGAAAAATAGAATGGCCAAAAGCAAATAATATCTCCCACCCCGGAGCACTCCGGAAAACTTACCCCACAAGCAAATAGTTGGCAGGCAATGGGAAAAACGCACATTTTCGGACCGTTTTTTTCTGTACGTGTGTAAATGATTAATTTGATGGTCGTCTGTTCGTTTTTTATGCGCTTTTCGCCATTTATTCTTCGGCGATTCGGTCTGCCCTATAAAGGATGTGGGGCGTCGTCTTCATTCCTTGCCAAAGGTGGAGTCGGAACGAAGGCACGACCTCAGCCAGATCCTTCCGCCTTGGTGGATTATTTAAGCTTACGATTTTGCTTTCCTATTTTACGCAGCTGTAATTACCATTCACCATTGAAGTGGGGTCTACAAGATCTGCAAAACCCCAAAAACCCATTCAATAATGAATTAGAAAATTCGTAACGAGTTTTTCATCCCCAAACCACAAAACCCCAAAACTCGAAACTTGGTAGCGGACCAAAATTATTATTCTGAAACACTCGCCAAAAAAAAAAAATACTGGGCGATGTCTCCAAACTCATGGGGAGGAAAAAATCTCCTATTGGATGTAGAGCGTCCTCCATGATGAGTCTCGAAAAGCTTCAAGCTACTCTCCCCGCCCTAGCTGGAGAGGGTTTGTCCGATAATTATTGACACATTTTCCAAGTGATACGGGCTCTGCCTTCTTTTTTTTTTGTTAATTCTCTTTTCCACGACCTCTGTTTCCGCTTCATTGCCCATTTCCACCAATTATCTTCTCTTTTTTCCTCCCCGAGATTCTCGTGCAACTCATCCTTACGGTTTCAAATTGTCATCATGGCGTATTTTTTTACCGTCCGACATTCGATGACACACTCCGCCCGGAGGATCAAACAGAAAACTGGAACACTCGGCAAAAAGGAAAAACTACACACATAAAAAATATCCTCGTACTACAACGGGAAACGAAAAATCATCTACAAAATACTGGCATACTAGGGCATCTGCTTCTGGAGGATGCCTTCGAAGCGTCACCGTCAGTCAAACGGACACTCTGATTCGGAACCATGGTAAGAAGAACAGAACAACAACAACAGCAAAAAAAAAAACAACCCGTCGGGTTTTCATTGATTAAAATGAATTCAATTTTGAGCTGAACCTAATGGAAAAATAATCCTTTTAAAATCAATCCCGGTGTTTCGCTGCCTGGCTTCTGCTTCCTGCCGATGCCGGGACCGGAGTTGCGCTGCTTCGGGCAGCAGCTGAAGTTCCCGCACTGGTAGGAACAATTTGTTAGGTTCTTTCGGACTTTGGACTTTCCCGGAACTTTGTTGAAATTTGGTGGCAAAACTTTATCCCCGCACTGCTGCTGAGGGAAAATGGAACACGGATAAAGTTTGGAACAGTACTGCGGACACACTTTCCCCACTTCCGAAACAAGCACAAGTGTTAATGAGAATAAGAACCATCGCAGCATGTGGGACATCGGAAGAAAGTGACGATAGGTGTTTTGTGTGTGTATGTGTGTGAGAGTATGTCTCATCCATAACAAGATAATTTATTTTCCCAAACGATAAAAGGTACGAAACAAAAGCGCAGATTACCTTCAAAGCCACCCGCGGGGACACAACCGTCCCGATGAAACCCGATTCCGCACAGTCCGACTTTGATTGAAACTGGCTTTGACTTGATGCCAAAATTAACTCCTTCCGCTCATCGGTATCGGCCAGCCTGCCTTTTAGTGATACCCTCCCGCAGTGACTCCGGTAACGAACGAGAGAAACGGATGTAATTGAATAAGTCTGTCGTTTGTTTTCGTCGCGATTGCCTTAATTTTTCCACCTTCCACCACCTCAGTGCAGTTTTGTTTTATGCTTTGATCATTTCCGTAATTTATGTTTCATTTCCCACCCATTTATCTCGGCTGATGAGCGACCAGGGAAAACAAAAAACTACAGGCTTTAATTGAATGCGTCGCATCATCGAGATGCGAAATGTTTTCTCTCGTTGTAGAACAATTCATCAAACATTTAAAAGAATATTTCGGAAACGTTTCTCGGAAGCAGTAAGAAAATATACTAATGAGAGTACGCCTCAAAATATACTATTCGTAAGCCAGATTAGCAACTTTTTACTCGATCTCGATCTACTCGATCCTCGATAAGCTTCCACCATGTATTAATCACCACATTAGGATATAATCGTTCTATCCTTTTCTCCTAGTTAAAAGCCAATGAAAACAAGATGTCTGATCAACTATTCTGGTAATGGGCTCTCAAAATATCGTAGAAGTGAGATGGCCTGGAGGACATTTCTCGCCAGTATTAATTACAGATAATACACCTGTTCATTTGTGCCTGCTTCGCACAGCCATCGTCTTTTGTCCGATATGAACAATCGATACGGTAGAAATTCATATTCTTTCCACTCATCAGGTCCCATCATCCATGGCAAACACGGATAGGGAAGCCAACTAGACAACCGGGCGTACATTTAATTGATGCTGAACGAAATGACTCCTCTGCCACTGTTGCGACGATTGAGCCGTTTGTTAATATATCTCGTGTCTCGTGACTTACCCATCTCTTCCCCCCCACCTTCATCGTCCTCAATTCTCGGACTTTCCTCCGAACTTGTTCCACTTCCGACTGTTGCTCTGGGCTTGAATTAGTTACAGTCTCACCATGGTGACACTTTTCTCGTGCCGTTCATCTGGGGCCTATCGCTACTGATGGACGAATGACAGGCCGGGGCTTTTTTCTCTCATTCATGGAGAGAAATGACCCGCTTTTACGGTCGCCTTTTTGTGATGTCCATCAAACGATGGGACAGCTTGTCTCTTGTACATTGGGAAACCGATATCATCCGTACCGAAATCGAACCTCGATGGGTATATCTTGGGGGATGCGGTTGAATATGAGCGCCTCCGAATGCAACGAACCCGCCTCCTCCACACCGTACCGTTCGCTCAATCATCCTAATTAGAGTCAATGCGTCCTCCGGGGTACTCCGGTTTTGGTATGATCGGAATTGAATTCGGTCGGGCATAAAGATGTCTCCCGGGTTCTTGGGGGATGATAAAAATAAATCATACCCATTTCATTCGTGTTACGAATCGGCCGGCAAAACGAAGGCACACATATTTACTCACAAACAAACAGTTTGCCGAAGAAGAGGGAGAATAAAAGGCATCACGCCAAAGTGTTAATATATCCTTGCGCTCGTTTCCTTTCCGTTTCACATTACGCACAGCACACGTACCCTTCCCGTTGGCCAGGGGAGAAAAAAAGGTCAACGGACAGCAGCAGAAAGAAACCCACGCCGAAACGACCAGCCAAAGAATTGGTCCCGGATTGCTCTAATTGGGCGCTGAAGCACGAGCATTGATTCATTGATTGGCGTCGGTAACCAGTCTATGGATCGGACGATGGGCATTCATTGAATTATGGCCGTGATGACCTGGGCGGATTACATCGTGATCAATTTTAAGAGAAAACGCTGCTTTTCCGACAAACGACTAAACAAAACAATTTCCCTTCCAACGGGCACACATCACAGCATCGTTTCCATGGGAAAAGTTCATTTATGTGTCATCGTCTAATGAGTTTCGCGTGACAAACACGGTCCAAACAAGGTGTCAGAGAGGCACCATACACCCCCAGGCTTCTCATCATGTGGCGATGAAGTAGGAGGACGTCATAGAATTCGTGTAATCCATCATCCATTAGCATCTGCTCCAGTGTGAAACTGGATATGGCGCTGGCTCCATCGATGGAGACGCCTGGTCAATTGTGAACGAACGAATTGCATTGGGACAAACATTGGGGCCCCTGCCTGGGGCTGGTTCAACATTATCAGTAACCGATTCAGTAAAGTTCGTCGTAAAGTTGTCTCATTATTTCCCTTTCTTCAGAGCATATCAGGAGAACTTTCAATAACGTGCGTACGAACCGATCGACACAAACCACGTGTCGTGAGCACATTTAAAGCACCAATATGCTGCTGTGAGATGATATAACCGAGCAGAGCATTAAATTCAGCTGCTGCAGCTTCTGCAAGGGTGGGCAGCTTCTGGTAGCACTACTGCTACTGCCTTTAGCTGACCAAAGCGACAAGTAAATGTGGTCCACCCGAGAACATTGTCTCAGCAATAGAACGCGTCTATAAATTCGGAACAGACACGTCCACCTCCCATCACACCGGAATGCTGCTGCCGTTCACGCATTCTATTCTAGGGTTTCCGGACTTTCGATGGAAGTAGATTTTTATCGAAAATTATGTCTCCACTTCTGGGCCCGTCTCGAAGTTTCCGCTCGCTTCAGTTCCGGTTTTATTGCCCCGATTGACACCAGTTAACGCCTTTTATTGTCTCTGATGGTGGTGTTGTTGGTGATGTCCACTTTCTGCTGCCTGGACACTAAGCAAAGCATCCATTTTGTCACGACTGCCCACCGTGACCCCAACAGCCCTGTGCGCTCAGTGGGCTCTGTGACTGACTGACTGAGCGAAGCAAATTAAATTGTGGTCAAAAAATTCCAATTAATTCTTTTCCTTCCCTTCGTGCGGTATAAGGATAACGTTCAGGATATTGGTCCACAAATAAGTTCCTGCGCTGTGCTGAAATTGCACTCAGCGTACCAGCGAACAACCGAGCGTACCGAGAGAGTGTGTAATGCAACCCGAGTTCGAATTACTTTTACAGCGCTCGAGTGCTGCATTTTCTGCCACCAATTGCATTGCTTCAATGCATCGAACGGCCAAAGGCAGGGTGCGGGACTGCCTGACCACACCCCACCCGGGGTACACCCGTAACCCCAAAACACCCATAAACAAATAAACAAACAAACGAAACGAACCGTTCGTGTTATTGCCCATTACGCCCTTATGCTTACGCCGGGCAATGGTCAAGAGCCCGACATAATTAGTTGGCCTTCGTCGCATCTGCCCAAAGGATATGCCGTACATGTTGGGTTGGGTTGTGTTGCTCTCCAAACAACCCGCCACTGCGATACTCGCTTTCATTTTTCTCTGGAATTAATGTTCGAACAGCATGACCCCATCACAGAGTCGGAAAGATGGGCAAACGACACACACACACACGCGCCATACACACCGAAAAGATCATTTATCGTTGCATGGTGGTGAGATCTGTCACTAGCAGAGTAGGAGAGCAGCAACCGGTTCCCATTCCACATCACTTCGCAGCTTAAATCAAATCATGAAAAGCACACGAGCAGCACTAAAAACAGTTGGAAAAGCCCTCGAAATGTAACTCACATCAACCGGGATAGTTTGTGGACGTCGAATGTGATCTCCCACCCCATCACATTGGAGTTCCCAAAGTTGGCCTTTTAATATGCCACGACAGTGGCTTTTCTCCGTCTAGCAAAAGGATGCATGCCCCGATGGGCACAACATTGCTCAGCAGCAGCAGTGAAGCCCTAGCAGGACGTGGCATTTGTGAAGCTTAATAAGACAGCTTCAACTATCCCTTCGCATGTCAATGCCACCAAAAGCGAGACAATAAAAAATCGATTTTAAAGTCGTCTTAACCTCAAACTTGGAAACCCTCCGCGCATTGCGTGTGTCGCAGTGTCACTGCGGGGTGACCCAAACTACACAAAATGGCCAACCCCAAATACCACCCACCCTATTATGACTATCCCCGGGTATAGAATAAACGCAAAACCCGGTCAACGATGCTAACTGTCAAACCCAACTGGCGTTGAAATACCGCGCAAAGAATTCCTTGCTGGAGGACGGTGACGGAATCTCCCTTTCTCGCACTGAGGGCTCGCTACTCGATGCTTAGGCTTACTGAGTCCACTGTCACTGCTGCCCCCCGAAACAGCAACAAGGTTGTGGGGAGTAATTGTAGGTTCAAAGGTCGTACGCTTTTCATTTGCACGTGTCGTGCTATTTGGTTCCACCACGGTGTGTCCGGTGTGGAAATTTCAAATGCTTTCATTGGATTTTCCCCAATGCACATCCTGCTTCTTCACGACTAACCTTCATAGGCGGCTCGGTGTGATCCTCTACAAGCACGGGACCGGCTACAGTTGGAAATCGGTTCGGTAAAATTAGGCTGGAATGTAACGTTGTAGAGATGGATAAGGTTAGGAAATTCCACCAGCCCACCGAAACCCCAAACGCACACACACACGCACACACAGAGTATGTTTGTTATCGTCCGTCAGCAACTTCGAAATGAATGCTCCACTCTGCAAACCGTCGCCCAGGATAAATCCCACCCTTAAGCTTTTCCTGTCAATATTTCACCCGGTAAATCGAATGCGGGGTGGTTCACCTGTAATGCTTCCCTAATTGGCGGCATGGGGTTTGCAAAAATTAATACAAATGGTCGCTTAATGTGACCGTCCTTAGCTGCTAGAGCTGCCGAGCTCTGGCAACCGTGTTCGTGGTTAACCGGTGCGCTGTAGGAAATGATAAATTAAACCATCGATTGTGTCTTTGCACGAGCCGAAGAAACTTTCCGTCCCATGCTCCGCTCCGGCAAGCTAACGCGTGCCAGTTGTTTATGAACGATTCCGGCGAAATGTTCATGACTTTACAAAAACACCGGGACGACTTTGGGAATTTTGGGACAGTCATACAACCCGGTACAAACCGGCAAGCTGTGTTGGAAAGCTCAGATATCTGCTCAGTATACGGGATCCTCGTTTCTTGCACTTACCAGTCCACGTCGTCACTCGGCACCAGTTGCTCCATGGTGATCCCCTCGGATGATTTTCTTACGGTAAAATGTCTATAGCTATAATACACACATACACACACGTACACACGGTCAAACGCACACATATACACGGGTAGCACGGGTATGCGAAGACTCCGGAGCGAGTAGGTGGTGGGCAGATTTTGCCAAACCGTCCGTCGTCCCGTGCCGAAGAACTGAGAAGCGTTCGAAAAATACCAAAGGCACAAACCGGGAACGTCTTGCCTGTCCGCGTCCTTTCTGCTGCGGTGGGACAACCGCGGCGCTGGATTTGAAGGTGGCCAGTAGCAGAAACAGGTGTGTTGTTACTGCATTAACTCACCCGCAGCACACAGCACCGCTAAAACCCACCCCACGTCAGGATTCGAGACCGAGAGTTTTTACGGAGCGAGAGCGAGCGCACAAAGTCAACAAAGGCACCTCGGCATCTACGAAAAAAGCAACATGAAGTCACCCGACCAAAAAAAAAGCAAGGAACAACGCAAGCTAAACCGCTCAATAACGAAAGGCACGTTGTGGGAGGGTGCGATGCAAGGAGGCGCGAGCGCGGGAGTTTCGCGGACGTTTGTTCCAAAGGCTCGTATTCGGGTTGGGCTGTCTGACAGCCAGCAAACAACAACGGAACAACAACGGTTGCAACGGAACGGAATACAGTGAAGGCACTCTCTGCAGCCGGGTCGGAGGACACAACGTGTCGAGTTTCGATGAGCGTATCGGTGCCGAATCGATGTGGGCAAGCGTCGAACATTCGTGTGGCTTCCTCTTCCCTTGGCCGAAGTGTGCTGCACACAGTGCCGGCCACAGTTATAGGTGATATTGTGTCAGAAGCGGAAAGAGAAAAAGAAAGTAAGGACAAATAGATAGTGACAAGGGGGTTTGGGTGAGAAATTTAACCAGCAGAGGAAACACATACTATCCTTAGGACTTCTTCGCCGACGTGCCGATGTTCGGTTTTGTATAAATGTTGGGGGTTTCTGTTTACCGTTTTGCAAAATTCCATTGAACCAAATAGCAACATGCTACACTCCTTTATTTGGATGCCTTGTTAGCTTAATGTGAACCATTTGTTAGAATTTTTTCACCAACCCAGTTCCCTTTCAATACCTTCTCCTTCACACAACGACGTGTACGCGTGAACGAAGAAGAAAGCGGAAAAAAATACACAAGCGTGCGAAAGTTTTATTAAATTTCGTAAATTAGTTGAGGCTGGTGAAAAACTCTCAAAAAAAACAACAACCCTTCTACCCTGTATCCTGCCCAGCAGTTATTGAAGAGGAGAGCAAAAAAAAACAAACGAAAAAGGACCCACACACACACACACGCACACGATCTCTTTCGGGAGGATTTTTTTTCCCGGCCCATTTGAACATTATTTTTCCTTATCTCTTTTTCACGTTTCAATTTTTGCTTTTCCTGCACTGTACCCCAACGTTCGCCACGTGATTCAATGCGGTTTTGTTGGGCTATGGCGAAAGATTCCGAGAAAAACTTCCGAACAATCGGACTGCCTCTTTCCCACCCACACACGTGGGCATGATCGTCCGGGGAAAAAGCATTCTCCGTGTGTGTGTGTGTTTTTTTTTTGTTGGTAGAGAGAATTTTCCACTGTTTTTTGATTCTCTTTGCCAAAAAAATAATACCTCACACCTACGCGCGCTGCTGCAGTTGGGAATTGGAATTTTCCGGTGTTGAGAATTGGATTTAAGTAAAACAAAAATACAAAAGCGTCATGTAAATGAGCGGCTGCTGGTGTGTGTGTTGAGTGAGAAGCAAAAAAAAAGCAGCAAACCATTTCATACGGTAAAAGTTTTTTACCGGTTGTGGTGAATTTTTGCAAGTAGTACACATCCTATAAATAGAGCAACTATCTGGCCGAAAATCATTAAAATGCATTTACGCAATGGAACAACTGCTCGTTTCAAAAGCCGAAGCCGAAAACTTCTCCAACGTAATTACAGCCACAGACCAACTTTCAATGTGTGTGTGTGGATTTGTGTTTTAACAAATTTTTGCTCTACACGCTGGAAGAAAGTTCTACGATTCAAACGCAGAAGAAACTTCCGACTACTGGGATCTTTTTTCCCACCATCATAAACACGCCGTAAAATCCCACAATTCTTCTTTCGACTTTCTTCTTTCTTTCTTTTTACTCTTCAAAGGGAAGCACAAGATAGAAAAAAAACAAGCACTTCATAGTCGGTTTGCCAATTTTTTTCCTAGTGTGGCAAAAAGGCAAAAAAAAAACAGGGAACGCCGTCAAACCCACAATCACGAGAACAATCGACTTCCAGCCGGTTTAACTTACGGCTCTCAAGTCAAACCCTGCGGAGAACAAAACTTTACCACTTTACCAGCCTCATTCCAGAGGGCCCAAAGGCTGACCCAACATGACACCCTCACTGACAGCCAGCGCTTTACACCCTCACCCTTACTTACGATCGGGATACGCGATCAAATTAGATTACAAAAAAAAACTAGACACACACACACCAACCTGTCAGCACAGTAAATGGGAAAAGGATCGTGTGGTGTGAAGATGATTTTTCCTTCATTTCGCTCTAAAAAAGTTGTTCCCACCATTCAGGATGGATTATGCATTATACGACGGGAAAGGACGAACTTTTGCTAGCAGATCCCATTCCGTGTATCAAACGAATGTGGGCTAGATGACCACACAGGCGTATTAAGTGCTGTACCGCGTGGTATGCGCGTGTTGGTGATCCAAAATCCCACACACTTTTTGCTTCGTGAGAAGGAGGACGATAAAGGACGGTTCTGGTTTGCAGTTTACTGCCACGTGATAGTAACCACCCGGACATCCTGGCCAGAGCGAGAGAGAGCCACAATGACACGCTTCCAATTTCTGATTGATGGATTGGATCATTCGGAAAAATGGGAATAATGTGCTGTTTCTCTTCTGCTCGTACACTAACAGTGATAAAAGGGTGTATTGATCCATATCATTGCGCTAAACATTACTACAATACGTTGTGCAAATAAATGGCGGTTTTTTGGAGCTGTTGAATAGTAATGATTTCAATAAAAGATATTCCTATACAAACTGCATTCAACTGCAACTGGTGGAGGATATAAACTATCCAGAGAGGATATCCTGTCCACAGAGTACAGTGAAACAGAAAAGCTTAAATCACGAGAAACTTCTGCAAGTTCCGACCAAGAATCAAAGGTACTAGAATTTACAAGCTCACCCTGGCGGCAAAGTTAACATTGGGTTCGAACAGGCCCTCAACTAGAACTCGAATGGCTTACTCGCTTGAACACATACGGCGAAGAAGATAAGGATAGCTTTTTTCCTGGAGAAAAGTTTTACCCCAAAACTCATTCTGAATATCACCCACCGGAGCCAAAAGATTCTCGTTGGGGAAAAACTATTCTCCAAATGAAGAAACAAAAAAGACGAATGAGAACAGCATAGACACTCACGTTTTGTTTCTGCCGGGTTGGGACATGGGCTTCCAAAAACAACAACAACAACGACTCACACAAACACAGAAACTACGGCCCGACTTTTCCGGCAAGGAAAATTAAACGCGATCGTGCAAACTTTACCGAAAGTTTCTCTTCAAACACCAACTGTTCGTACGTCGTTCCGGCCGTAGAGTAGCTTTGCAGATGCATTCCAAACTTTACGCCGAGTCACGAACGTGAACGTGAAGTCTTAAGTACACTTGTGGTAGGTGAAAATGGCCGCAAAAACGAC
This sequence comes from Anopheles moucheti, assembly GCF_943734755.1. Taxonomy (NCBI): domain Eukaryota; kingdom Metazoa; phylum Arthropoda; class Insecta; order Diptera; family Culicidae; genus Anopheles; species Anopheles moucheti. The sequence goes on from NC_069141.1 coordinate 90,075,178, forward strand.
CGTTTGCTTTTCGCGTGTTTCAATAGTTTCGCTAAACAAAAACTCAACCTGTCCTGTCTGCACCGGTGTAGCAGTGCGAAGATCTTTGATCGACGCTTAAAATCTTAACGCGACTAAAACTTAACGTAACGATCGTCTGCGGACGTTAGGAGTTGTCCAGTTTCAAAGGCGGTATGGTGTGGTATAACACTGTCAACTGCATAACTATGGAGGCACTTTGTGAGCAGTAAACGGGTCAATAAAAAACAATCGAAAACAGTAACGGACGGAAATGCTTTCCAAACGGTGCGCGGTGCTGTTGTTTCATTGTTCCTGGACGTTCACTTTCGCACACGACTTTTCACCGAATTCTTCCTGCCGGTAAATCACTATTCCTGAGCCCATCTTGGGGTTTACACTACGGGAGAGGATCATTTCGTTCACCAAGCAACTTTGAGATCCCGATGCGACGACTTGCCCGCGGCACGGCCGGAGCACGACTACGAACTGCTGCTAGCGTCCATTGACCGGCTGGTCTCAACGACGACGACGTCCACCATCACGCTCTCCAACGGTGTGCACCACACCTCCGACACCAAATCAGCGACTTCGCGCGAGTGAACGAACAGGTTCACATGCCCTCGGCGGCGTCCGTCCGATCGTGACAACGGCTAGACCTAGAATGACGTTAACCCTCCACCAAGGTTTGCCGACGAAAGGTTCTTCTCCGCCGGACCAATTCAAACCAAAGCCCCGAGATGATGTGCACCACACTACGAACAGTCACATCGTGTGGAAGCTGGAATACGACAACTATGGGTGTTATTTACTTAGCCCACTATCGACGCAAACACGGAGCAAGATACGGAAGGTTTTGGTACAAGCGAAAGAGAGATCCCAAGATACCAAGATGAGAATAGCAGCATCCCGAAAACCCATCCAGCGAGTCCTCGGATAGAGAGAGAGATAATTGATATCGGCAAACAAATACAACCGTGCGGAAAGGATGAAGATGAACGCAAGCGCAAACACTACCACAACGTTTCCCTCTGGATCGATGTCGTTGTGAGGTTAAATGTGGCAGTATTGGTAGACATTACCCATTCGTACACAGGCGCAATAGGAATGCTTTGCACCCCAAACCCATCCATCCGATATCCTTCCGAAATTTTGAAACGCGATTTTATCGAGGGGAACTGGCCCCTATCTGTATATGTGTGTGTGTGGTCGTGCGTCCTCATGCATACAACCACCCACTTGCCAAAATGTTCTGTCACATTGTTTTTCATCCACTGCACCCAACGGCAATACTGCACACGTGGCTATGTAATACACTTCCATTACATAAGCCACTTCTATCATCAGCACTACTCATTTTTCTTTACATATACCCCCTACACACATACACACATGCACACATTAACGCTGCCAATAGATTTTCACCGTTTTCCCGAAAGCGACATTTAGAGGGGGGACGCGACCGTTTCTACCGTTTTCTTCTCGGCTGGAAATTCAAAATCAAATGGATAATAAATCGTTACGGTAGCACTCGGCACAAGCATGTGTGCGTGCGTGCGTGCAACGTAAGCAGAAGCTAACCTCAAATATCTACAAACTGCTATTTCTGGAAGGGTTTTCCCCAGTTGCAGCAAGCATTTTATTATCTATTTGTATATTTATGCTCGGTACGTCCAGTACGTTGGAGTGTGTGGAATTTGCATTTCTCTCTAGCCCCAGTCTACTACATCCTCCACTACTTCGACCACCGAATGCAGCTGGTGGTGACCAAGATATATCCACCTTCGGTTGCTGGAACGCCAAAGGTCATCTTGAGTGGTCATCAAGTGAAATGTTTTGATACCCACTCTTCTATCGCCCCGTCCCACACACACCGTCGGCAAGGCCGTTCTGGTTGCACTTGGCAAAGGATGCTCGTATGCTTACGTGAAGTGACGGGGATAAATATTCCAAGGCGTCAATGACACGATGCAACTTTCATTCACGGTTTGTTTGCAGTAGCGGGTGTGAAGTAACTAGAAAGAATTAATGCCAATAATGTTTGACAGTCTTTATACACCGGCAATATGCCTTAAAATCTCACGAGTTAAAGCTCAACGCTTTTGTAGAAGAATGGCGTCTTAATTTTAATGTTCTTGACCAAATCGTTGCATTGGACGATTGGCAAAACGGAAAAGTCGTCCAAGAATTAATTCCCAATAGAGCCTCGTGTCAGCAGGAACAAAACGGTTGGAAAATGTGTATAGCCGTCGTAAGAGTTCCTTCCTCTCACAGTGCCTGTACCAATGCTAGTGCGGAGGAATGTCATCCCGACCATCGTTCGGGGAAGGTTCCGGGAGCAGCCATCCCACTGGCGCGACCAGTTGGCGCCAGATAAATTGTGTACCAGCTACCACCCGGACCGAGCGTTAGTTACTCTCACTTAATTCCTCGTACCACTCGCTCTTCCCCCGCCCAGTGCTGCGGTACATAGTACAGTATGTTTCAAAAAGCGCACCCAGCGCAACACACCGTACCGAGATAAGCAGTTGGACGAGATTTTTCCTAAAAGTAAAAGAACTATCCAGATAAGTCTCTCCCACTTTTTGTCCGGCTGTCACACTGTGTGGGCAAGATCTACCGGGGAGGAAAAATAGCAATTTATTTCATCTCAATTGCGGAAATTTCATGTCGCGATAAGGGAACACCGCCTCGGCCTCGGCTGGTGTATATGCCGGTTCAATAAATTCTGATGTCTGATCTCCAAAAATCACTTACCGTTAGTAATTCGTAAGAACTTCCAAGCCGTTTGCCGTCCCCGAGGACAATCCTTCTCGCATATGTTGATTTATGATGATTGAGAGGCTGTTTGTTTTGCGAAGCGCAGAAGCGATTCGTACTGCAGGTATCGAGTTTTTTTCGATATGATACGGAAGCACTAGAACACTTAAAACATTAAACACAGCAAACAAAAAGTACACTCGTTTCGTTCGTTTTTAGGTCGTTTCGTTTTTTTCCCCTTTCCAAGGCGCGTTACGGTGATCTGCTGCTACTGATTAATTATCGCTAATCGTGTAAATAGTTTCGTGTAGTAAAAGTTGGGCTGATTAGAAATTGTTGACTTGGAATTTTGATGATTGCTCGTTCGGGTGTGCTTGTGTTTGAAGGATCGTTTCCTTAGCTGTTTGCTGTAGGCCGTTAGTTACACTGTGCGTTTAGTTGCTGTTGGATGTTACTGGAAGTGAAGTAAAGAAAATGTAGAAAATTATTACTCAAAATGCATCATTTTAATGCAGACATAATTGCTAGTAAACGGGCACAAGATATCAAATGGAATTCGATGAACTGTCCCAACCGTCGCTGTTCAATACGCGATCAACGACTCCTATACCTCGCTATTGCCTCATTAAATTACAATACAATACCAAGAATAAGGTGTCACACTCAATCACGCTGCTGTGGGCACAAAAAACCAGTTCTTTGCCTTCCAACAAGATGAAAGAGAGTAAAAGCAACCAAGTGGCAAACTTTCTGACCCCAAACCCGCCCTAGCCCACCTTCCCTCCCGTCTGCACATAACCATTCCATCGCTTCTCCCGCAATGGAAGCAGTGAAAATCATTCTGCCGTGGAAAAGCTTGCTACCGTGCGGGAAAATGTAATGTAGCCAAGTCGATAACAACAAAAAAAGGAAGAAACACACAAAGCGCGGCAAGGGCGACTTCAAATGGATATATTTTACATCGAGGGATTCGCCGAAAGCTTTCCTGCAAGGGGAAAAGAGAAAAGAAACTGAAGAGAGAACGCGACACACATACAGTTCACCAACAGTTCGGGGTTAAAAGGAGCACATAATGCAGCAGCCACCGAAGAAACGGGCAGCTGAGCTGTACATACGCATCTCCATAAACTCCAGTACCGATCGACAAAAATCGTACTGGCGTCCGACTGACGGGCGCCAAGGATTCTCCCTGTTTTTCTTCCTAGCCTCCACACCGCACACTTCCACCGCCGTTTGATCCGTACCCTTGCAGTGATGCTTGAAGCCGGGCACGGACAAAAAAAAGCCGCCCAACCAAACGGTGCGTTAGATATCATCTGGTATTTTTTCTCGTACCTTCGCCTACCCACGACAAGATGGGAATTATCCTCGGCTTTACACCATCGAGGAGCTTGTTTTGCTCGCGCGAGTTGCAGACCGACTCCAACACCAAGCGGCAACCGTTGGTAGACAGTGAACCCAAAACAGGAAGCGATGTGCTGTAGGGTAAAATCTCCGTAGAGGACACCGCAACGTATCATCAACAACTACCGTTACCTACAGCTTCACAGGGATATGCTCGGGATCCGTTTTTCTTCACGAAAAATACTTCCTTCCTGGCAGGTTTGTGTAGGTGGCGAGGACAAGTAGCCTTTTCCTACATGACATTCTTTCATCAAACCGCCGATGGAACCGTCGATTATACCACGTTCAACAAGGGCCACGCGTTTTAAGGGCAAGAAAGCCGCACATTGCCTAGTTTACGTTGCGCTGTAACTCAACGCGGTGCTTTATAACACACATGGATTTAGATCTCTTTTTATTTATGTGTGTTATATTAATTTCTTCTAAATAACTGCCACCATATAACAAACTTATTCTACAAGCATTACCACTTTGTTTCGCAGTGGAAGTCTCGCACAACAACAATATTTAATGCTTTATACAGCGAAATAAAAATGCAGCGCAAAGTAACGATGGGACGCCAACATGGTTGACCAAATGGGTCGCTAAATGTGTCTATCACAACGTGATAAATGAATTATGTTCTTCCGCTCTCTTGCTGCTACGCCAATAACGCCACGAGTACATAAAACAAAAACATAATTTATTGCTTTTCCAACAACCTCTCAACACAAGGTACCAGGCGCCTCCAGCAGGAAAGGATAAATGATTAAAAGACATCACCTTCCACCGCACACACCACCACCTTCACACCTACTGTGTACCTTCCCGTTGACAACACACTGTACAGCACATGACAATCAATTGCTTATTCACGCGTGACGCTAATTGCACGATCACAACAAACACCGCCAAGCAACTCGCTTCTGCTCTTCGATGTACTAAACTCAAGGTATCTCATGTGATAACATAATTCCAACACTAGTGCGAGATTTGTTGCAACACTTTTCTGGCGGTGAACTTCAAACGTATCTCACACCATAATTGGTATCGCGTTTTGCTGTATCAGCAGCTTCACTAATCGTTTGCAGCTGCCATTATTGAACACAACTTTTTAGCCGCCGTGTGTAAGAATTTTTCGCTGCCTCTGATGTCGCGATGGGGGTGTAACAATGGGTTTCATTTACATGTACATTAATATATCGTTTATAGTTTGACAGTCTGATACGCCTTGTTTTGATGTCCTCCAAATCCGAAACATATGTCCGATTACTTCCAAACGAACTGCAGTACATTAACATTGGTGTCTTTGCACCGTGAGGCGTGCATTTAACATTATTTATGTGTTTTGACTCACACTATGTTTCAACTATATTTTCCGCTACTATCTTCAACAGTATCGATGAGCTATTAAACCATCTTTTTTACAATGTGAATCATTTGCCAAAGTATCTTTAAATAAATTTGCTGTAAGTCAATAGTCCATCACTCGCACGATCGTACCGCGGAAAGCATATTAACCTCAATAACCGCGTTGCGACATTGTAAACGAAAATGAGTAAAACATGCTCGAAACGCCTACAAAACCCATCGAGGTTTATGTTCAGTGTTCCACCTCTAAAAAAAAGATGCGTGGCACAGAGACGGCTACGGCTACCAATAAACACATAATCTACAAAACCGGAATGCAGCAACCAATGCAGTGCGGAAAATCTATTCTCAGCGCAACGACGTTTGATGCGCGATACAGCAGCGGAGAGAAAGTGCCTCTATTCGCGCCTCGTTTGTATTTAACTTTTCCATCGCAAAACCAAACGATGAGTTTTGCGGACAGAAGTGTGGAAAGTTAGAAGTAATAAAAAAAAAAAAACAGGCAAAAATACCGCGCATGCCACAGTGCTGTCGAATGCTGAGATGCAAAAGAAAGACTAAAATGAATAACCATGTTTCTACACCCCAGCATTGCACATTCGCTATTGCAGTTGCATTCTGCCGGGTGTTAAGTGGTCTCACATACCAGGGAAATGCCTCTCGACTGCATTCCAAAGGAGTGTTTTTTTTGCAACATAAGTTGCATATTTTACTTTACACGATCATTCCCTTCTTAATCATTCAATCCATTTTGGTTGAACTGTTCAATCACAGTAAGGTATTCAATATTGGTGATGAATATTGTTTGATCAAGTTTTAAGTTAGAAAACAAAAATAATCAAATAAACTCCCTTTTCAAAGTACAGGGTTCGACACTTTTGCTGTTTGTTTTTCGTTCGTTCCATTCTGGTCGAACTCTGCTTTCCTCATTAGCAGTAACGAGTGTTGGCATCCGCTTTGAGTAACTGCTACTATTTCCACTGCTTCTCCTTCTAATAAATATCAAGCAAAATCTTATCCTTGGGATTGGATTTGAAGTGCGAAATATACTTCAGCCCTTAGCCCTGGATTGTCAAGTCTTCAAAATGACACCAACGACAAAGAACAGATAGGTTCACCAACGCCCACCGAACGGCTGTACGTGAGGGAATTCCATCACACTTATCACAAGACAACCACACTCGAAATTGGCATTATCGACTGCAAACAAACCTTCTGCGTACGTGCGAGCACCGATTGGTGCGGTTCGGTAGGCAAAGTCCCAAGATTGCAACCGCTCACTTACAACGAACGACGATGACTAAACCGTAACTGACGGTAACTGGTAACTGAGTCGTAACTGACTGACCAGACGTTCGGTAATGGCCTGAACGTGTGAAGGATGATTGTAAGACTGCCGCGTCGCCAGCGCACATAAAACAGCTGCGTGTGTCTGCAGAAAGGGATTTGTCATCCGCTCGACCATTGCCACGCTACCCCCGCCCGTGCGAGGATCGTCGTGCAAAACGTGCAAAGGTGAAGCAGTAAAAAAATACACTTCCTCCAAGCGAAGATTGGCTGCGGTTTTTGAGGATCCGTTGTTGTCTGCTGCCTCGCGATACTACGTCAATGCGAGGATCTCCTCGCCAGCAATTAGGGACACAAATAAGAAAAAAAAATCACATCTCTTTTGGCATCAGCTCTCGTCGATCGTGACACAGTGCGCGATTCAGCGCTCTCGTTACAAAACGGCGTCTTCGAGACGCCCGTAAGTGATTCATCTGTCAGTTGCACACACATCATTAAGTGGAACACACTTCAAAAGGGCAGACACAGGAGGATGGGTGATCGTCGGTGGTGCGTTCTGTGTCACACCCTTTATGCGATTGCCAAATCATTCATATTCATTCGTTGTCTGCTTTTATTTGAAGCGAAGTTTTATTTGTGGAAAGTGCAGCAGACACGGTCACAGCTCAGATAGATTTTGTCATGTAAATAAATTGTTTACTCTTGGTTGTGATTGAATACATACAAAAGGGAGTGGTGGTTGATCTTCACCGGCTATTAGATCGATTTTACAATGGGTATAATTTAATTTGCTGTGTGTCTAAGGGGATGAGATATTCAATATCGAAACAAACAAAAGAAATCTTTCTTATGATGTCGATCGGTATAATATTTTCTTTTAGGCGCCCTATGAATATGTAAAAGCACAAAAAACAACACGATATCTTTCGATCGTAAATTACGCCCGAGTGTCGGAGGGATCTCGCGACACCCGCCGATTTCGAAGACGACACAAACATTAACGCCTACACTTTCTGTGGCTTTTACTTTCTTTTTAGCGTTTCACGTCTCTCGCTGGTACCCTCAGAAGGTGAAGGTGTCCGGGAACACATCTAACAACACCTTTCTAGGGCGATTGATCACTGCATTGATCACATCCGATCGATGTAGATCGACGTTGTTATGAGATGCCAGCAGGAGAGGGAAAGGTCCACCGCCAACACACACGCGACCGATTACAACATTCACGCACGGTATTTCCGAAGCAAACGAGCGATACTTCATTCTCCTACCTAACAAACCGAGTGTCTCCTGTTTCAAAGATGCTAGGCCGCTACTTATAATGTGGCATACACCTTCCACCTACCACATCAGCTGCTGGGACAGCGACAGTCGCTAGATGGAGGAAAGCGAGAGGAACACACATCTTCCACCCAAATGAAAACAGTTACATTGCAAAACGTTCGTAATTCGTTCGCGAGCTGTGGTGTCGTGAGAAGTTTGCTCCATTCGAGGGACCGGGTGCGTAGGATTAAGATGCATGTTCGGGCACGATTTGATCATCAAGCTGGTTTTTGCCTCTGCGCACAACCCCAAATGTTACTCTCCGGATGAACATCAACCACGAATTTGACATAATCCGAAAAATTACGATCTGTTTGGTTAAAAATGAGGAGATTTTGACTCAAACGCCCTTTTCAACGTTGATAGATTGTGCTTGCTGTTCGCACATATGGTGCTCAGATTAACTGCGCTCGAGTTTCTTCGTTTTTTTTATCGGTGGAGATATTTCTAAATGCAGACATGTTTTGCTCTGTCAATCGCAAAACCGTCATAAAATTCATTTCAAGATCGAAAAAGACCTTCAACGTTTAACTATTTTTATTCCCGACAAGGTAATAAGACACTTATTTGAAATACACACAGCACTGCAGGGATCTAAACTGACCAAGATGTATGTGCTTTTCTTTGCGTATTAATGATAACTTTACGAAATAAATCATGGCTGCAAATTTTAGCACTAAATGTCGTTCCTTACTTTTATGAGATTCCACTTCCGTTCCACTCTTCACATTAGCATGAGATATCAAGTTATTGGTGCTTTTCGAGAGAACACTATGAAATTCACTGTTCACTGTTGTTCGTTTGCTTATCCCATAAGCAGGGCCAACCCCGAAGAAGAAGAAATGTCCCCTCTACGTCAGAAGGTAGAGTTGCTAACGTGGTGCGAAATTTATACGCCACTCCACACTCCGTGCGGTACGTACGCTATGGATTGAGTGTGCGCACGTTGCTTATTTTTAGTATGCACAGTCAGCACAAATATTGCGCCATTAGCTAAGTCCTAACCGAAGATTATAAAGCCGACAAGGCAAGGTGCGTCGTAACTGCAAACTGCAGGAAAGAATCGACGAATCCAGGGTCCTATAGGTGTTGTGTTTGAAGTAACTGACAGTATGAACCGGTAGATCTAATTCTGTTCATAGCGTGACACCACTTCGCCATGGTCAGCAACTGCGACCATTAGTCAAGATTGATGGTGGACGACCCTATGCTCGAATGGCGTTAAACGATCCGCGAACACACGCTTTCAAGCCGCACACAAATCAAGAGGGGCTTTCGTTACTTCATGGCGAGGATCAAAGGTATCCACGAGAGAGACAAAATGGAGAATGGAAGTCTTATCTGCTTACCGACCGGCTCGTACTGTAGTTTCCAAAAGGTACTCCAGCCATAATAAAAACCACACAACAGAAACGTGTTGAAAGAATTTTCCCTCAAAGATAACAAAACACTCCCAACACGATACAACTTAATCGCCCGTTACCCAAAGAAGTCGCTACACCTTCACGGAGTTTCGCAGCGTAACTCCCGTCTCTTAAAAAAAGCCGGGACTGAGAACCTCCAACAAATAAACTAAACAAACTCCCTTCCCCTTTTAACACATCCACAACCGTACCGAGCGATGGGGCAAACAGACGAACGTATCAACAACACCTCCCGTATACCTCAACAAACTGATGACGATGACGCGCGCACGCTATAACCACGCAGCGGAAAGGCAATGATGGCAAACAAAAATGCGCCACTCACGGCTATTCTATCACCGTCCCACCTCGTCCTATTCGGTGGAGTCGGAGCATTCTGTAAACAAACGGCACAAAAATGCATGCACTGCACATAGGGGGCCAAGGCACAGATATTTCTTTTGCTGCTCATACCCTTGGGGGCCAAAGCTAGAAGAATTCGAACCCTGAGCGCGTGCCCTGCTGACTCCGCAAAACATGCGCGGGAAACTCAAGAAAACTACCACACACACACAAAGAGACATCCGGGAAATTTACAAAAATACACGCACAAGAAGGAAGCTCTTCCGTTTGGTGTGCAGGGAAGAGAAAAATGCAGGGCCCACGGATTGAAATTCTTGCGCAATCTGCTTCACAGTTCTTGCGAGGTCTCCAAGCACCAATCAACCCGTGTGTGCGAACACGATCATAAATTAAGTATTCACGACCACTCTCAGTGTGTTTGTGGATACTCAAGCGAATCAGTAGCATTGGGGCCAGTCTTCGTTGCACTATTGCACCAAGCGCCAATTGAGACGGCCCCATTACTTCAATCGATTTGTGCGCTTGCAGCTCACGGACCCCACATCGGTGGTAAGTGTTTGATAGAAGAACAGCTACACAGAACTGACGAACGTGCGAGGCTGCCTTATATAGACAACATTACTGGTGCTTCCAACACGGTTTGGAACTGGGAGCCGGCAGTTGGCGCCAGACTAATCGTAAAATATTCACATGACATTTCTTAAGCTTAAGTTTGTGGGGCAAAAGGCGGCCCAAAGGTACAACTTGTATCTAGAGTATCGCTTGTCTAAAGTTATCGACTTGCTGACCTCTTCCAACTGTCCAGCAATTTCGCTAGTTCCCATAAGAATAACCTCAGCCCATAATTTAATTAACGCACTGTAGTGTTTATTTTAACAGCGTATAAATAAACCCAACCATACGGCACCTAAATCTTCTCGTGGCGGGGCCCATATTTGCAAACATCTTCCATCCAAAACAAGGCCTTCATGCTACAATGCTACCCATGCATTCCGTGGAGAGGCATGGGGAGGGCACACGTATGTTTACACCTTCCCGATTTGGTTTGGCAAGATCTAAGACGTGCTCAGCCGTGAAGAGAAATCAAACACAATGGCCGTAAGGTTCGAATGGTTCGAGAATCGGCATTCGATGCAAATGATGAAGCATTCGCGCAGTTGCCTCTTTTTTTTATGCTACTGCTGCTGCTGCTGCTGTTTTCCAATTGCCATTGTCCGTTCATTCGTTAAGCTACGGAGACGGTAAAATACGAGATAAATTTAGGTTATGTTTATTATTCTAACAGATCTTCGCCCATTCCCTACGAGACGCCAGCCACCCGAAGGGCATATGACAAGGCAAAGCCGTCCAGCATCAAGACAACGATTTAGACCTCCTTTTTGGAGTCCCCGCTTACGGGAGTAGATCCAGCAGCGGCGCAAATGGTTTGAGAATATTTTACCCATTCCGCACACAACGAACAGACGGACAGCGGAGCGCCCGGAGAAACGGTGGCCACCACCACGCTACCAAGGAAGGCGGACACCATAAATGGTTCCCGTGCATAACCGAATAAGCGAATGATTGAATACCAATAAACGTGCGGCTTTGGCAACTTGGTCGGAGCGGAAGTACGAACAAAATTACACATTCACATACACACACACACACGCACACAATCGCGCCTCAAGATGGCCCATTTTGGACGACGTCGTTTGGCGTGTATTGGTGTCATTTCCTGCATTCAACTGCAAACAAAACAATAAAACAGAAACCACCACTAAAAATCCGACCCCACAAGGACAGCACTGCCGTGTATGGGAGGACGGCGGAACCAAAATGACGTCATGATTGGGAGGCTGAAGTAGCACGGACACGGATGCCTCCCGCTCGCAGTCGACGAGCAAAATTAACCTTTCCAATTAGCGGACCAGCCCGTTCGGCGAGATCGCTCCGCGTTTGTCCGAGTGGTGTTCGTGTACGCGAACGATGAGGTAATATATCCGATATATCCGTTGGAGTCAATTTGTGGTCGAAAACGCTTCGGATGCGCGAGATGCCGTTTGGGTGTTGTGGGTTAGTCTCGCGGGCCCTAAGTCACCCGCGCACGATCGCGCTCGCATGACAATGAAAGCTAATTGCCCCACCACAACGCCATTCGTTTATTTCTGATGGAACAATCTGCTGAGTAAGTGATACTGCTGCTTGTGTATTCGTTGCTCGCAAGGAGATGGCATACAGCAACTCGTTATTGATATTTGACGCCACCGCAAAGGCGAAGTAACAGTTTCGTTCATGTTGGTGTCTCCGCCGACTGGGCGTGTGCTTGCTCGAGATCTTCGTGTCTTGGTGGTTGGCTTTCAAGATAAGAACAGGTGAGCAACCTGTTATGCTGATAAACCGGTCGCTCGGTTCGAGGTTTCGATTCGAGTCACATCAGAGTCTACGATAAGAGACGACTACATGGCGATAAGCCCGATGTCTGAGATAAACAAACATTTACGTGCTACACATTCTTCAGGGTAGCTACAGCTTTTTTTGCCTTGATATCTAAAGTTCGATGCCGTCAGCACATAAACGCTGTTACAAAGAGGTTGCATTGCAATATCCCCCCAAGACACACGTTACTGATGACTGTTTCAAGACGAAGTTCTAAATATAAAACGATGCCAGTGTACTCTCAACACGTGTGTCTGGGAACAAGAAGCAAAGCAACATGCAACAACAGGCCGTAAATTGGTGTGAATATGACGACGGAACCTCCTCTGCTCAGCTGACTTTCTGTCGAGATCGGCATGGACGATCAAATGAGTGACAGACTGCATCATCATTATCATCGTTCGTCTGTTCGGTTCAGTACACCCAACAACCACGATCCAATGCATTTCACGTCTGAATCCGGTTCCGGTTCAAATGGTGGCCATGACGTGATGCAATCCACAGTACATCCTTCGCCCGATACACCTGCCAGATATTGTGCTTCTGACGGATTTCTATCCCCTTATTTTCAGAGCACATAACATCCTCTTTAGCAATAGCAAAAATTAAACTTCGAACACCGGTCCAGATGTTACCCAAATGCTGTTACGATCACAAATTTAAAAAAAAAACCACACACACAGGACGCAACACAGCAAAAGGCGAGCATACGATACGGAATGACCACACTCGGTGGTTGGGTTCGAACGCGATCGAAACCTATTTATAGCTTAAGCCACGGAGAGTTGCGCGGACACACAAATTATCCAGCCCAAAGAAAATGCGATTTCTTTTTCAAATTTCAACTCCCCCGAAATGCTGTGATCTTTTTTTTTTTTTGAACACCAAACACCGTGGACAGAATGTTGAAAAGATCAGAAACTCAGCAAAACAAAAAAACAGGTTAGGCCCGATTCCGGTTGCCCAACTTGGATTTTATTATTTTTTTTGCATGAATCGCATATAAATTCTCTTTTATTATGCGATTGAGATGAAGCAACAAAAAAAAACAGAAAAATAAATATTAAAGAAAGTTGACAACTGGCTACGGGCCAACCTCGAATCTGGTCAGAGGAGGGTTGGTTTGTGCGAAGAACGCACTCCCATCTCGCGCGACAACTCTTAATGAAATGGACGATAAAAGCGCACAGGAAAAAAGGGAAGATAAAAATCTTCCTGACGTAATATGAATGCGAAGGACGACGCAAGGGGCTTGCTTTATGCTTCGAGCGAGCGAAAACGCTTCGTACATGAGTAACATAAAGAAATCAGCAACGGGTACAGGAGACAAACAAAACAAAACCATACACCTGTGTGATCGCGAAATCACTACCACCAGTGGGGAGAGCGATGGTTTGTGGAATACAAAACTGGTTAGCCGGATGCCGGGGACGAAACTTCCATGAAGGGCACTTAAGATCGCCGCACGGTACCATGGCGAGCGTCTCGTGCTGGTGGTGAGTTTCTTCACATGCGTGACGTGGCATCGAAACTGCAGGCCAACTGCAAAGGTGAGTAAAGACCTTATTATTCACGCGAATTTCGTTTCGTGATTCACTCGGATTTCTGCGAAAAACGGCATCCACTAGACCCTGCAGTGCTTCCTGATGATCGTTAAGATGTCATGGCTAAAGATAAATCTTTCGTGCAGCAACGTAAATGATCGCGCATCAGCACCGTGCTACTTTGGGAATCAATTTGAATCTCTTGAGAGCTTCCTGAGGCTATTCGTGGCAGTAATATCTGCTCCAATCGAGCTGTTCTCACACCGATCGACCAAGTGTACTTGCCGTCCACACTTTAGTAGGTAACTACGGTAAATGCAGTAGCGACCCATACACAACAACAACGTGAGATGTGGCACTCACCGTAACCTTCAGCGCATTACAGCCTCCACATTATCCAATTAACCGCTACAGCAGCAGGTCCAACGTAGGAGAACTGTGCGCTCTGTAGTACAACGCACTAGGGCGTCCATTCGACACCCATGCAAACTGCACGGGATCTACGATCGGATCGTAACGAATTGCCCGCTTTTGCCCAACGGATTCTAGCCAATCTTGACGGTGGTAAAACTGCCAGAAAATGTTTGCGGAGGCGCCAATACGATCTGCAGTTAAAATAATATGGATGGCGAAGAGCGGTTGATACAGCGCGACATAACGAAATGTGCCCGAACGAAGTAAGCCCTAACCTGCCAGTAGTAGGAGAGGTCAAAAACACCACACTACTTACAAGGATGCTGCTCCTCGAGTGGGACGAGCCGTCCTGTACTGGTGCGCACGATATTTAGAGGTTATTTCGATCAGACCACTGCTTTTGCTGGTGCTCTACTGCTAGACAATTAAGACGGTTTGACGAAGAAGAAGAAGAAGAAGAAACATCCGCCCCACTTCGATAAGTAGGAGTAACTGGTAGGGCCGGTTGCGGTGAAGTTGTGGGCGCGAAATTATGTTTCAAAAACACTCACTGGCCAGCTCACGGGGATTTTTATGTTATAAATACACTGTATCCGAATGTTGCCACACACTCGACGCGCCCGAATGCTTACTAATACTTGTCGTTTGCCCTTGCGGTGGCGTTGTTGCCGATGTCGTTTTCTGAAGGGAAAGAATTGATGCTTAATTTTCTTCCAACAAACCAAAACTCTACACACCGGATGTACTCAATCTTCCAGAGGAGTGATTTCACAACTTATTCACTGCTTTCCAAAAAAAAATACCACACACAAAAAAAGAAACGTCGCATCCAAACAGAAACTGAGCATGGATTATCTTCTAAACCTCACAGTGAACGTACGGACGAGGCTGAGCAACTCGTAAGACAGAGCACGGTAATTGAATTAAACCGGATCATTTGCGAAATTAATTGGATATGACCGAAAGGAAAGGGTGCTATTTACAAGATTCCCGTTTGGATTTTCCCAAGTTTGGTGTGCGAAAAATAACTCATCACTTGTTTTGCAACTCAAGGACGACTTTGCGACTTTAGAGAACTTTAAACATGTTTTTCAGCTTTTTAAAATTGTTAAACTTTTTTTTTGCATTGTCACTCAATGTACTCTTTGCACAATGAAACACACGCACACACCACACCCTTGTATTCCTTCGCATGGCATATTCTTCAGATTTACTCTTTTTACTCCCACTTTCAGGGATGCCACGTTTCGTCAGTAATCGTACGTTGGTCGTCTAGCTTCCAGTGCAACATCTTTGCATTACAACTTCCCAACCGAAAGGCGACGCATGCAATTCTTTGACCACATTCGCGAATCACTTCATTAAAACGCTTCGCAATGACGTTTCACACACAGTGACAACACAAAATTTTGATCTTATGCACACTCTTACCTTAAAAAAAGCAAGATCAACACCAAATAAAAAACAGAACAAGCGAATGAACAAGTGTGTTGGAAGCGCGCGCGCGCACACACAGTTCTTTACAAAACCCCACCACCTGGTACCACACACGCACACCGCTCACACAGAACCCCTTCAAGAAATCAACACGCAACGCGCAACTAACCGCGACAAGGTACCGGTTCCGGCAACGTGATCGTTCAAATTGAATCCGCGGCCACGGCCGTACCCGAACGGAACTCCTCATTCGCGCGAGCGACGATCGTGATCGTTCGTGTCGTCAGCCGACTGCAAGCCGATCATGTCGATGACGATGATCGCACTTGGGCGGAGGAGTGGGCCAATGCGTACCAAGATGCCCCCTCCCCAGAAACCAACAAGTGTTGATGGCAAAAACAGACAAATGCTGATGACAGTTAATTGTTTTTATTCGCACTTTTTCGCACTTCATCGTGGCGATGGCCGTGGGAGGATTTTAGAAACATTTTGGGGATAAAACTGTAGCGCAGAAGAAGGAAATCGAAACGATTCCAACATGTCGTGAAACGAGTTTACGAGCGAACAGGTGCAATGTTTATCTATGGAACACTAGAACACGCATTATGTACCAGCGATAAGGGTTGTACCGTGAATTGGAATGTTGCTTGCAGGGAGCAGAACCCGTTTGTTTGCCGTATGTTACCCCTTGGCACATACTTCGCACCGTTACTTGCCAAAAATGGGTGACGACCATGGACGGTGTTGTGATTGTTGGACTCTACTCGATGGCGATATCACCGCCAGATATTGACGTTCGGAGAGCACTTGTGGGGCTGATTTTGTTGCTGCTTTCTCCCGGGGAAAGCAAACCCGCGTATGCAATGCATTCCACAATCTCACAATTTTCCCTCGAGTCCCTTTGACAACATTCGAGACGCATCCGTCCAGCGAGGGTGCGTGGTTCGTTTTCTCGGCGAAAGAATGTCACCAGCAAACGCGTACGGCTTCCATCATCATCCGTTTGATGCGTGAACGATATTTGAGCTCCGTGCCAGATCTATTGAGGATGTATCAAGAGATGCGTACATTGAATTGAAATATGCTTCCAAAGAAAGGTTCTCCTTTCGAAGATCTTTCCGCGATCTTGTAATCGAAGAATCTTCGTTCAATAGCCCAACAAGCATTGATCTCTTCTTGCCGACAGGTTTCATTCATAAAACTCATTGCTGAGCTGAGAACGATGAATAACTGGATCGAGTGTAAGACCATTTCCGCTCCAACCAAGCAACAGACCTACTAATATCCAGTGGAGGTGACATTTATACAATCCTCCATTACGATCGATTCATTCATCCAGCATCTCTAAACCGCCTGCTTCGCCAGATTAGCCGAGCGGATTGCGCGTTAATGCGTAGGATTCGCTTCCTTTCCGTTTTAGCACAGGTTGGGTACAAGTCCGCCGTGCTACAGCAGCTCGAAATCCAATCGTCCGCCCCCGGTGGAATAGGTGCTATGGCCGATTGGGCGTCATGTGTGCGAAGGCGTCAGAATAAAGCAAGGTGAAACACACACGAACAACGGCGGCTAGGTTTGTTTTCTGTTACGCTATAAAGGCAAATTTTAAAGCAATGGGTTAAAGCTTCCAAACACTCTGCCAAGCTGGAGAAGGAGTCGAAGCTGCATGCATACTTCACCGCGCTACACACGAGCATAGCATATGAATGACGAGAGAGTGGAGACTTGTAAAAATAGTTCACCAATGATATCAGCACCATCATGGGGCCGACGCCATCATCGCCTGCAAGTGGGTGTTTCGGGGCCGCACACCATGTGTTTGCCAATCGATCGCTCCAATCCCTCACCGCTGGCCAATACACTCCAAAAGTGCTCCACTTTAAATGGTGGTGCAATGTAGCGGGAACAAGTGCAAATGCAATTGCAAGATGTGTGCACGCTTTTTTGTTTGTTGTGCTTGCTCTCTCGGCGTACTAGCTCCTGTGTCTCGACCATCGGACGAGCAGTGGGTGCAGTCTTGAGTCCAGCTCACAAAACGTACCATTCATAACAGCAGCAGCTCGACAGAGAAGCTTCTTCTCCTCGCCCGTACGGAAGGCATCCCTTGCAAGACTCGCTGGCATTCGCTATCCAGAGTTCGAGAGATCCGAGATCCGAATGACCGAATGTAGTTCACCGTTCAATCTCGACATCGTCCCGCGACGCCTCAAGGCAAACCGGTATATCTCGCGGTAGCAATCTTCCCTTCCACTTCAAGTTGAAACGCTGCGGACGAAACGCAGCGATGATTTGTGATAACCGGTAATCGACCAAACACTGCACCGACACTCAGCTATCCCGGCTGGCTGTGCAACCATATGGAACGAGATGCCTCGTGCCAGCATCTCTCACAGACGATTCCTCTATCCATGATGGCCATCAACGGAGGATGCATGCATGCTGCTATGCGTTTTGTATTACTATTCATCCATCAAACAGGCGCTTAGCACCTGCATGGAACTGCACGCAACGGAGGGTGAAGTCCGTCGTCTAAAGCGTCGGTGAAGCGGAATGGGTTAAAAGGCGCCAATCAAATCATTTGAAGACGTAATCTTTAAAATCAGTTAAACTATCATGACTACATGGGTTGATTACACAACTTACGATGAGATGACTCTTGAGGAATCAATTGTGAAATTCGTAAGATTACTGATATGCCTAATGTGCTAGTCCATCAACAGTAGTCGAAATCTTTCCAAATTCCATTCCAATTAGTCTAATCAATGCGTCACTCGGACGGGACTGGCCGTTTAGAGCGGGTTCAAAAGGCTTGGGTCGTAAAGTCATCGGAATACCACGCGATGTTTTAGACCTCTTCACCGAGGATGATAGAACTACAGAGTTCCTGCCGATTCGCTGATTGACAGCCCCATTCCACAATCTTGAACACCCAATCCTACAGGGAACGGCTTTCTCTTGAACATGATCAATTTCCCATGAGCAACATTGATCGGTTGTAAGTGTACGAAAAACCATACAATTTCCCGTACGCTCGCCAGATGAACACCGCTGAATGGTGAGTTCTACACGAAATCTATTTCACCCTTCGACCTGTCCATCTGCAAAAGGGCAAGGCGTGCAGGGGGTAAAGGGTAACTCAAGCTCAGCATCCGACCATTCGCATTCGGTGCTGGTAGTTTAACCGAGAACCAAAAATAACGCATGATGATTTCATATGCGGTTAATTTTAGAACACGAAAAATAAACCGTGCTATCCGCTCATTCAAGCAGAGAGTAAGGTATATGGTATGGCCTGGCATGCTATGGCCCTCGAATATTACCACGCACAGTACCGAGAAATTACGCCCGAATACTAATGGAATACCGCAGATGCTGGTCCTGCACTTTGGGTGTAGTTTTTCGCTTTGCTTCACTTCTGTGCGGCAAAAGGGGTGTGCGCATTTCCAGGGCGGGATATGCTCTCTATGCTAGACCAGGAAATCAGTTTCTACTACAGCTACAGTTCCAGCGGACTGTTGATGCAATCCGTTATCAGTATCTCTATGTACATTCGAACACGGAGGCCTTGGTTCCAGTTACTGTGTCTGCCTGGTTATCGTTGAGAAATGTGTATTTGTTTGCTACACCATTCCTCGCGCCACAACTCTTCACTTTCCCGGAAACCGCTTGCGTCCGACGACGCATCATGAATCACATCCGATACATCCGCTTTTCATCCGATAAACATTGCTGCCGATGTGCTACCTCTTTCGCAGTAAGGGCATTCACTGATGATGATTGTTAACGGTAAGGATAATGTAATTAGAATATCCCTGCGATTTCAACCTAAAACTCATGTTAAAAAATGTTAGCAACCACATTCACCTAGGCGCGGTGACGCTCGCGTGTCTCAGTTCTATTATTATGAACATATTTTTGTTTACTTTGAATCTTCTTCGTACTCGTGTTCATGTGTGTTCTTCTAGAATGGCAACACGCAACCGCCTGCCAACGAAATCCTCTGCCAAAGCCACGAAGCTTCACGGTCTTATCTTGGTTTAGCTTTTTGCACCTTTTATTTCGCCAAGCTGGAGAGCGACCAATATGTGCAATACATACTATTTTTTCATATCGCACCACTACAAAGGAGGGGAGGGCACATACAATCCATCGAAAAAACACGGCACCAGATGCAGAAGCAGGGCTTAAATTTCCACTCTTGTCATCTACAATTCATTCAGATAACAGCACCCACGCACTTAAGCATGACTTAATGATTCGCACGTACCTGGTTAAGACGGTTGCGGGTGTTTTTCACACGGAAAATTACGGAAAATGTTTGGGAGTATCCCGTAAGGCACAGACAGCGCACTCACTGAACGCCATGAACAGACATTGTACAGCATTACCTCATACGTTCGAAGGTTTGTGGCACTAACTTAACTTGTTTAAGCTTGTTTCAATCACTTTTAACTACACGGTTTAGGAATACAACACTTAGTACTATTCTAAATAAAATTTTAAGGGAAAATTCGCCTCCGTTGCCCACAACCAAAGCGCTGTTTTCGATGAACGAAACAAATGTCACAAACAATCAATAATTTTTAACGAAACTCTCAAAAACCGCCCCTATTTTGAACGAAAATGTCAAAGTCAGGGTTGCAGCTCGGGGCTTCAAATTGACGGCGATTTAACGAAAATGTCAAATTCATATTTCATCGAAACATGCCGTTGGCCGTTGGCGGAAAGCTACGTACATTTCATTTATAATTTTACTGTACAAATCTGAATAAAAACGACATGAAACCTGAAACTTATTGGTGCAACATTCGGTTTTCTTTAATTTTGTTCATAAGTTTTCTATCAAAGTATTGATGAATTCTGCATGTAAAGATTTTAAACGAAACAAACAAGATTAATCATCATGACTAATTTAGCAAAGTTTTTGTAAGTAGTTCCATAATGTGAATTTTAGAAACCATAGAAATACAGTCTAAAAACAAAGAATTTTTAACATGACTGATAAGTTTTCCATTTGTTTTAAGTAGTTATCACTGACTTGGTTTCTCCCGAATCACCAAATTATTATTTTAAACACATTCCATTTAGTTGTTTCACATTTATCAGTTACAAGTTTCATTGTCGGAAAATTAGGAATTTATGACAGAATGACAAGAAAAGAAACATATTGTACAAAAAGGATAATATAAAGTGAAGAAGTGACTAAATAAAGAAAAGATATATTTTCAACATAATCTTTACAATCCCTAGACAGAATTTGCTGTTCAGCTCCACCCAATGCACGTATCTAATGTGAAGTCCATTGGCCCGTGAAAGAAAAATCGCGCAGAAGATGCTTGAAATGGTTCCAGTGCGCAGTTCTTCTTCCTGGATCCACCCACCTATTGCTGGGCTACCGTTTCTCGTAGTTTGGGGTAGTGGAAAACTCGATTATGGTTTCCACCGAAGCTGTTTTGCTACTGGTTGTTTGATATTTTCCTTGCCATAAAATCCCCTCACCACATCAAATATGCGCACCACAACGAGTTAGAACTGAGGTTCAAACGGCATGGACAACGAACTTTTCTTATGTGCTTGTGAGTTTTATCTGATGGGAAGGATCAGGTGCACAAATAAAGTACATAATCGAGACAAACAGAGCACCTTTTTGGGAGGAAACAAAATGGCGTCGAGATTTAAGATAGAAAACTATGAACAAATGTGTGCGCTGTGAATGGAGTCAGCATTTTTTGTACTAAAGAGGTACAGGATTATCTCAATTTGTTAACCGTTCCAACATTTCCATGACAACTAAACACACTCTTAATCACGTTCAACGTATTCAACGTATTCGTAGTTTTTAAAATCAATACGCTTTCCATAACGTTTAACACATTATAAAAATTGAAATGGTAGCGCACAGTACATAGAACGTTGCTCATTTTACGGGTTCTTTCCTCTTGCACTCACAACCCACCGAACGGGCAGCGAAAACTCTGCAAAACGGTCCTATCTTATTTTCCAGCCATGCTGGCGCCATTTTATATCATCCTCGGGCTCGGAAAATCCTCTACTGTTCCTTGCGCGTTCCTAAGCCTACATGTGACGCATCCTGTATTGAATTGTTGTTTCTTTCTTTCCGCTGGGAGCATCCATCCCATCCACACAGAAAGAATAACAGAATTTGGCATCGTATTTGGGGCCACCAAGTCTCTGCGCAAACCGCCATTTTATTCTCGCTCACTACTAAATAGTACATACTGCGGTCCACGTTTCGATGCTGGATGGATGTAAAAACACAGACCGTTCCGTACCGTAGTGTTTGTGTTATTTCCCAGGTTATGTTCATCGCCCATCCCGAGAACCTTGGAAATAGATTGACGCAGTGCAAAAAAAAAGCATACGACAAAAAAAGGAAAAAAGAAATAATAAACGTTACCAATTGTGCGACCAACTGGCGCCAGCGTGATGAAGAACTTGTCTCTTTCGTACGTCTCCACACTGCTGACGTCGACCAAGAACACCAAAAAAGGTAGCGATAGATCCCAACGGAAGCTACACAATAACCGCACAGTGTAATTCCACGGCACGAAAGGAAGAAATCCGTCTTTCCTTTACCATTCACGCCCAAACGCCTTTTATGTTGGGGATCGCTCAAGCTGTGGAGCCGCAGAGTGCTGGAAAAATATACTACGCCATCTTATTTCCGGTCCGTACTCTTTGGTTAGCGAGGAAAATCTCCGCAGTAATAAGCTTGTCAGCAGTTTCGGCAATCATTGTGCTATTCTAAAAGCTTTTTCGCATTGTGCAAGCGTTGCTATTCGTAGCGATCTTTTGCAGAAGAAAAGTGGGGAAGTATTTTTGGTATATTTCCAGTTGATGAGGATGTTTTGTTGTCGAGCGATTAATTACTGGGCATTCCAAACAATATAGTTGATGCCTGCCCGCATCAAGGGGTTCTTCTAGCAAACCTATCTACGCAAGTACGATGGCTTTGAGGTAATTGAACGGTTGATAGAACTTATCATTAGTGACAGCATTCCTCAAATTTAGTTTGGGCATTGTCAATGTCTATCACAATTACAACTAGGAAGACCCATCTTCGGAAAAGTCACCAATGCAACATCATAGTATAATGACGGCATAGTGAAGATCTTTTATATGCTTTATTTAAAGACTTTTCTCAATCCCTGAATTATGAAAGATTTATCTTATAACTATCATATAGCTCTACTAAACATTGGACATATTAGTTCTTTCCTTTCAGCCTTCCTCAAGTAATGTACATAGCAAAGATCTAATATCTCCTATCTATTTGCTGTTGTTATCCCAATAACTTTTTCAAGAATTTCCATATTTTGAGAGATGGATTATCGACCGAAATATTACATCAACATTTGAAATTAAACTTTGGTTTTAATGAAAGTTGTACAAACAGTTTTGAGCAACAAAAACTATGTCCTAGATGTCCAATGTCTAGATCGGATCCCTACGAACTAGACCTCTAGTATTGGACCTTATCGAAAAGGTAATTAAATAAAGATTTATTTCTGTACAGTATTCGGTAAAGTAATTAGATCCTTAACTAATCGACAGCATCGTATCCGTTCGAGTGAGAGATTTCTTTGAATCAAACCACTCCACTACCAAATCCCCCACTGGACAACTTATTCTTGCATCCGTTTTCAACGCCCCGAGCTCGTTTACCAAATGATCACCAGCACTAAAACACCATGAACGTGTACTTTTATTTTATAAATTCATTCGCATCGCCCGCCCAACTACCCACAGCGTAGAAAGTGAACGCAAACCGGCAAACGCATCTCGTCGGTGCAGTCAAATTGGTCCATAAATTTTCATTACCATCACGATTAATTGAATTAAGTTCTGCCAAGCTCTTGTGCGCTTTTGTTGCGCTGTCTTCAGTTCACTTAACCGACCCGAAAGCGAGCCGAGATTTATCGCCGCGCCTTTGCAGGAACGAGAGAACCCTTCATTGTGACCGGGGAAAAATTGCACATTTTGTGCCGAATTGCCCGTTTGTCATCGGAGGAGATGAACCATTCGATTATCCGTTTCCCATACTCACACACATACACACACACTTACGCAGTTTTTCCGTAAACCTATGTTGCCGAAATCCCGAAAAAGGGACGACGGAGCGATTATGACAGCTACCCCATGCCCATGCTTCTAGAGCATTGGTGTGAAACCCTCGGACCGTTCCAGACCGGGTTCTAGCAACGCATGAGAGCAATGATAATGTTTTCAATTAATTTGATTAAATTCCAGCCGATTTTTAAGCTGACTTTCTCTCTCTCTCTCTCTGTCTTTCTCGGTGCCCTCGGCCCCCTATATCCTGGACTGTGGCCGCAGAACATAGAATCTACGGTTCCGGTGCCGGTGTTTTCGTGCAAACATCCCCGTTGCCATTTTATTGCACTTTCGTTGATTCGCATAAATAAGTCGTAAAACTGGGAATGAACAAGGACCTTAAGAAGTTTTGCCTTAAGCGGCAGGGAAAACGTTAGTTTTCCTCGTATCGTCATGTGATGTGGCACAGGTTATGGGCTCATAATTGTGTCCCATTTAATACGTTCCCGGTGCCATTTGTGCGTTCGTCTACCCTGTTAACAATTTATGATTGAATTGCGGAGTGTACTGAAGCACATTAGGAAATAGAATTCGGCAGCTACGGATGTTACGGCAAATAAAATGCAAATGATTGGTGAAAGGCTATAAATTTGGTGTGAGTTCTGTGATAGTTTGCAAAATTTGTGCAATCAGCATGTATTAAAACGAACTCTTTGTATGTTTTTAACAGGACAGCTTTCTTACAGCTCTCAAGCCTTACCCATGGTTCCCGCATGATTAATTAAATCCGTTTAGACGTTCAACAGCACAAGATGCATATTTTACGCCCAAACACTCCAAATACTCCCCCAGAGTAACCCCGACGACACCATATAAACGGTCACGTGCAGGTGATTTGCCACTCGATGACTTTGCCAACGGATCCGAACTCAATGAGTTAATCCACTCGGTGCCTTTGGATGCTTGGAACCGAGTAGGAAACGAATGGCTTTACGCAAAATGTGACATTTGTCGTGCTATTACTGCCGGACGGGATTTTCCCCCTTTCCATCTTTCGGTCATCATCCCTTACTGTACTCAGTTCCCTTCGAGCCATAAACACCTAAGCAAGCAAGAAGATAAATAAATATCACTTTCCACGCCATGCAAACAAATCCATACACGCCGTGGGGAAATATTGCAATGCATTACTGTAATAACATTATTGCAGCGAGCACTCGAGTGTGGTGGTTCAGTTTTGGAAATATAAGGAAATGTAAGCGAACAAGGAGGACTTATTCTCGCTGCCAGTCTTGTGTGCACTGGCAAAAGGCCAACCTAGGCAGCGGGAACAAACGCACGCTCGAATGGATGCCGGATGCGAACATCTTCCTAAAATCGGTTTCAGTAACGTCCTGCATTCTGGACGGCTTCCGGTGCCGAGCCGAGAAATATTACTAAGATCGATGACGGCACAGGCTTGGAATCGTTGATTTATGGTCGGTTGTGGTTCGCTGAATACGTCCAGACGAAGTTTTTTTTAGCTCGTTGAGTTCTTTACTGCACCGTGAAGGAGAAATGGCCATGTATAGAGGGAACCGTGAAGGTTTCAACTCTTTCCGAGGTATATTTACTTATCCTTCCTTCATGGTAACATCGATAAACCCCATGGTTTTTTCCAACTCGCATTAGGTTTTGTTATTGTTTACTTTTGCACATTTTAATTGCTATCTCTACAGCGAGTTATTTATTGTTAATCCCTTCCTTCCAGGACACAAACACAGTTTGATGACTTTTGCGGTGCCGTAAACACTTGATTAGATCTGTTTGAAAAATGGTTCCATTGCCTGGGAGACGGAACGGCTGGATTTTCAGCTCGCCAATGCGTTTTTATTTTTTTATTGGTGCCGAGTATACAATTCTGTCCTCATCATCATCGTACTGTTGTCACACGGTACACTTCCTGTGTGATGTCCACCGAAAGGAGATGCTGCGATAGTTTGGTGGTGACAATTAAATTTTCCCCCTTTTTACCACTTACTTATGGGATGGCATTCGGAACACCGGATATTCCGCGGGCCTAGAGCCCAGCGGCTTGAGGCGGATAGAGGAATAGAGCGTTAAGAGGGTGAAACAATCGTTAAGCCATCCCAGGCGGAATGGAAATCATAAAAAATCATTAAATTACGAGTTAATGATGCCTGCAAAATCGGGCTGCTCGTTTTAATTCGGCGACTATTCGTTCTGCGAGACCATTCGGCAGGGAGTGTCGTACAGTTTTTTCTTCTACAAATTCAGAAGTTTACTAAGCAACATCGTGGATTAACTGTGAGTCATGCAAAAGACGGAAAACAATTTCTTACTTTTTATTGCAATTCGGTGAGGAAGCTAGAAGCTTGGTGCTTGTGGACCGATCGCACCGTGTCGAGTCATCGTCCTCGCGCTGTCATCAGCGAGTCCGATTTGATGATCCGGAATAAAAAGATGGCGTGAAATTTTATCATTCATCATCGGCATCATCGATGAAATGAAGCACCGTTTCGTAGCAAATGACATAAATATGCATGAGCGCAACGCATCGCCTTTCCTGGGGTTAGAATGGCCGGAAATCGGAAATGATGCTCTGTTTACTGCCGAGAAATATAGTTATATATCGATGGTTTTATTTTGGATGCATAAATTAATACGCATTTTGTATGTTATACTGCGATAGTTCAGAAGAATCGCTGACTGCTAAAATATGTTTGATTACAGCACTGGAGAATCCTATTGAATCTTTACAAATGTGCTACATATCTGCATACATGCATGCATTCCAAGTCCCCGAAGGTATGCAATTGTTAATCAAGTATCACCGTGCTAGTATCTAAGTATCTAAAGTAATACCTTGCATACTTTCAGACGCATAAGTCAAAATTCCATTCCCGGCGTTACTCGCCAGTTTGAAGATCTGGTAAATTACGCAAAAGGATATTTCAAACTCCATCAACTAACCTAGCCTAACCTCATCATCCCAAAGTGCAGCGCTACAAATGATCATCGTATAAAGCAAACTTTAAACTCAATCTCCAAGCATAATAAATCTCCATTTGTACGATGACTCATCCCTTGTCCCATCCCAGGATCGTTGTTCCTTTTGCAGTTACGCATCAATTGCACCGTCAAGTGCCTGTTGTTCCCTTCTGGTTCGTTGGATTTTTTATTACGCACGAGGGTTGTAATTGCTCTCTATTGCTCGGTACTGGAGCAGCCAAATCTAGCCACCCTTTCGATCTTGGAAAAAATGACACGAACGATAGGAGGCAAACATCACTGTCACTAACCGCTTGAGCGATGGAAACCAGACAAGTGTCCAACGGATTTGCTTTGGACCCTTCAATTAATGCAGTTTGATGTTAAGTTTTGCTTAATTGTACAGCTTGCAATAGAAAATCGCTCTTATTTAAGAAAAATACTATGAGTTGTATAACAAAAGATCTACACTTCGAGCAATATCTCGACATCTTGCAGTGATAATCTTAATGGGATTTCCGGATACCATCTTGCAATCTGTACGTCACATTTGTATAAATTATGTTGTCACCCGTGTTATGTTTGTCGGTTGATTTACTTTGCTTGCTAACACCCTCGTGTGGGGAATATACTTGATTTTGCAAATCGAAACCTTTCTGCTACCATAACATTAGGCACATTGTTAGACACAGTTCCAGAACTCCAGCGAAACTCCCGCACGGAAGATCGCTGCCACGAAGATATGTACTTGGGAAAACCCTCTGAGACATGCCTGACTTACCCGAAGCCATGTGGTTATGGTGGCAATCGACGGTCTGGTGTGGGTACAGCGCTACGACCATCCCAGGATACAATTGATTTGTTTTTATTTATGGCATTATTTTGATTCGATTCGCCTACACGCTTCCGGCTCCTGTACCATGTTCCACCAGAAGTAACAATCGAATCAAGACTCATCCGAGGGAAGGGAGGCCGTTCAAGGGAGGAAATGGACATTGACTTCAAGAAAGGAAAAAAAAGCAACTACTATCGTGATCGAAAACTTTCCATCCACCCGGAAGTGACGAAAATCCGCCCGAACCATATCGAACCCGGGGTTGATTGTCATCGATGAAAACAAATCTCTACATTACGGCCCCTGCACTGGCTTTTCGCACGCGGGTTCTAGCGATGGGAGGGGGGGTTGTGTTGTGATGTTACGGTAATAAAAATTGATCGGTGATGGTGGGTGTCTTTCGACGCATCGGTTCCGGTGCCGGTTGCCAACGGTCACACTTCTTCCGGTGTGTGACGAATTGATGTACGCACAAATGCGTTGATGTACACGTGGGCTTAGTTGGTAAGAAAAATGATCGGATGCTGCATGTGCTTTGTCCGTACAATGTACAGCAAAAAGGTCACGTGAAAGACAGCATAGATAAAACTATCAGAAACTATTTTTATTGAACAATCAATATTCAGCAGGGCAGCGGGGAAATGTTTGTACATATTAATATCGATTGTTATAGACACACGCTCTCACGCTCGTGGAGGGAGTCAACTCACTTCGCCATTTGTCACGCTTTGCTAATGGTTGATACTCTATCACAAACAATCTTCGCTTTATGCAAGTCCGTAGCTAATTAGTCAATTGTTTGAACAATCAACAAGAACGCACAAATCTCAAAGGCGATATTTCTTCATGTTTAGAAAGAAATTTAAGTGAAACCAAGTTTAAAACATAGCAATTCCTTTTCTTACCAATAAATTTGGAAGGATTGCGGATAAAATCACCCACTCCCATTCGAGTGGGAGTGGGTCGTTATAAAACTACTGTAATAAATCACAGAATCTGAATACGGATACGGGCGAGGACACTACCATTACAGCTTATTTTATACATGCTTTAGTCATGCATGGGTACACAACGATCAAAAGTTATCATCGTCCATAAAAGGATACCCATTCCCGTTCCCTTCAGTCGTCCATTGCTATCAGATTCTTATGTCACTGCGCTTATCCTATAGCCTACGTTTTTAAGGAAACCAATTCCTTACCACGTTGCTACCAGCTCCACGTTGCTGGAGTTCCATTTGGATCCACCAACAATCAAATCCCAGATCGGCAATCCAACGTCCCCGTCCTGTTCGTCCCGGTCTGTACGCCAGAACGGAAACAAAAGGCGGAAAAGTTGCAAAAGATGTTACCCGGCTATTCTAGGGACCCCGATGTGCCTCCAAACGGTCCGTTCCGTTACACGCTGACTTCTGGTGCGATATAAAGAGTAGCAAAGTGAGGCAAAAAGTCACCAAACAAATGGACAAACCGATGGAATGGGGAATGCTCATGCCACCAGCAGAATATGGCCGAGAATAAAACTATTTGTACATAAAGCTGGCGCCAAGATGGCGGCAAAGTTTTCCACCGATGGCAATGCCCATTGGAAGCAATTCTTGCTCCCAGTTTGTGTTTCTACTTATGGAGGAGTAGGAAAAAAGTTGTATCCTTACAGGCACATTTGAACGTCTCGTTGTGCATTGTAGAGGTTCTTCTTGGGCTCTCTGTTCCGACGGTTCAACGAACGTAGCACGGATTGGACCATTCTAAGTTCCCCGCTAAAGTGCCTTAAGACAACTTCTTATTCTGTTTTACTTTTAACACAAACACATGCAATAGAATGATGCCTTTGTGAAGTAGAATTTAGCTTCTTAGTTGACTGGTGAAATAACAAAGCGGCCGTTAGTAGAAAAGTGGCTGAATCACAGCCCTTTTGTGTGTCTTTCATCTTTCGGCAAAACATAACGAGAAGATAGACACACTGTCAAACGCTATCCCATTGGAGCCCCCGCACAAATTGGATGGCATTCGTCTAACAAATGAATACATTGTGTTCTTAGGTGCATAAACTCTTAGTGCACTAATTTCTTCTGCCAGTAACCAAAAGCGAATTTTATTTTCTGAGCCGATTGCAACTGCAATGATGAAGGTCCATTATGTAGTGAGAATTGCGGCAGGATGCTAATGTTTTTCTGGAGAGACCTAATAAGAATAATAGACATTGTGCATAATTTGGATGTATTTCGCATCTCTTTTCAGTGAAGTTGTGTATGCTGGATTCTTTAGACTTATAAACTGATGCGTTAAAGCCGTTTTCAATACGCTGTAGAAGTTGTTATTTCGACTATTTCTACAGCTCACAGAGCAACACTTCATTCCATGTAAATCGCCTCATTGAAACCCTCATCGTTCTCATCCTTCGGCGATCATTAATCTTTCGAAACTCGAAACGGTCCGACTGCGTTCCTTGAGGAATATGCACCGATATGTCTTACTAGTGCTCTTACTGTTTCGAGCGCAAACATGGTTTCCAAAAGATCAAAATCAATCGACCAAACTCTGTGGACATGGAGGACGCTGGAACACTGGGCGGTTCGAGTTTCCGCCGAAATCAATTCACCCACACGCCGGGGAACCAACGTCACACGCCACGTGGGCACAATCTAGGCACTTTGTCCCCGGCATCCCAGGGCTCGGGATGTCAACGAGCGTAAACAGAACAATCGCATAAACATACTTCATGCCTCCGTGTCCTTTCGCGTTCCCGCGTGTGCGTTCCCGTGTACTTCCGACTTTTCGCCTTCCTGTACCCAGTAGTTCCTCTCATTTTGGGAACCTCTGTCATTTTTTCCCTTTTTCCTTGTGTACCTTTTCTTCTCGAATGTTGCTAAAATGTTTACTCATCGGTTTCACTTACCGGGACGCTGGGACGTTTCAGCAGTGGCGGCGTTGACCGGGGAAACGGGCGGACGTTGTTTCTCAGATTTGTTTTTCTTCCTGTGGCCGTTTATCATCTCGAAGTGGGGTTCTTGTCTGAACGGGAATGAAGCGTGCGTGCTTGGCTTTTTCCTTTTTTTTATTCGCAGTTTTTTCCCCCTACGACACGATTCACATCCTTCACGCCACAGCTTCAATCTAAACGTTACAAACTGGGGGAACACGGCCGATAGTTATCTGTAGCGTAAATGTATTTAGTTGTACGCCGTTTTGTGACCCTCGTCTCTGTTTTTGGCCGCATCAGCACGAGGCCTTAAAAATTGACGTTCAAAGTGTTGTGTTTTTCAACGGAATCGCAACAAGGAACTATATCATAAAAAATGTCACAAACACCGGAGATTTTATCTCCTTCATCAGGCGGAACCGAACTCACAACAGTCGGAACATTACAAACCACCAATAAATTAAGCCAGATGTAAATGGGTGTCTTTCCTTCATCTGATATGTCCATCTGACCGCTCGCATTGAGAAATGGGTACAGTTAAAAGTATCGCCAAATGTGTCCGTCGAGTGTTGTTTGACAGGAAGTCGACAGGTTTTAATCGCTCTAAGCCACGCTGTCATAAAACCATTATCAAATTGTTTAATAGCTCAACATCAAGTGGAAAGTGTTGGAAACTTTAAATTACATTCTTCCAATAGTCATACTTGCAAGAACCTTGCAGAACATGTTTGTGTGATGGGTGCTGCTGAAGGCATCAGAAGAGATAGAAGAACAAAATTCACCATTTTCACACAACTTGCTTCTCTGCAGTAATAGAGTATTCATCAAAACTTTAGCCAATCTTCCGATCGTTCGACCCTGCGAATAATAAAACAAACTTCTCCTATTAAACAACTTTAGTCCATTAGAATCCAGAATTCCATAAATCTCGAATCTGATACTCTCGCGGTGTCCAACTTTGTCCGATTAACCAGATCCAATAGATCAAATTGTCCTCCAAGTAAGCGATCGTTTCGAAAGCCACAGACAACCTCTCAAATTATCACCACAGCTCTGCTCCCTATGGGCCAATGGAATCCCAGCGGTTCGGATAGCAGTGCGCTCAGTATCACTACGATTAACAATTAATTTGGAACGACTTAAAACCAAATTACATTGGCGTTAACTGTTGTAAGAGGGTTGCAACAGTAGTCCAGCAAAAACCAGACGCTTCCATCGTTTCTTTGGTGTTGATTTCTGAACCCTCCGATACGGAAAAAACACCACCTAGGGAGCAATTACCGTGGGTCGAAATAATTATATACTTCTCCCGCTTTCCCAATCGAGGAACTGCCGCTCGATTTCAGGTTCTGTGCGTAATGTAACTCCAAAGTTCCCTTGTCGAAGGGGGTGAGTGAGAACGTGTCCATCCTGTAATAGACTAAATAAATTGACTTTATTGCCAGTCAGCGAGCATAGAGCGGTAGATATCTTTGCCGATGTCGACGGCGGGATTAAATTGTTTCGTTGGTAAGGATGCTCTTATCTTTCCCACCCGATCAGACGTCCTGAAACCCTAATGAAGTCGAATTGTACTGTCTCAAAATGGGAGCGTCTCGTGGTTTCATCGTAAGCGTAGGTCTATCCCGTCTTGAAGAACACTATCAAAGTTGCTCGTTTGGTGATCTCCATCCACTGATTATGCCACACAGAGCAATAAAGCAATTGCGCCCTTGGTGTGTTCCGGATGTCCATAGGACATTGCAGATTCTGGATTCTGATTTGCTACATCCCGCTGGCAGTTGAATTGTTTTTCTACAAAAAGATGAATAGCTTCATCGAAGATCCGTCCCGGGAAAACAGCGTTTCCTTCAGGAGATCGTGTGTTTTCCCATCCAATGCACTCGCTCTTGTATCTATTTTGCCATTTTGTGATTCACGTGTGATAGGCGGCACCCCTATGATGCGACAACGTGACGCAAGTTTGCCTAAAATATTATCCGATGCCGAGTATCTCACATCGTAATGCCTCAATGCTAGCAAACAACATGAGCGTTGATTGAGCGACACGAGACCAAACAAAGATGATATCCGTTCCGTTACTACACACAGGCATTATAATTATTAAGGCATATTTAGAGAATCGTTCGAAAACATTTCGTCTTCAATGAATGGGCGTGCGTTGGATTACAGCTAGCTCATGGTGATTATGATTCCCGCAAAAAAACACACTGATAAACAAATCCTTCACATATTCGTATACATGAAAAGAAAATGGCAATGGCAGGAGAAGAAACTACCAACATTTGCAGAGCAAAATGAGAAGTACAACTCCCAATAAATGACAGAAACATAATCTTAAAATATCTGCGTTTCCATGTGCTGCGATTGAACTGTTTTCTTTAACGTTATTTTTAGTGCTATTGAACGTCGTGTGGTCCACAGTGGCTCCATCTGTTTGTCGAAGTTAGAAGTAAGGGCACTTGACTGGCTTTCCACAATGGATCATTTGTTATTTGAAAAATTTTATAAACCAAACGATGTCTTATTTCTTACCAGAGAATATCTTATTTTTACGAGATATTTTCAATAATTTTCTTGAACGTATTTTTTAATATAAATAAAAAAGATTTACGATGTTTTATTCCCAGTCCAAACCATTGTGCATGGGTGTTTATTGACAAACAACTCACAACTCCACTTTGCCAAAGGCTTGAAAAATACGCTACAGTGTAACTTTGTGAAATCATATTCAGCTATTCGAAAACTAACCACAAGGTAGAGCGTTCAAAAGACGTGTTGAATAAAAAATCTGCTAACTTGTATTGTGCATATCATTCCACCACCATAATCATTCCACCACCAAATTAGAGCCTCAGGACAACACTGACAGCAACATTCTTATCATCCTACGTACCTTTTATTTTACTTGCTTATCACTCGCCAACCAGGTTCAAAGTGCATGCTGCTACGAGTGCCCAATTTGGAGAAAATGTTCCGAACGATAGCTGGAAGTGCTGCACTCACACAAACTATCCGTTTGACGATGGATCGCAATCTTTGCAGCAGTTCGGGAATTGCAGCTAAGCGGTTAACCGGAAAGGTGGCCGTCGTAACCGCCTCAACGGAAGGGTAATAACTAGAGTATTTTAAACTCGTGTGAATTTTTTTTCTTACCATTTAATTCTGTTTTCCTGTTCAGCATTGGTTATGCCATCGCAGAACGTCTCGGTCAGGAAGGTGCGAAAGTGGTAGTTAGTAGCCGTAAGCAACAAAACGTGGATCGAGCCGTGAACGAGCTTCGATCAGCTGGCGTAGAGGTGTCCGGAATCAAATGTCACGTCGCTAATGCAACTGATCGGAAAGCTCTGTTCGATCATGCAGCGCAAAAGTTTGGTGGCATCGACATTCTCGTATCGAATGCAGCCGTCAATCCGGAAGTTGGGGGTGTGCTGGAATGCAGCGAGTCCGCGTGGGATAAAATTTTCGAGGTCAATGTGAAGTGTTCGTATCTGTTGGCGAAGGAATCGTTACCGTTTCTTCGCGAGCGTAAGGGTGGCAGTATCGTATTTATTTCGTCCATTGCCGGCTTCCAACCGTTCCAACTTTTGGGTGCATATTCCGTCAGCAAAACGGCACTGTTCGGGTTAACGAAGGCAGCCAGCCAGGAACTGGCGGCAGAAAACATCCGAGTGAATTGCATTGCACCTGGGGTGGTGCAAACGAAATTTGCCGGAGCGGTAAGTACCTTACAGTAGGGCATTCCTAAATGAAATTCATGATTCCATTTGCTTCATTGTAGTTGCAAGAATCGGATGCCGCCAAAGAAGAAACACTGTCACGTATCCCAATGGGTCGTATCGCAGAACCGAAGGAAATTTCTGGTGTTTGCGCATTCCTTGTGTCGGATGATGCTAGTTACGTTACCGGTGAAACTGTTGTAGCATCCGGAGGCATGCCATCTCGGCTGTAATATCGTCAACTTACGTAAATTATCGTACGTCTTCCAAACGTTGGGTTTAAAGTTTGAACACGGTGGTGTCTTCAGGTGAAAGCTTTCCGGGCTTGTACTTTATTCATTTTACAAGCGCTATAATAAAACATGTTAATATGTGGAAAACTTGAACACTTGACTGGGTTTAGCCCACCATCGTTCGTTTGCGGCCGCGAGCCCGAACTTCTTCATACTTTGCAATCGTTTCCTGACAATGGTTTGTATTGTGCACACGGTAAGCTTCCAGTATTATCGCGAACAGACCCGGCAGTTGACTATGAGCGCTTAGAATGGCCCGCTCAAGCACGTACAGATCGACACCTTTGTTCTCGTTGTTATCACTAAAATGGGATAAACCAAAATCGATCGTTACCAATCGATACGGGAAGAGAGGATCTTCCGCATCTTTCTCCACTGGATCCAGCAGTAGGTTTGAGGTGGTCAGGTCACCGTGCACTAGATTGTTGCGATGCAGCACACCAACCACGTAGCCAATCTTTTCAGCCAGCTTCCGTAGCTGTGGTGACTCCATCGCATCAGGCGAAGAGGCTGTTAGTTCATCGATGAAATCCTTAGCCGTTCTGCTCTTATCGAGATATTCCATGTAGATTTTTCGTTCCTCTAGATCGGCACCGTAAAGAGCCGGTGTAAGTAGACCGGCTGTGGCACATCGTTGGAAGGCCTTTTGTTCTGCCTTAATGCGCTGTCGGGTGAGCTGGCGATCGAGCGCCGGATGGCGGTATTTCTTTTCGAAGCGTTCCTTCACCAAGCAACGTGTGCCTCTGTAGATGCCGATGTATAATTTTCCTTCGGCTCCCTGTTTTACAAACTGTACTTTAGCGCTATTTTCACTCGACTCTGCCATGTTTTGTTGATGTCTATACACCAGCTGATTCTAACCGACTGTCAATCTTCGAACGGAGTTTGACAGCTGCTTGGAATTTGCGAAAGTATGCAACGCTCGATTGTTTTCTTTTGTATCATTTATTTTAGCAACAAATTGCTTCCGATCCTACGAATGTTCATAGGAAGCTTCACACATACGAGCTAGCAACCCGGACATTTGCAACAGCGAGTTAAGTCCATCGACAATCTTCATATGCGTTTCGCCAATCTCCCTGATGAAGTACAGCTTCAGCTTCTCATTCATGTCCATACGCCGGCAGACGCGAAACACATTGCCAATAATGTCCTCCGCCGCATAGCCCAATCGCCACAGCTTGTTCATGATCTTGTAAGCCTTGTGGATGTCGCCCTTGATGCAATGCTGCAGCATATCCTGCACGAGCAGTGGATGCGGTTCATCGCACACCTTGAACACGTTCGCGCCGCTTATGTGCCCGAACCCATTCGCCGTTGACTGCAGATTGTTGAGCGCTTGCCGCATATCGCCCTGTGCAGTAAAAACGATTGCTTCCAGACCGTCCTCATCGTAGCTTAGAGTTTCCCGCTGACAGATTTCTACCACCTTGGCTAGAACCTGTGCATCCGAAAGCTTCGAGAACCGAAGCATGGCACAGCGGGATTGAATCGGTTCGATAATTTTTTCGCTCGTGTTACAAGCCAACGCGAACCGTGTAGTGTTGCTGTAGATCTCCATCGTTCGCCGGAGCGCCTGTTGGGCACCTTCCGTCATGCTGTCCGCTTCATCCAGAATAACGATCTTGTGCCGCCCACGGGGCAGCGTAACCTTCTGTTGGGCAAACATCTTAATCTTGCCCCGTACCACGTCGATACCACGCTCATTGGAGGCATTGAGCTCGAGAATGGCTTCACGAAAGTTGGCCCCGAGTAGAATGCGTGCTAGGCACAGGATAGTTGTCGTCTTTCCCACTCCCGGAGGACCCTAACAAAGGGAGATGGAAAGTTAGTACGGCACATCGAAGCGACGAAGAACATTACATCAATACGCACAGCTATTATAATATTTGGAGCATTGCCCTGTGTAGCGAATATTCCCAACCGAGCGACCGTTTCCTCATTGCCAACAATTTCCTCAAAACGCTGCGGTCGGTATTTTTCAATCCTGTGAACAAAACATACTTTCAATACCTCGCAAAGGGAAATACGATAGATACGATAGCGACAAGCTTTACTTACCACGGAAGGTTTTTCTTTTTACCCTCAGCCTCCTTTGAAGCTCCGGTTGTGGATGATGTGGAAGCCAC
Source organism: Anopheles moucheti (assembly GCF_943734755.1). Lineage (NCBI taxonomy): Eukaryota > Metazoa > Arthropoda > Insecta > Diptera > Culicidae > Anopheles > Anopheles moucheti. The sequence continues at coordinate 90,111,837 of NC_069141.1, forward strand.
CTCTTCCGGCATGATCAGTTTAGATTATTAAGAGAAAATCGGTAGAAAATATTGAATCGATCTGCTGTGTGACTCGCAAGTAAACAATTTATTGTTTTGGCGCACTTTTCCTCACGGCCAAGATACACACAAGTATCCGACAAATTGGAATGTCGATTCCAAATATCCTTTTTGAAATCGTACTGTGGGAGCTCAACAAATTGTATTTTAAAGTTATTTCTACTGTTTGTACACTTTTTTATAACAATTACTATTAGTTACTCGATATTACAACTGTAACAAGATTTAAAAGAATATATGATTGAAAGCTTTCACGCACCTACGGACCTTGGCAAAGTGCGCAAAGAAATGTCAACAGGGTTTGGAGCTCCCAAAAACCAGGTCATACAATGAAGTCGTTTTTTGACATTACGGTTGCACGAACCTCATCTACATATTGTAAGATCGTTTCTGGGAACCGTTGATGTTTCTTCTATAATCTAATAACGATTTTCGTACCTATTATCCTACCAATTTCAGGCATGAAACATGTGAAACATTGATCCGACACAGGATCCTGAAGTCAACCACACATACCGACCAGCATCAATATGGCGTCTGCGAAATGACACCCTTCCATCGCCTGGTGGCCTTGAAGTATTCTGCACCAGCATAGGTAGACTTTGACATATCGGTCTCGCTCAAATGTTTAGATAATTTTCACTCGCTTTTTACCTCCGGAAAATCCACCACAAAGCAAAACTGTTTTCTTTACTGTTTGCCGACGATTCTCATCATACTCCATAGTGGAAAAAGCTGCAATTTAAATTAATGTGTGTCCCAGGAAAGTGTTGTGCTTGTGCCGCGTGAAAACGAACCGAGTGTGTTAAAAGAGCAAAACCTGCTCACCTGCCCCGAACCAAACACAAAAGGCTTCGGATGCTGTATGAAAAGTGAAGCAATAGAGAGAAAAAAGCGTATCTTTGCTAAATATGCAAAGGAATGTAGCTGTGGGTGCGCGAAAAGTGTGAAATCTTTAGTCAAGGCAGTGAATTTTGCGATAATTGTTCGGGCCAGGTGAATGTCAATATTGTAGCATTCGGGAAGAAAGCAGCTGCCAGCATCCTTCTCTTGTCGCTCTGCCAACAGGACACTCTTTGCGCTTGCATCGAAAGGCAGACTCTGTGCTAGAAGGTAAATCCATTTCCCGGAAAGGAAATATACATTAAAACTAGAGGAATAGTGTAACCCTCAAATATGTATAATTTATTTTTAACTCCCATAAAACAAATGCTCGCTTTGCTCGTTAATGCATCCATTCGTCTAGCCTGGATCTCTTCGAACCAGCTGGTAGTTTTCCTTGAATTAAAAAATATTACTTTAAGCCACCCAATATACCTATTGCGCATTAATAACGTACCATGCACGGCCAGGAATCCAACGGGGTGAAAGAAATAAAACGGGACAAGAAGTTCGGCCTGGAATGCGTGTATTTCGTAGAGCACAAAAATGGGTAAAGGAAAGAGCATCGATGGGCTGCTGAAGGGGCGACAGATGCGTGCCTGTCCGCGCCTTGCAATGGCACACACGCACGCAACCAAGACGCATCAACTTCCCCTTCGTTTCGTATCGATCGTTATTTCATTCATGCTCGTAACGGACCGACGTGGTGCGTTTTTGTTGTCTGCTGCTCCTTGGAATCGCAGCTTGTTGCATGTAGCATCGTCTCGTCCTTTCTTGGACGCGCGCACGTACAAGTGCGCTGTCCTTACGAAACAGCTGATTCTACTTGATTCGTCCATTGGTCATACGTATTGATGTGGCGATTTCATTCACCATAGAAACGATTGTCCCAACAATCACAGCAAGCTGTTGATCTAATATGACTGTTTCTCTAATTATTTATTTGTTCTTTTCCAGAGGCACCGAGCTCATTCTTAAAAAAAAACAGTCAGTGGCAGACCAATAGCACGGGATCCAGTGCCGTAATCAGCGCGTGTGTTATTTACAGTCACGTGCTTACATGGCCATTTGACTTGAGCGATTGGAAGCGTTTACGCTGTCAAAAAAGAGAGTATTTGTATTACAAGCGGCCTAAAGCAAATCATCGCAAAGCGCACTATCATCATGCACGGACATATGGCACCACAGCAGCATCCAGGGATGCATCCGGCACACCAACCGCCACCACATTTAACGCATTTAACCAGCCTGCCGCCGCACAGCATACAGCGCGACCATCCCGCGAACAGGTAAGCATCGTTTATCATGCTTTTAAACATTTCGCAACAAAAGTGTATAGCCATTGAATCTTAATTAAATTATACACCATCTAATTAGCTGTTCAATTTCGAAAAAGTAAGCGCCAGTAAAATGCAACTGTAGCTGTTGTAAATGTTTACTACACACAAACACAAATACACCTGCCCACACTCGATTTCTTTATTTACGGATTCCAATTCCAGTGCAGCCCTAATTATAAACTTTTGTAAATACGTCGAATGGAATCTATTCGACAAGTGAAAGATTGATGGAAAAAAGAAACCTCCGCTATCTTCTCTACCCTGCGTCGCTCACGACCGCGAATAGTGCATGGGTTGCTATAAATTGTGGAGAAAATCTCCCCCGTGTTGCCATAGAAACGAAAAAATTAATTAGAAAAACATTAACGCTTTTATTCCTTCTCTGCCACCTACCGGCACAGCCGCATGATGATGATACGATTTATTTGACCCCGGTAAAATGCATTCCCTATTGAATTGAGGGGGACTGTTAAAATGCGAAACGTTTTTTTCGTGGCGCATGATTGCCCCTATACTCCTTCAAACGATACATTCGATGCTCCCGCAAAACTCGAAATTTGTTTCGTTTGCTGTTGTCCGGTTGTGACAGACACAGAGATCTCTCTGTTTTCCGGGAAAAATCTGCGTGAATAAATACGTTCGCAGAAATTGTATGCGCGCGTTATTGCATTACATTCCCCGGGCACATTCCTGGGGATATAATGGTTCGGGGAGGTTTTGTTTCGCGTGTGGGGCATAATGTGCATGATGACTGCACATTGTGTCAGATGCATCGGTTTTGTGATGCGAGCAGGTAGGAGATGTTTTAATGTTTCAATTGCTCTTGTCTTTTCACTGGCCATACCCATAACGCGCGACGGTCCAGTCGAAATCGGTCCATTTTCGGGTGGAGAGAGCTGGAAAATTCGCGTGTGGGGGAAAATGGCACTTTGACTGGTTGTTTGCATACATACGTACCGCGTTGAACATTTTGCAGTAATGTATTGCTGCGGACTGAGCAAATTAAATGTGTCCACCACAACGACAATACCGTGCACGTTGCAAAATCACCTCATTTCACACTCCCTGGCATACCTTTACCCTGGCACTAAAATTGAACAGTGTAAAATCGATAATTTGTCATTGGAGAAGTGCATCATTCATTGTTGACGATATTGGGAATGTATTTGCGTGCGAGTAGAGAATGTAATATGTATTTCAATTAGCGTTGGATGTATCTGAATGGTTCTATGAACTCAGATTATTGAATAATCTTCAAAGATTCGTGAATCTTTCTGCTCTCGAAATGCTGCAGCAACAAATCGAGGCACTTTCTGTAAGATAAATTATCCAATTGTCATAAGTAAAAATAAACTCTGTTAGCTGCTAACTGATAGCTTTCGAAAATTATTTTTTAACTATACGATTGCTCATCCAAAAATCAGTAGATTCTCTTACACATCTCACTATCAGAAGATGTGTCTTTCCAAAAGTTCCCTTTTCGTTTGCAAACTATTCTGCCACCGTTCGATCCGGCTTATGACTACTTCATTCATAAACATGAGTTGAAGCGATAAAGGGTAGGAAAGGACGAAAGGTCGCCTAACACACACACAAAGTGTCGCAAGAATGTATGGACATGGCGCATGGCTCAGACTAAGTTTGTGCTTTCATGCTTTCAGCCGCAGACGTACAGCAATCTGTGGATGTTGATGTACGAATAAAATAAATTACACACATTCTCGCACACACATATTAGAGCAGCTCGAACACAGCAAAGACCCATTATGCACCACAAATAAAAAAAACCGTATAATGTTGCAGCATGCTCTTGTTTTTGCATATGCCACTGAAGCAGAGGATCAAACGACGACGACAAAACCCTGTTCGCTAGCGTTGCTGTCCGTTCCCTGGCCAATAAAAATTGCAATGAAATGCATATTTTGTATCAAGGTGTAACACGGCATAGAAGCGAAAAGGGAAAAAAAGATCAATCACAACGTCCCCGTCTCCTGCTGTGCACGCGGAGCAAAATAATAAGCAAATGCAAGCAATATCCTTGCCACATCGCAAACAAAAGAAAACCCAGCCCCGTTTGAAAAGGGAAGGAAAATGTGTGGGGTGTGCAATATTTGATGTGTTCAGTGTGTGCAATCCCACTTTTTTCGTTGCATTTTCCCCACGATGCATCATTTGCGATGCATTTTACAGTGTTGTTCAAGCGATTCGGCCTCGAAATTTATTTCTTATATCAAAGCATAATATTTTATGTTTGAAATAGTTTGATCATGCAAGTCCCAGAATACAATGTAAGCTGAAAAATAGGAAATATTGAAAAAAAAAACAAGAACAAATATCATCCAACGATGGCAAGGTGTCAGCTACTCTTCTTTCCTGTCCTGGTCCTGTTGATGGCCAAAACGACGAAGCAAGAGATCCCTTTTTTAATGTTTTCGATCTCTCTGTCTCTCTGGAGGTAAATGTGCAACCATGGATGCAATTATTTGCATAAACAAGGGAAAAGTTAAGAGATGATTAAATGCATTGATAGCAATATGGCCAGGCCGTTTTTCATGAATAAAAAATTGCATTGAACATCTCCAAGATTTCCCTCCCTTTCGAGCCTTTTTTTTCTCTCTTTATCTCTCTCTCTCTCTGTTTTGTTGCGCCATGGTAAGATTGAAAGGATTTTCGCCTGCCAGAAGTGCAACTGCAACAGCGGTGCATTGTCCCGGCGATCATAATACTTCATAGCGAAGCCCGACGATGATAGCCGCCGCAGTGCCGGAAAAAGGGGTAACCCAAATGGACAGCTTGTGTCAGCTAAGCAGGATCTCGTTTATAGCTGCTCGTGAAGAAAATAACGGGTCAGCGTTTGTCCCTGGAAGAGGGAACACAATGCACCGGAGCGTGCAGATAATGGCAATTAAACTCAAACCCGGACTGCGAAAGGGACGAATCTTTCAACTAAAATACTTTTTTCATTCGTGTGTTTGTGTGTGAAAGAAGGCACAAATTACATGGCGAATCATGGCATCAGTTTCGTCACGAACGGCCAACCGTTTGTGTTTCTACGTTGTCTATTACTGTCCGATGTGCGTGGCGCAGAAAGCATCGATTGTACGACACCACAGGACAATAGGTGGTCTTCCCCATAAAATAATCGATGCATATGGTGGCTTGAGAAAGGAGGATGTACTATCCTTTGAGCCTTTCGCTGATTGATTTTCCAATTAACCAATCTGTTTTGTCGCGAAAAACATTGTCGTTGTAGATAAAATGTTCTTCCTTTTGTGCTTGGAGATTTCCTTTTTGACTTTAATTGAGAAAATGGAAAATAATTAGTTTGACTATTTCATAAATTAATAAGTGTTTTATGTGCTTCTTTGTTTGTACCAACAAAGAGTTTGTGTTGAATCAAGATATTGAACTTGATATTCAAATAGTAACCTAAATTTCAACCCTATTCCCTCTTTTTCTTGGTGCCCTTTTTGGCATAGGTACGAAAAAAAAAAACAAAGCAAAACTTTTAAATGTCCGCGATGCTCACCTCATAAGACGATGAAAATATTATTGCATAAATCGAAAGAGGGATGGCGGGGAGAGGTGATGAAAGAAGGAAGGGATAGGGTGTCGAAAAAATCAACCCACCGAAAACATGCTAATCAACCTCGATGCCCGTCGGAGACCTTTGAAAAATTTTGGGAAGAATGCTGAAAAATGCTGCTCGTCCAAACTCCATCCAATAGTTTCCATTTTTAAAAGTTCCGTAAAATGTCTTATAATACACTCGATGGGTGTAATAAGTCCGCATAACGGCTGCCAGCCATACAGTAGCCACCCTTTTGGTACGCAGGCGAAGAATTCGCGCCGAGCCCGGTCATATTTCGGTAGCCATGAAAAACAGCAGGATCTCTTTGAAACTGTCCTATTATTTATTTGTTTTATTCAGTAAATGGTCGTAAATCCTTTTCTCACCTTGCCCTGAGCCCGACGACAATACTAGTCTGTCCAGTTCTTCTCCGTTGTTATCCGTTTCGAAGCTCGCAGCACTGCCTAGCGCAACCCTTGCGTTGCGCTGCATTCTTCAAGGAAAGGAAGTTGTCATCCGTTGGGTGTAATAGAGAGGGAGCTATGGATGGTAAAAGATGTCGCGCTGTGTTTTTTTAAAACAGGCAAACTAACACTCAAGCAGACAGGTCCGCCAACCGAAGGTCCATCCGAAGATCCGTACAGAAATAGCTGGCAAGATGCAAAAGACGGAACATGGCTCTCGGTACCTCTAACGCCGGAGAATGAATTATGTTTCCTTAGAGACGGTTAAAGGGTGCTGGGGAAGATTGCAATGAATGCGCAAGAGGTAAGATGATACGCAGACGCGCTAGTTGAAGCGGGATGGGTTGGACAAGAATCTTTTTCTTCGTGAATTTGATCAAAACCTACGAAGGAAATTGGTAGTCTTGAAGTTTTGAAGAGAGAGCGAGATATACCGAATGGTGCGCAATCGAAAATACGGAGTTGACAGTGCTGTTCATATTAATAATATATGACATAGTGTGTAAATAGGGTAAATCAGATTGCGGTTACTAGATCCTGCTGTCACCGCGTGGAAGCTGACATCCAGGACCATGTGGCCATCAGTGGAGAATAAGACCAAAGGGAGATGGAAAGTGTGCGCAAGAGGCAGACAACTCTTAAGCTCGTATGTGTGCGCTGTACGATTGCAATTGCAAAAGATGTTGACTGACCGAGGAGTAGCATTAGCAAGGATTGTTGAACCACACGGATGATGCACACGTGTGCCACTGCCGCGTCTCAGTCCATTGCTAAAGCTGATCGTGCATACATCCACCAAATGTGGTCCGCGCAGTGGAACGACGAAACGAACGATCGGGATAGTCACCATGCTCCTGGATGGCAGACACTATCGGAAAGCTGCGGTCAGCACAGCGCCATACCAACGACATCATCTGTCCGTGGAATCGATACGATCGTTGCAGCGTGTCATACACTATTATAAACGCTTTTCGCGCACGGCCTCAACCACTAAGGATATTCGCACTCCTGTTATCGCGACTGACGCGTTTCTGTCTTGCTTTTATCCGTTCACTTTCAGACTAAACAACGCCCGTCATCATCATCCGCGCGGTGTCGACCATCAGGCGGCAGCAGGTATGGCACCACACCTTCCAATGCAGGTTCCGCCACCAACACATCAACCTTCACACCAGTCACAGAACGTGAGAAAGCCATCGGGACCTTATTATAGCATGCATGGCGGCATACCGAAGTCCATGCCTTTGGCTACACCCCATCTACATCCTTCGCCACCGGGTTTGGGCGTGGGACCGCCGCAACCGCCTCAACCCCTACCACCACACCAGCATATGGGTTCGATTTCGCACCCGTCGGTAGTCGGGGGTAATCATCCGCCCGTTCCCGGGGGTAAGATTCCGTATGGCATTGGAGGTGGTGGTGGTGGTGGAGGTGCTGGTGGTAGTAGCGGTGGAGCAGCAATGGCACAGCATCAGCAGCCCTCGGTTTCAGTGCATCATTCAGTGACGATGCAAGCACCACCACCGATACCTGTTGTCTCAGCAGCGACTCCGGCCGGTACGAAAACGCGTCACATCCCATCGAACACGGACCGTACGTAAACAACCACACGGAGAAAAGCGAGTCAATTGGAGTAGATTACTAATGTACTATATGTATCGTTCCAGATAAAGTGCATCACGGCCATGGCCATAGTGTGCTGCAATCGAATGGCAATTGTGGTCCCGGTTCGAAGGGGATTGCGACTAACCATCACACGAACCAGACGGGATCGACTATGGATAAGACGAAGGTGTCTGGTGGAACTGCATCCAGTGGCGGTAATCGACACCACAATCACCATCATAATCAGCATCAACAGCAGCAGCATCAACCACAACAGCAGATAGTCTCGAAGTCAAATGATGTTCCACTCCCAAAGGACTCGGCTGCGGTACTCGCAGTGACAGTGAGTGCCGCCAATGCGACACCGGCCGTTGCAAACGTTGTACCGACGATGACGAACCAGACGGGCACGACGGCTATCGCTATTAGTACGCCAGCGAACGGTGGAATGTCATCGATGGCGGAGGGACAGAACGGAACGGTCAACCAGTTGATGACGACACAACACTCACCAACCGACTCGATAGAAGCCTTGGCAAACATTAAAGAGAAAACTACCATGTGTTTAGTTAACGAATTGGCGCGGTACAATAAAATCCAGCACCAGTACCGTCTGACGGGCGAATCTGGACCGGCACACAAGAAACACTTCACCGTCACGCTGAAGCTGGGCGATGAAGAGTACACGGCCGAGGGGGCGAGCATTAAGAAGGCCCAACACAAGGCGGCCGGTGATGCGATCGCTGCGACCAAGTACAAGCATCCACCGGCCCGGACGAACCGTCGCACCAAAACCGGCACCAAGGGCAACGTGAGCAGTTTCACTCCGACGGTCGAGCTGAACGCGTTGGCCATGAAGCGCGGTGAACCGACCGTGTACACCGTAAAGGCGGTTCCGATACCGGTATCAAAGTACGGCCCGGCAAACGGTACGACTGGAGGCCCGGTTCCGGCCACTGCAACCGGTGGAAGACGCCCGATGGAAGATAAGTCCGCACCGGGTGGTGCTCACTCACCCGGCACGGGGTACGGTGGTGCGGGACGATACGCGGCCGATGGCAGTACGGGGGCACCCGGCGGCAATGGGTACTGGTGCCGAACAATAACTGGACCGACGGGTATTGCGGCTGGTGTTGGCGGACGTGGAGGCATGGGTGGATTTCATCCGGGACACCAGCAGCAACAGCAACAGCATGGTCATCACCCGCGTGACGATCGTCACCATGCACCACACAACTATCACCATCATGAAGGATACGGACACCACGGTTCGTCGGGGCCGGTGACATCCGTGCAGGAATTCTATAAGGCTACGCTGCGCGTTGGGGAACGAACGTTCCTGGGCGAAGGTCATACACCGCAAGCCGCTCGACACGATGCCGCCGCCAGAGCGCTGGAAGTGTTGAAACCACTAACTGCGGATAGCGCCGAAGGGAAGGGCAAAGCTGGTGAATGTCCTGCCAACGGCGATACTCTTTCAAGCGATGGCATTGGAACGTCTGCCGACGGGTACGATCCAAATGCGGAACTGAAGTCACCAATTTCACTCGTCCACGAGATAGCGGTGCAGCGTAGTTTGACGGTCGTATTTGAGGTAATCAGTGAGAAGGGTCCACCACATATGACTGTGTTTGTGACTCAGTGCAAGGTGGGTACGATCGTAACTGAAGGTGAGGGAACCGGCAAAAAGCTATCGAAGAAGCGGGCTGCCGAAAAAATGCTAGAAGAGTTACGCAAGCTTCAAAGTGTGGAGCAGCAAACGTATCCTCCGTCGTGGGGCGAAAGCAGTCCAGGCACTCCAGGTGGCGAAAAGCGTAAATCTAATGCGAAATCAGCGGCCGCAGCGGATGGTGGTACAGCGAAGAAAAAGGCGCGTAATCTCATCAAAGAAAAATCGATTGTAGACGTGGCCGAGAAGGAAAATCCCATCTCACGCTTGATGCAGATCCAGCAGGCGCGCAAAGAAAAGCAACCTGTTTACACGTTGATGGAGAACGATCGCCCGAATGTCGGCAGACGACGGCAGTTTACCATTGAAGTTAGTGCCAGTGGACGCCAGGCGACTGGTGTCGGTATGACGAAAAAGGCAGCCAAATGGAACGCAGCCGAAGCATTGTTGGTGGAACTGGGATACGCAACGGAGTCGAAGGGACCGACTGCGACAGGTGGCGATGGGGCCGCAAACAAGGAAAACCAGTCTGGCGCGGCAAACGATTCATCTCCACCGGGCGGCAAGCGTTCACGAAAGGTTAGGTTCCAGGACGAGCAAAGAAACGGCGTGCCATCTGCGACACAAATACTACCAAATGTCACATCCTCAAGTGGTGCAAATCAAGGTAAATGGAGGATGATTTTCGGTCTTTTGTGATAATATAATATAGACATTGCGTTTTGGTACAATTCGACAGGTAAAGGTGAAACATCTAATGACTCGTTAAACGACAGTATCGCTTCAACCGACAGCATGGGAACGAACAGTTCTGGAGTGTCAAGTGCATCCTCAGCTGCACCGAAAGCCGCTGTTGGTGCAAAGAAAGAGCAACTCCTATATCTTGCCCAGCTTTTAAAATTCGAGGTAATTTTTTTTTTTTCAAAAATACTGTATCAAGTGTTTTATATAGCACCAACAGAATAGTTAACATAAATGCTTTCTACATTGATTTCATTGTTTTAGGTACAATTTTCCGACTTTCCAAAGGGTAATCATGGTGAATATCTGACATTAGTGATATTGTCCACGGAACCGAATCAGCTTTGTCATGGTAGCGGTGCAAGTCTCCAGGAAAGTCACGATGAGGCAGCACGTGGAGCCCTCGAAATTCTGTCCAAAATCGGTCTGGACAATATAAAGCCCAAAGCACCAGCAAACAGCGTATCGGATGATTCTACAAGCTCAGTAACAGGAACAGCTTCGTCAACGGCAACGGTGTCTTCATCTGGAACATCCAACAATAAATAAGAAGACCATTGCATTGTGTAGACGACACCAAGCCATTGCCGGGGAATGTGAGACGCCGTGATCAACGGAAGTCAGATGATGGGGAGACGATGAGTGTATGTATGTGTTATCGTTATCGATGTTAACTAAATGCAGCCGGATTGCAGCGCGAAAAGCCGTGTAACAGCAAGTTTAAACAACACATCTCAAAAAGAAACATTACAATCGCGAAGAAAGGGAAATTTCTGAAACCAACTCCGGGGCAATTAGACGAATGATGGAAGCAGATTTTCAATCCTTTTGTAACTTTTTTTGTTTACTTGTTACGTTTTGTTTAACTTTTTCGCGCAACCATTTGCGATTTGTTTGATGCATATTTTTGTTTCTCCATACAATAAGTGGAGGGAAAAATTGCACAGAGTGCTGCAAGCTTTTGTTTGTGTTTATGAAATCGACACCCAGCTTAATCGTTCAGATAAGCAAAATGGATGTTACGTAGCCTTTTCGTCCAGTACAGAATTAAAACAAAAATCCTACAAGAAGTTTAGAGTCAATCTGGTGTAACATCATTTCACAAAGCTGCAGTACTGTGTGCGAAAAAGTGTTGAAGAAAAAATATTTCGTGGAAGAACGCACGTAAAAAGAAGATCAGTAGAATTGATTACCATTTTCCTAAGTGAAGAGTTTGAAGAAACACACTGTGGAACAGACACACGGACGGACTGATGAAAGTGAAACAAAGGCCAACAACAAACTGTGAAAAGTTAAGATGTGCATGAAGGTTCTTGAATCAACAATAGCTAAGACGGAAGATGGAAAGAGCTAGAGAGGAATAGTGAGATTGTGTCATTGATAAAGCAGCGTAAGAAATAGTGGCTTTCAAGGAAGGGAATCGATATATAATAGTTATCTTTTGCATCGATGGAAGCAGCTTAGGGTAATAATACTTCATCGTACAGTAGATTCTTGATCGCTGACTAGGCCGGTAGAAATTACAGCTCAGGAAAGAGGCAACGACTGAGACCCTAGTCAGCGCATCAATGATTGTTACTTACGATATTTGTACCCCTTAATTGATGGTGTCACAAAGTAGTACTATTCGTAGTTTGTGTATTTCGTTTGATAACCTTCATCATTCTGCTTTTCCAAATGTTCGCGCGGGATAGTCCACGGTCTGACACATGTAGATGCTGTTTGCTAGCTGTGCAAGTCGACCGTAGACGAAATACGCAGAGGAATGCAGTAAAATCCCGAACATATGAAACGTAAGCGCGCCTGTTCGGTTGGTTCGAGACACATTTAGCGTAAGTAGAGGCGATCGAGATTTTACTAGATTCCGAAGCGTACCGCGAAACGTTCACGTTCAATATTAACTATAGCCGTCAGAGTTTGCCATCGGTTTGGATGTCTGAGATCGGTCTGTATTGAGCGCAAACGTGATTTATCAAGGTGCAAGGACGATATGCAAAGAACGCAAGCGCCCTGAGATAGGTCTTACTAAGCTGATGAACACTAAAGGAAGATCGGTCCTGCTGTCGCCTCTAGAATACCAAGCAATTGATCATTATACGAGGCACGATCAACAGTTTCAAGGCACTAACGATCATTTCTCAGGGCTGCTGACGAAAAGCATCGTTGCAACAACACCTTTAACTTAAGTGTGTTTCTGCTAGTGTTCGTATACAAGTATCTAACTGTAAGGAATAATGTATTTTTTCGCTATTCAATCACATTATCGTACATCCCCAGTTACAACAACATACCGCAACGATACCAATTTTAACAATAGTAATCCACAATCGGACGTCTCGTCACGTAAAACATCTCCAATTGGCAAAATACAGATACTTTCTACCATGCACACAAACACAATAGCAATAGTCCTATTGGCGAAAGTTTACCAGACCAGGCAGAACAAACAAAAAAAATACATTTTTTCCAGTATATGAAGAAACGAGTGATCACGAAACAAATGGATCGGAACGGAAACACATTTTATTTAAGTTTGGCATGTGAAATTAGACCGAATACGCGTAAGGGCCCGTGATGACTTTACTACAATTTCAACACATCACAGATAAGATAGCAAATGCAAAACTCCGATTAGGCATATGGTAATTAATGTTGAGACAGAAGAAAAGAAAACTTCGACCGGGCGCTCGCCAAGAAGAATCGGCAACAAGATTAAGCGTTAAAAATAGGTTTATTGATCGCTCTTGTAAAACGACTCCATCGAGACAACTCCAAAAGTAGGCGGTGGGATTGTAGCGAATGCATCGAGCGAACGTTAAATGCCCTTGGTGCAGCGTTAGTAACTCATTTCATATTGTATTATTTATTGTACATTTGCGTAGCAAGACACCGAATCGTATTTATTATTTAATATCCCTGCCAACATTTGCATTTTTTTTTTGCTTCGTCCTGCGCTAGAAACTTAAGAATATGTTGCCTAACAGCAATTTTTTCACGAGGAGTAGATGAAATCAAGAGCGATCGATAAGCGTGGCCTGACACTTCAATGCACCATTTTCAGTACGTATTGTTAAGGGAACGTTTTCCCGGCGTATCAGTGTCGCAGTTTTATCCAATACAGTTTGCGTACGGAAACAGTAAAAGTGTACAAGAAAAACTTCTGCAACGCACCATTATTCAGAACCCTCACGCAAACCTTATTTGGCTAAAACGAACAACAAACAAAAGTGAAGAAAACGGTGGAAAACAATTCGTCGTTATTGTTTAAAACTAGAAAAATAAAACCGATTATTTGCACTGGTTTAAAATACTTACATGGTACCCAAGAAACAACACAAAATAAGGAAACAAATAAAAGAAAAACTCGTCAAAGGCAGCATATATTTTAGAAATATCAAAAATCGTTAAAAAGTTTTTGAAAATTTTAATAGAAGAACCCAAGATGCGAGAAAACATAATAGGACAGATGCTAAAACTATTTAAAAGAAAAATCCTCCTGACGGGAATACTACACTCGAACAGGAGGGTGCACCCAAAGGTCAATGTTTCCAGTCCTTATCGATGGTGTAATCCCTATATTTTCCTAAAATTCCTGTTCTTGAAAACAAAAAGGATGCATAAGTTTCCCTCAGGTCAAACGTAGTTAAAAATCGGTTTAAAAGAAAAGGAAAAAAACGACACTAACTCCAACTAGCATGCGGATTCCCAAACCAACAACGCCATGAGAAGCATGTAAATTAAAAAAAAATGCAAAAAATGAAGAAAACGAGAGGAGAATGGATTGGATAAAATTAGGCACAGTACGAAAAGGGCATTATTACACGCGTGAAAGTAGAAAGGGACGGAATGCGCCAGTTAGTGACGGAGTGCATGTGCTGATAAAGAAAATGTGAACTTGTAGTAAACAAACTATGAAACATCCACCATCATCATATTTGTACGAGAAAAATAATGAAATATATGGAACGAATAAAGAAACTACTCAACATACACCGACGGTGGCTCGTACCAGCAAAAAGTATCACAAAATGTTAGTAATTTTCATTACCCAAGATATTATAAATCTGTACTTATTTCTTTACACCTTACAGCGCGTGTCGAAGGAAAGAAAGGAGGATACTATTGTGCAAGAAGGACTGAGATCTACACCTGCTAGCAGCATGAGTATGTGAGTATGTAAGGAGTTTGGTTCAAATTTCAATGGAAAAAGTGATTCATCTTTTGGAGCACCTTTTGCAACAGAGCAAACTTGTTGAACGAGAAAAAATGCACCAACTTTATCGGATCATTCGACGTTGCATTCGATTCTAACAGCTCCCGTAATACTCCAACAAAATGTTCCATTGCAAATGTTTCAAACTGTTCCGGATCATCGTTGGCGTGCGCCGCAAAAGCGGCATCTATGGTCGGTGAAAGTGTGATGCGTGTCAGGTTCAGCATGACCCGCAGATGCCGGTAGGAGTGTGGAACGTAAATGCCCGGTATTACGGGAATGTTGATCCCTGCCGCCCTACACTGTTCCCGGTAGCGAAAGAAGGACTCCGCATCGTACAACGTTTGGGTGAGCAGAAAGTCAACACCGTGGTCAATCTTTTCCTTTAGATAACGCAACTCTTCCGTCTTTGAAGGTGACTGATGATGACCGTACGGATAGCCTCCGACACCGATCGTTAGTTTGGGACGGCCTGATTGTTGCTGTTGGCTCCTCAGGTACTGTACCAAACCAGCGGAATGTTGAAATTTCTGGTCCCCGTGCACGGTATCTCCACGGATGACGAAAAGGTTCTGGATGCCAGTTGAAAGAAGCCCATCCAATTGCTGCTCCGTTATGTTATAGCAGGAAACATGATTCACTACGGTGTACTGTGCCTGGCGAAGCTGACTCGTCAACTGCAGAGTCGGAGCCCGAAGGAAGTCATCGGCGTAACGTAGATTATCGTCCAAGATCCAGGGTAGAGCACAGAAGACGGGTTGCGGTGTTAACCGCTTCAGCTGTCCGATATCGAAGTCATCTTTGGTAGCTATTTCCATAGAATAAGATACAGTTTCTACCGGCTCGGCGGGAGCGCTAAAGATGCGGTCTAGCTTCGTGTGTAGAACTCCATTGTTCACTGCGTCCGTTGCAGAGTTAGTTGCGGGCGTAACCATTGTGGACTGTGCTGCACTTCTCATTACTTTCTCAAAGTGTCTGAAATGCTTGATTTTGCGCTAGAACGATGCGGTAGTACTGTTGCAGTTTTGCTCGGTGTCTTACGAGGCAGTCTGATAAGATAAGCCTGTTCGAGAGTAGAGAATGAAACAAACCGGTTATCATGTATTTGGCACGTTCGGTGTAGAAACGTAAAAAGATATTGCCAGACAGCCAATAAGCTTAGATTGCTTGATCAAATCAAGGAACAACAATATGCAAATGACCTCCCCTGGGTCGGACGATTCTATGGGAAAATTTATGCTTGGTGACATAATAGTTCGGAATCGATTTAGATCGGCATCTTCAAGGTTGTTCGAACAATCAACATTTGTGTGAATATTTTACCTTACTAACCGTTTAGGAGAGATTGGGCCACGATATTTTAACACACGGTTTGATTGCGAAGTGCAACTTCAACTGCGCTACGATCTTGCGCACATGTGCTTTTTTCATTTGTTTTCCTAGAACCATTTACCATACAGCACAACGATCGTGTTGATGACAGTTCTAGTGTTATGTTGAATGGAAGCGCTAGGGGTAGCAGAATTAGGGGATGAAACAAGCGCACCCAGAACGGTGTTGATAAGACCCACTACGCAGCGTAAGGCCGTAGTCGAACGGTGAGGTGCTTCTATCTCCTTTTAGTGTGTGCATTTCATCATAATCAATTTCGGCCAATTAATATAAACCGAGGCGTCTTCGGTGATACCTCCACTTCCAGTGTGTCTTTCGGTCGATTGAGTTAGTCGCTTTGGTGCCGTCCATTGGTGAAGGTACGAAACCTGCCGAAGAATGTTTGGCCTGTGCGTGGCCCTTACTGTGCTAGCCGTTTGTCTGTACTTCAAATGGAGCTGCAGCTACTGGACCCGGATGGGCAATGTGGCCGGCCCAAAACCGCTGCCTATCTTTGGAAATCTGCTGGAACAGCTGACCGGTCAGAAGCATTTCGGAGAGATATTTGAGGAGATGTACCGAGCGTTTCCGCAAGCGAGCTGGGTCGGGTTCTACAAGATATCGAACCAACCGGGCATCGTGGTCCGCGATCTGGAGCTGGTGCGCGAGGTGCTGACGAGTAGCTTTTCCTCCTTCAATCAGAATGATTTTCAAATCGACGAGCAGATCGATCCGCTGCTTGCGTACAATCCGTTCGTGCAGACCGGTGAACGATGGAAGGAACGACGTGGTCAGATGACTTCCGTGTTTACGATGAACCGGATCCGAGCTACGTTTCCGCTGGTGCAACAGGTGGCCCAAGATTTTGCGCAGTTTATTGCACGGACGCGAAGGATGGATGGACATTTCGAGGCGAAGGACGTAAGTACAGCTTTGCCACGCAAATGTTGGGAAACGTTCTAAATGAGTGAATGCGTTTTCTTCCAGATCTGTGCCAAGTATACGATCAACGTTGTCGCTAGTGTTGCCTTTGGAATCGACGCGGAATCATTCACCAATCCTAATGCAGAGTTTGCTCGCATGGGCAACGCACTGTTTGCTCCGACCTGGATGACGGCGATCCGATCTCAGTTGGCTCTGTTTGCACCTGGGCTGGCTAAGCTTCTGCGTGTACCGTGCGTTATTGACTGCTGGCATAATCACTACGTAAAGTCAATCAATTGAATGTCACATTTTCCCTTCTAGATTCATTCCTGGATATGTTGATCGGTGGTTCAGGAATATGGTCAGAGAAACCGTTCGCCAACGTAAGAACGCCAAACGCCATGACCTGTTTCAGGCCATGTATGACAATTTGTCTGAAAACGGAACAGTAGAGGCGAACGAGAACCATATCGTTGGCCATTCGGTAACATTCCTTTCGGAAGGATTCGAAACCTCCAGCACTATGATGAGTTATTTGCTATATGAGGTAGGTATGGAGCGGTGACCACAGTTACAACGGCTTTACTATCCTTTCTCTCTTTCTCTAGCTTGCAGCCAACCCATCCATTCAGGACAAAGTAGTGAAAGAGCTGCGCACAGTTATAGACGAATCTGAAGGACAGCTAACAGAAGCCGGTTTGCATAAGCTGGTATACATGGAAGCGGCTATGATGGAAACGCTACGCATGCATTCACCGGTCTTTACCCTTCCGCGCATTTGCACGAAGGATGTTGAACTTCCGCCACAGTTTCCGAACGATACAAAGCGTGTAACGTTGCGAAGCGGTACATCAGTAATTATCCCGGTATTCGCCATTCATTACGATCCTGAAATCTATCCCGCACCGTACGAGTTCGACCCGGACCGTTTCTCGGAAGAGAATCGAAAATCTCGCCCAAAGCATGCATTCCTCGGGTTTGGCGAAGGTCCTCGTTTGTGTTTGGGTAAATTAACGAGCAAATTGTTTGCTTTTGAAATTACTAATCAATTCCATTGCACCCATTATAGGAATGAAATTTGCCTTGCATCAAAGCAAAATTGGTATAGCGACCCTGCTGAACAAGTATCGCGTAAAGCTGTCACCGAAGCAGGAACTGCCACTGGAGTTTGCCAGAACTTGTTTCTTATTGTCTCCAAAGTCCGGCATTTGGCTTAACTTCGAGGACAGAGAGTAGAACATGTACGAGAAGATGTATTGCACAGCAGAGTAGAAATATATTTGCCACATCATAGTATTATAGACAAGAGCCTTATGAGAAACTTACAATTCCTGCAAATTGTTTAGCCGTTACCGATGCGCGTAAGTTTGTTTCTAGAATTCAAAGCATTTGCTTTCTGCGCCAAATTAGCTGGGACGAGAACCAAGTTGTCAGGAGCAATGTCCTTGGACTAAACTTTATAGTGTTCCCTTTGCTGTCAACATTCCCAGAACGTTTGGGTTTGTTTTGTTTGGGTAGGCTGTCAAAAGCTGTTTTCCCTATTGTTCAAACGTCAACACGGAAAGCGTTGTTTCGCGCCTGTTTTACTTTTGGTGTTAATCTTGTAAATTAAAAGATAAATCCGTACTTAAATCATGGATAACGATCGGTTAACACAATTGCCAATGTCCAGGATTCGAACCGTCATGAAAACCTCGCCTGATATGGGCAACATCAATCCTGAAGCACTGTTTCTAATGTGCCGTGCCGCCGTATGTAGCTGTGGAATGAGTTAACACTATGAGCCAGAATTATCGCCAAGTGCATTTCTTTTACCACAGGAAATGTTCATTGAACACATGGCAAAGGGAGCGCACCGGGCAGGGAAGAAATCGCTGGAGTACAAAGATCTCGCACAGTACGTGGAAAACGACGACAAGCTGGAGTTCCTGTTACAGATTCTTCCGAAGAAAATTACAGTTAAAGAGTATAAAACGATGATGGAGAAAAAGCCGGGGACGGATGATGATACCGATAGTGAGGAAGAAGCCGAAGAGGAATCCAGCAACGAAGAGGAAGAGGCGGAACAGGACGAAGTAATAGAGATAGCGGAAGATGAAAAGGATAAGCCACCGCAGGAACAGGACAGTGAGGATTCTGCATCAGACAGTGGCGAGAGCAACAGCGTGATATCCATCGAGTCCAGTTCCGACGAGAAGGAAAATTCAAAAAACGTTAGTAATAAGAAATCACCGGTAAAGCATAAAACAGGGGATTCGCCATAGCATTCTTTGCTCTAAGCATAAACACTGCAAGTTAGCTAGTTCATAGCTCTATTGGTAATCAGTACTAGCACCGCAACCAAGGTTCAATTTACACCGGGTGTTGTACCGGTAACTACTAAGGACAAAGGTGTTTACACCACGAAAGGAGTCACATTAGCAATGATGGGAAAGATATGGAGTGCTAGAAGAGAAATATGGCGCTTGTAATCTATTATTTGACCGTTGCAGTATATTTATTTGAACAACAGCGTAAAATTGTCGTTAACTTACTAACAAACATTTTCGCTTGTGACGTTTGTTTATCACAGACGAAAGCAGGATTCCAACCACATTTATACACTTTTTAAATCAGACTAAAAATAAAACTAAATCCAATGGAAAATATAAAAGCGAAGGGAAATCCTTTTGCAGAACTGCAGGGTTCGTGTGCGCTTCGGTTGCATGCTACTCGACAGCCCTGCATCGGCCAACCGAACTCCCAAATGTCAAAGTAATTTGTCAACAATCATTGGTGATGTGTTTAAAATTTCGTTCCGTGCTGTAAATTATTGTTAATAAGTCTTTTATCTTGTAAGTGTTACTACGTAGCGTTGTTAACCAATGGCCGGAAGCAGAAGTACAGTGGACGAACGTCTGATTGCTCGCTTTAATCAGGAGCTGGGGGCGGATCTCAAAAACATCCACAAATGTGGCGATTTGGCCAAGTATTATCGGTCCGAGTTGGAAGATTTACGAGACAAGGCAAGTTTTGAGACTCGGAAGAATCGGTTCAAAGTGTCGTGAAATTATGTTGCATATTTTCCACAGATTACAGTTACCGATGCAGGATGCATTCCAAGCGTGAAGAGCATGATCGAAACGGGTCGAACCAAACTGAAAGAGTTGGACGAGAAGGAGACCAGTTTGGATGCATTTGAGGAGAATATAAGCGGTCGGATCGAAATATACCATCAGCTGATGAAGGAGGTGGGTGACAAGATGCAGGAAATCCGGGAGCTTCAAACCGTGCGAGACTATATGGCGTTGGTAAAGGACATCGAGAACGTCAGTCAGGAACTGGAAGCGTCCATCAACGGAAAGGATGATAATAAACCGATCGCGCTGTACGTGGCACTTACCGGTCCGAACAGCATTCTCGATCGTATCAGTGGCATTGAGGCACCGCATCTGAAGATGTACGCTCGTAACACTGCATTTCATTGGCACGATGTGCTAACGGCGAAATATTCGGCTGAATTCGAATCTTTGCTGAAGGTAATCAAATGGCCGAATCTGAACCAATCGCTGGAACAGTTTAATCCTTCCAAAGATCACGTCAACAAGCTCGTACTGTTGGCGGAACATCTTTTCCTGGTAAAGTTGCCCGGTGACCAGGATCTGTTGAACGTAAGACTTACGCCGTGTATTATCTGTCCGCACTATACGACACCGATAGCGCTGTTCGTGAAACCGTTCAGATTGCGCTTTCAGTTTCATTTTACGGGAAACAAACAAACGAATAGGCTGGATCGACCAGAATGGTATTTGACGCAGGTGCTGATGTGGGCCAAGGAAAATCACATCTTCGTCGGTCAACATTTTCAATCACCTGCGCTAAGAGCCGGTATAGCGAACAGCAGTGTGCGGGTAAGCAAAAGGGTCATAATGTATGGTTCTTTCAGGGACGCATAATAAGCAATTACTTCCATTGCAGTTGGAATTCGTTCGTGGATTGGTACAGTTAGCCATAGAGAAATTGATCGCAGACATTGAACAGATCGTGCAGGACGAGGCGTTGTTTGCACATCTGATCGATGAGGTATTACCATTTGAACAGGATCTAAAAACATCGCTCGGGTATCCAAACAGCTATCCAAGTGTGGTATCGGTGCTAGTGCAGCCTCTCTATTTTCTCAAATGGATGGCTATAGAGAAGAAATGTACGTCCCTTTTAATGAACGCAGCTACAGTGCAACAAATAAACGACCTGTCTTTTATTCCAGTCACAACGGATAAGATGGATGCCATGCTTAACACAGAAGATCCCTTCGAACTACTCGATCCAGCTAACTTGGATGAATTGAAAATTCCCAAATGTGCCGATCAGTTCATACGATTGCTGGACGCAATCAAAGAGCGATACTGCTGCCTCCCTCAGCCTAGTCAACAGCTACAGTTCCTAGAACTGCAGCTCGAACTGATCGACAATTTTCGATGTCGCCTACTGCAACTGTACAACGACGGTGTGAATCCGACCAAAATTCTGAACGCACTCAACTATCTGACCTCGGTGCTGCGTGAGTGGGGTGAGAATGTGCACTACCTGCATCTACATGCCGCTCTGTATGGCCCAGATGTGGACGAAATTAGTTCCGTGTTTGATCGTACGATTGAAGAGCTGAACTACTGTCATCAGAAGCTCGTGGAGGAACTGGTGACGTGGATTGTGCATGAAATCACATCGAGATCGCGTCCGTATCGGTACGATTTGTGGCCTTCGATGAACGCTCATGATGCGAAAGAAACGCTTATGGTATCGGCATCGGCAAGCGAAATGTTTCAGATGACCATCAACCATCTTCACGACATGGAGCAGGAGCTGTCGACGAATGTGTTCATGATCGTGGTGCGTATGATCGCGACCGAGCTGGACCAATGGATGATCTCCAGCATGGTGATGAACACCAAGTTTTCCAGCGGCGGTGCACAACAGTTTCATTTTGATATGACCCGCAACCTGTTCGGGCTGTTTAGTCAGTACGCAAAGAAGACGAATTTATTGTTTAAACGGTAAGACATGCACCCGTTTTGTGCAAAAGCGTCAGCCTTATTTGCTTTTCTCTTTCACCTGCTGGCAGGATTAATGATACATGCACACTGCTCACGTTGCCGCTTGGTTCTGCCATGTTGCTGAGGGAAACGCTACTATCAGAAACGATCGACGAGGATGGTTTGACGCGTGCCCTTCAGGAGGTGGGTTTAATAGTCTTTGATAAAAACATTACCCTTGCAGTGCTCGATCGACGAAACGATATGCCACGGATAGGCTGAGTGTGATCGAAAACACAATAAAAGGGAAGTAAATGTTTACTCTTTCCGGTTAAGGGTTAACATAGATCATGTATTATCAAGCTATTCTCTTTATAAGTAGTAAGAACTAGAATTAATACGGCTAAGCGGTATGCTGTGGTTCATGTTTAACGTCAGTTCGACAACAACAGTTAAGACTCCGGTTGGTAGCGGTATGCATTTCGACAAATATCTGATCGAGTGGTTTACCCTTCGTTTCGGGTACGAGTACGAAGACAAACACTACGAACGCAGCTGAACAGGCAGCAAAAATCCAGAATGAAAGATACGTTCCCGCTTCGTCGGAGATGAGCTGGTAAAGCTTCGACACACCGAATCCAACCGAACCTGCAAACATGGTGTAAATGGCAGCGGCAACTGCTTTTACGTTAGTGGGGAATATTTCCGCTAAAATAGCGAAAGGTACCGTCGCCAGCCCGACAGTGTAGAATATAATGTAAATCATGATGACGGCAAGTGGAATCCACCCTATTCCATCGACATCGACTTCTTGTTCGACTAGGAAGAAGTACAGTCCTACGATGAATGTGCCTACAGCGCATCCTATGGTGGAAACGAGTAGCAATGGTCGACGTCCAACGCGATCGACAATCGACGAAGAAAGGGCTGCTGTGACGAGCTGTATCACTGCCATGATGATAGAGGATTCATGTGCTTTCAGTCCACTGTTCACTTGGTCGAAGATCTGCTGCGAGTAGGCAATCACTGCCTGGCTGCCGCACAACTGCTGCAGAGCCCCCAACCCGAGAATGATGATCAAACTGCGTCGATTGCCTCGATTGAAAAGATCCCTAAAGGTGCCTCGGTTTTGCTGCGATCGTTCTACAGCAGCCTGCATCATTTTTAGCTCACCCTGCACATCAGTTGAGCGACGAAGCCATCGAAGATTCTTCTCTGCCTGTTCGTTTCGTTGCTTTCCCAACAGGTAGTACGGTGACTCCGGTAGCCAGAGAAACAATGCAAAGAATGTTGCAGGAAAAGTAAGCGATATCCATGCCAATGTCCGATACTCCACGTACGGTCCTATGACGTACTCCAGAAGAATACCCATTTTTGCCATCACTGTGAGTAACGTTCCAATCGAACCTCGTATCTGATCGGACGCTATCTCACCGAGGTAAAGGGGCATTGAGGAGTACGCCATACCGTACGAGATACCGCTCAGGGCACGGGATATAAAGACAACCGTCACAGATTCACCGACACCGATCAGTATCCATCCCACGATACTGGGCAGAACGGCAATAAGAAGTGTGATCTTTCGCCCAAACCGGTCGATCAACCAGGCAGATGCTACTGGACCGCCAATGGAAGTCAGAACGAGGATCGACACAATCCAGGAGCTTTCATCTGGAGTTATTGGAAGTGGTGAGTCATCACTGAGTAAACGAGGTAGTGTCGGTGAAGTCCAGCCATAGGAAGCGGCCACCGAAAGCATCAGAAGAGTGCCTTGAAGAATGAAGAACAAATAAGCCTCCCATTAATGTATGCTTGTCGCGTCTGGGTCAGTCAATTTTCAATTGATTAACCAAATAGCAGCAATAAGCAATTGGACATTTGATAAGATAACTGTGACACCCACGTTTATGCGATGGCTCATTGTGCAATGAATTTTGGGTTTTGTAACACAACCTCAGCAAGAACCGTATGTCCACATGATCAT
Source organism: Anopheles moucheti (assembly GCF_943734755.1). NCBI lineage: Eukaryota > Metazoa > Arthropoda > Insecta > Diptera > Culicidae > Anopheles > Anopheles moucheti. The sequence continues at coordinate 90,135,673 of NC_069141.1, forward strand.
GTCTTACCGGTGAAAGCTGCTAAATATTGATGAGAATATTTGCGAAAATCTTTCACATTCTCCCATATTTCCATTTTCGTTGCTTTTTTTTTGATTTGCGAACACACTCGACCCAGCTTGAGACCGACCAGAGCACACACGTCCTATCCGACAGTAGACAGGGATGACTTCAAACTGACCATTCGATCCATCTGTCCAGTATCGATTTATTGCACTAGACTGTCGGGCAATAATGGCAACAAATATTACACTCGATTATGCCACTGAATAATGATCGATTACCCTTCTGGTGATAGATATCCCTTGGGGGAGTTGCAAACTCAAGAAGAGCGATACGGCGATATCTGTGTTCCTCTGTCCTGTGGAGATACCCCGCTGGGGAAGATACGAATCAAGCGGCGTCTTAATTTACCCATATCATCCGGATAAGAGCCACTTCGAGACATCGGAACGAAGAATCCGATAAGCCTAGGGTTTGGGATGTCGTTCGTGGAGATGTGGTGGATTGTTTTGGAAGACACGCGCCTCCGTTTATCATGGTGACGTCGTGTCATGCAAGGACCAGCAGGCCAACACACCTCTCATTTGAGAGAGGACAACAAATTGAAGAGAATCTGGATCTCCAATACTGCTGCTCCATTTTTATCTGCACTGTGACGCTTTTGTCATGGTTAGTATAAACCAGTTACTGGCATAATTTGGGAGGGGGACAAACTTGATAAATGGGTTTGCTTATAGATTAGCAGCTTTTCTTGATAGGCTATACAGTTCGATAATGTCAATAGAACAAATCACAGAACCTATCATTGGAGTCAGAGGTGAAAGTGAAATCAAATGAAGTAATGATTCCATGCAAGGGAGTCTGAAGATTGTTTCATTCTATCTTTTGAACAATCTGTTTCTGTAGTATCTCTGAGTAGTAGTACACTGAGGATTGTACAGTGTTTCTCTTCATTCTTTAGAAAAATGATTTCCATGGCCCTATCCAAATTTTATTATGCGATTGAAATTGCCCGGTTGAGAGTCTAATCAAGACCCGAGGCTATCACTTGAAGTCTATTGCGATTTAGAGACACTATGTTGGGTGTGGGTTGAATGAACCGTCCCGTTTCTTGCCCAGATCTCGGACGTGCAACGGCGCAATTATCTGTTATTAAGATTGCCGGCAATAAGTCCATCCATAGTGCAATTGTCTGTTGCGTGCTATCAGATTTCTGGATGTACCTCTACCTATCTCCAACGGCATTCAGAATTGTAGAAGCATGATAATGGACAGAGTAGGATCTATCCACACAACCACGAAGTAGAGACATCTTTTAAGCTCAGGGTTTGGTTTTCGTATGTTAAATTGCATCAATCTGAGACTGCCACTGCGACAATAAAGGAGTATTTGCTTTGCTCACATGTGCTCATACAAACCATAAAGAACGATCAGCTCAAGGAAAGGTTCGGACAAGTAAAGACTGGATTTCCAAATGTGCTACTTTTACGCTGTATGACGCTCTTATCAAATTCCCCAAAAAGTTTAGGCAATTGGCTAATGGCGGACAAAAGCGCCACTTGACGCTGTAGACCGCATCATAATCAAGTTTCAAGCAAGGCCTAATGTTTCTCCTAACCTACATCAAAATGACTCTTTTATGATGGATCACATAAACGCGGCACACCATTCTGGCCACTCCGATATTCCGCTCCGCACGGGTATACCATAAAAGAGGTTGTTAGAGTAATGATCTTCTGATTATGCCGCCTGTCGATATCGCCGCATTTGGGTCTCCGAAGACAACGTACGAAGTATCCTCATTTTGACGCTAGTCTTGGTCAGTTACAGTCTTGTGGTGAAAATGTCGTTAGTTGGGCAAGGTCGCGGTCGCGCTCGCGGACAATACCGAAATGAATACATCGCGGCATTGGCTGGTAGGTTGTTTAGTTGGTAATGAAGTTACCTGCGATGTGGTTCTATATTTTCATTCTTCCATCACACAGCTACTTCATCGCTTGTGGCATCGGTTGCTTGTGCGGGATGGTCCTCACCAGCGCTACCTGTGCTGCGAGGTTCAAACTCCCCGATTCCGGTTACACCGGACGAAGGCTCCTGGATTGTTTCACTACTCTCGATCGGATCCATGTTTGGACCAATAATCTGTGGACTGTTTGTCGACCGGTATGGAAGACGGCCGGTGCTATTGTTCAGTGCGATCCCCTTAGTGGCCGGATGGTTATTTATTGTCTTCGCCGAGTCCGTTGGTATGCTGTACACCGCTCGGTTATTGCACGGAATCGGATATGGATTAGCGTACTCCGTCACTCCGATCTATCTGGGTGAGATATCGTCCGACGCAGTGCGAGGATCTACTGGTGTGCTTGTGACAGTGATGGCCAAGTTGGCTTTCCTATTTGAATACTCCGTCGGACCATACGTTGGGTTCCGTGCGCTGGCCTGGATTTCGCTATCGCTTCCAGTTGGTTTCTTTGTGTTGTTTTTCTGGATGCCCGAAACACCGTACTACCTGCTAGCGCGAGGGAATAAAAAGGCTGCTGGTCAAAGCCTGCGCTGGTTACGGCGTAGCACAGCTATCGACGAGGAACTAAGCCGAATGGAGAAACTTGTGGAGGATAGTAAACAGAAGGGTAATCCATTAAAGCAACTACTGCTGACATCCACGAATAAGAAGAGCCTCATCATCATCCTACTGCTTTCGCTCGGAATGCAGTTGACCGGTATCAACGCCATTCTTGGATACTCTCAGACGATCTTTTCCCGATTGGCTCTTCCATTAACTGCCGCCGAGCTATCCATTGTGCTGGCCCTGGTACAGCTTGCCTCCGTCATGCTACCGACATTTCTCGTCGACCGTGCAGGACGTCGCCCATTGCTACTCGCCTCCACAGCTGGTTCTTTCGTTGGGCTGGCCATGTGTGCCGTGTACTTTACGCTTGATGAAACCACCAACGATATTCTCTCACCCGAACCGGGAGCGGCACATGGATGGATCCCGTTCGGAGGTGTGCTACTCTTCATTATTTCGTTCGCCATCGGTTTGGCCACCGTCCCATTCGCCATTTTGGGTGAAGTGTTCCCGAAACATATTAAGGCAGCAGCAAACTCCGTATTTGCGGTGATCACTTCTGCGGTGGTGTTTTCCGTAGTCAAGCTGTTCCAAGTGATTTCAGACGGTTCGGGAACGTATGTTTCCTTCTGGATCTTTACCGGATGCACAGCCGTAACGGGCGTTTTGATTTACATCGTTATCCCGGAAACGAAAGGCCAATCGTTTGAGCGTATTCAGGAGATGATGCAACGTGGTAAGACTAATCAGACTTTTCGGAAAGGTGATAATGGTGTAAAGACAAGGCCTCTGTTGTGTTGAAGGACGTAAAGAATACAAAAATACAAAATAAAGCAATTTTGTAATGTACTTTCATTGTGTTGCGTATATGCATAATCACACATCAATAGGTGCAGGGCCACGCCAGTTGACAAAATGCTGACAAATTTGTGACATTTGCAGCGTAGAATAAATTTGCCCATCCCTATTGCATTGCATACTATCAAACCCGTGAGAGCGATCGCTAGTGTAAGGAAGATGGATGAAACGGAAAGCATCCTTCATCCCGCTCAAACTTCCCGTCGGCTGGTACGAAATTCCATACAAATCAGTTGTTTTCAGATTTACGATACCAGGAGAGCATGTTTTTCAGGAGGTGACACCTAGAACCAGCCGCCATCTACCGGAAAGCGCGTGATTTGTGCTTGCTCGGCTGGTACCAGGTGTCACCTCTTGAAAAACATGCTCTCCTGGTATCGGAAATCTGAAAACAATTGTGTGCGCGGCAACGGTATAATGGTTTTTCGCAGTTGACAAGCTGATATTGTCACATGACAAATTTGACAGCATTTGTCAGTGCTCGTGGTCCTGCACCTAATGATGGAGTATTTAAAGTATTTGCGAATGCAACTGAAGTCACTGAAGAATTTTAAATATTTGAATTTGGCATCCAGGCGGCTGTTGACGATATTCAAATAAAAAGGCGACCATGGCAGCAGTTGCGCCAAACTATATTCACCTCATCTACTCAACAAAAGAACCAGTTTGCATCGCAGTGTTCGACACCTCTGGGCTATTGGCTCACAAATGTCAAGCGCAAATAGTTCGTATGTAAACAATAACACAAGTCCCGCGTTCAGCTGTTTTTCTATCGAAATTGTTTCACCTTTTGGTGCCAATAAATTAGGCCAAAACTAGCACGTGCTTACACCAAGGGTTGATAGCTCAATAGGAAAAATGCAAAGTTTAATCCGGACACCGCATCTAATAGCGCCAACGATTGCAGTGGTGATGCTGTTGCTGCTGATACCAACCTCGTCGGAAGTGGAAATCGATTGCAACAATTTACGGATGGGACAGTACATCTGTCCCGACCCGACGCTTCGTCAAATTGATCCCAAAACACAACAGCTTCGCGGATGTACCCAGGAAAACAAGGCACGCGTGTGGTGCGTCGCCGTGGACGGTATAGTGTGCAGTGAGACGAAAAACACAAGCTTCACACGGGAGATGCCATGCAAATGGACGTGAGTAATAGCCCACAGTAATGCTGCCCCTTCGATCTTACTTACACATATCTATTTACGTTTCTAGCAACGGATATCACTTCGACACGGCGCTTTTACTATCCGTCTTTCTAGGCATGTTTGGTGCAGATCGGTTCTATCTCGGATATCCGGCACTCGGGCTGTTAAAATTCTGCACCCTCGGTTTTATGTTTCTGGGGCAGCTGGTGGACGTGATACTGATAGCAACGCAAGTCGTTGGACCAGCTGATGGATCGGCATACATCATACCATACTACGGACCGGTCATTACGGTCGTGCGAAGTGATAACTGGACATACCGGCTACCGCAGGATAACTGGTGATTGCTGGCCAACATCTTTCGGATACCACGATGGCCCCAAGCGGAAAATTAAGCTGCGAATGACGCTTGCCTTATCGGAATGGGTGCAACGATAGGAATGGATGATGAGTTGAATGATCTCCTTCACGAGAAAAAGAAGACCACCCACGAAGTGACGTCCCTTGTTTGCTCCAACAGCGAAAGGTGCAAAATGTGATACGATAGCGGTAGTGATGTAAGTCATTTTTTCTAGTACAGAATAGAGATGCCAATAAAATATAGTTAAAGAGAGGAATATTGAATGTTGTATAAGAGAATGTTATCTCATTATATGTTAAACTATAGTTTGACATACCTTATCATACACAATTTCTTTACATTCTAAGTCAGTTAACGAAGCTGTAATGTGGAAACGTTAAAGCAGTAAGTTGGAGTTTGTTCGGCAAATTCTTTCAGTAAATCAGTTTAGGGTATCGATGGCATGCTAGGGTACTGGCATAGCCGTAAAAAGTGCTTGGTCACCCTTGAGCTTCAATCGTTGGAACTCTAGAATAAACCCGACGGCACACGACACCAGTAACCATTTGATCGATACTACAACTTCACCAGCCATTGTATCGGATTGTGTTTGCCATTTCTTCTTTAGCCATGTGCCAATGGTAAAAGTCGTTCGATTCGCGTTAGGTTGCGGATTGTAGGGCATTTTTTATGATTTGTCGTGTGCACCACGACAGAGCGAAGAACAAAAGTGAACAGTTCAATATGCGGTTTTTTGTTTTGTTGGAGCATTACCCTGTCCTAGACCCTGCCCATGTCTATCTTCCTTACAATGAAGGGGGGAAATTGACGACTGCGTGTATCGATGCCGTTGTGGTTAGAATTCGTTTGCGAACTAAATTTATTACACCACTCCATCAGGGCAGGATGGGGAAAAGGACATGTTTTTTATTTCGTGGACCAGTCCGTTTGATCCATATCTGTTTAGCATCCGAACGTTGGATGGATTATCCATCGCCCAGTAGCTGACATGTCCTTTTTTCGCTATTCCATTGCCTGACGGGTTTGATGGATGTATGGTGTGCCAAATCGCTTTCACTACTTGCCCTTCTATTGGTACTAGTTTTTGTTGTTATAGTGGAAGAAACTCTTGGCCAAACGATGGAGTTAGACGATCATAATAGCAGGGGTTAGCATAAAAGATGACGTTGATATGAAGACCTCAACGAACAATGAATGTACCCGGCAGTGGAGGATCAATCCCCTTGGAGGCCCAGGGCGGAATTATAGTTGGGGCCTCTAATTTTTAAAACGATGCAGGAGGGAAGGGGAACATTGAGGGGACTTGAAATGAGACAAGGCGAAAAGCGCAGTAAGAAAGGACCTACTCCGCCTACCGTTTTATTCGCCGCTGGGCCACCCCTTATCATCTTCTTCAAATGGTCCGCCAGGGCCATCACCATCTTCGAATACAATAACGGAACCGGCTATATCACCACCAACACCAGTTACCACTGTATCTGTACTCTTCTAAATGGAGCTACAATCATACGTGCGCCAATTTCGAGAAGCAGCACGTTTTGGAATTTACAACTACAGCATTCAAGGAGCACTTTGCCATCGAATTGGTTCTGTAGCGGAAATAACCCGCGAGTATAAACGGACGACATCGTCTCACTTAAGGTCGCACGACGAAAAGCCGAATTAGAAATAAAAGTCAGTAGATCATTACCAGCGAAAAAGATCAGACGTACCAACAACCCTTTAAGTAGCGCTATCCGAAACGCCGAGAATAAACCTCCAAACTGGTGACCCCGACGTGATTGGATTTGTGCAAAGAGTTATTATTTTTTTTACAATAACGATATTTTTGGTTTTTTTCCCGGGCGCCTGAGAATATACCATGACCACCCCTCCCGTCGAGTGCAAGGAAGAAAAGCTGCAGATCGCGGCATCGAGTCCGCGAATTAATTATCCCACGTTCGATGCGGACGATGTGGAAACGTGGTTCGTCTGTCTAGAGGCTGCATTTTGTGTGAACGCGGTGAAACTAGATAAGCAAATGTTTAACGCGGTCATTGTGGCACTGGGCTCGCAAGCCAAACACTTTCATCACGCCATCGCGATGTGCAACCAGACGGCGTCAAGTGACAAATATCCCATGATGAAAAAAGCAGTGATCGAGCATTTTCGGTTATCAGAAAATCAGAGGCTGACCAACCTATTATCCGGTGTATCGCTCGGCGACCAAAAACCTAGCCACCTCTTGTCGCAAATGCGCCGAATGGGTGGAGAAGGCTGTTCAGACGCGGTTCTTTGCAACATTTGGTTACGGGCACTTACACCGACGGTTAGGTCGATTATTGCTGCTGTCCCTTCCGTCACTTTGGATGAACAGGCAAGAATTGCCGACAAGATCATGGAGGTTCCCCATAACGAAGTCTCGGCAGTTCGCACAGAAAATGTTCCCTCGCAATCGTCCCAGATTGCCGCATTAGAGTGCAAGGTCGAAGCGTTAACCCAACGGCTCGAGGAAGTTTTTGCAGTGCATCGACCCGGATCATATGATCGACAACCGAGACAACGTTCGAGAGTGAGAGAGCCCTGGAATAGGTTCTCGTCATCACAAACACGCCCAAAATCGCCACGCCGATGGATATGCTGGTTCCATTATCGCTACGGCAACAAAGCTGAGAGGTGCGAGAAGGTTCATTCGAACGATCCAAACACTCAATGCATTTTTTTCGACGAGCAGATACCACTACAACGAAAAAAGTAGTCCGTTTTGTACTACCCACCAGGGTCACTCCAGCATCCAGTCACCCATCGTACTCTGAAACACTCAGTTTCTCTCTCAAAAGAGTACCCAAGTACTCACCACTCTCTGAAACACTCAGATCCACTACGCAAACACACGTTAACACCAGATTCACTACCGAAGAACCCATCGCCGCAACAGAGAACACTACCAGAGCGACAAGCACTGGCACCGCCGGTAAAAACACCAATACCACATTCGAACAAATATGCCGCATACACATCACCGATAACGTATCGCAACACCGATTTTTAATCGATACCGGCGCCGAAATATCCGTTATGCCACCAAGCACAAAAGAAAGGTCGAACCCTTCGCCTTTGCGGAAACTATACGCTGCGAATAGCACTCAGATCAACACATATGGCCAGAAAACACTAAAGGTGGATTTAGGTTTGCAGCGAAAGTTTATATGGTCGTTCGTCCTAGCTGACGTCAGCACACCTATTATCGGCGCAGATTTCTTGAAACACTACGATCTTCTAGTTGATTCTAAGAGGAAAAGACTAATAGATAACACAATAAGGCTGAATATACAGAACACAAACGAAGAAAACAAAGCGACGATTTCCACAATTTGCGTGCCGAAAACGTTTGCCAGTATCGTAGACCGATACAAAGATATCACAACACTCAAAACTAAGCACCAACCCACGAAAGCAGTCGAACACCAAATTCTTACATCTGGTCCACCTTTATTTTGTCAACCACGAAGATTGCCCTTAGATAAACTACAAGAGGCAAAATCTGAATTCCGCTACATGGTTGAGCAAGGTATATGTCAACCATCAAAAAGCAGCTGGGCTAGCCCGCTGCACATGGTTAAAAAGCCAAACGGTAAATGGAGACCCTGCGGGGACTACAGAGGATTGAATGCCGTTACTGAACCAGATCGGTACCCAATACCACACATACAAGATGTAAGTAGTATTCTACACGGCACTCACGTTTTCTCATGTATTGATCTGCAGCGCGCTTATCATCAAATACCCGTGGCAAAGCAGGACATCCCAAAAACAGCGATAACTACTCCCTTTGGTTTGTACGAATTCAATTTCATGACGTTCGGTTTAAGGAACGCAGGGCAAACATTGCAGAGGTATCTACACGCAATATTCGGGGACCTTCAATTTGTTTTCCCATACATAGATGACCTATGCATCGCATCAGTCAATGTAGAAGAACACAAACAACATCTAGAATTAGTGTTCAAAAGGTTAAGGGAAAATGGGTTAGCCATAAATGCCGAAAAATGCCAAATAGGGAGATCATCTGTGATTTTCCTAGGTCATCTGATAACACCACAAGGCATAAAACCAAACCCAGCCAAAGTACAAGCGATTTTAGATTTCCCGAGACCAAGGGTCGCTAAGCAGCTCAAAACATTTCTGGGAACTACAAATTTTTACCGCCGTTTTATACCAAAAGCAGCAAGCAATCAAAGTATACTACAAGCCATGATCACCGGAAACGCGCGCAACGACAATACCCCTCTTATGTGGGATCAAACAACAAATGAGGCCTTTGAAAGCTGTAAGAAAGAGTTGAGTAACGCAACATTACTGGCACATCCGTCTTCAACCGCTAAGCTTAGTTTATATGTTGATGCATCAAACGTGGCTGTTGGAGGGGCACTTCATCAAACGACAGAAAAAGGGCTTCAGCCTCTTGCATTTTTCTCAAAAAAGCTAAGCCCCAGTATGTTAAAAGCTAGCACATACGATCGAGAACTCTATGCTATGTACGAGGCAGTTCGATATTTCCGCGATTTCCTCGAAGGCCGAATATTCTGCATTTATACGGATCACAAACCATTAGTAACGGCCTTCAAACAACGACCTGAACGGGCTAATCCTACGCAGCAACGCCGACTAGTTTTCATTAGCGAATACACAACAGACATACGCCATATCCCCGGAAATAACAACAACGTTGCGGATATGCTGAGTCGCATCGAAACCATATCGTCTGCACCGATCGACTACGATAAGATGGCAGAACTACAAAGGTTAGACGAAGAGTTACTAGCCTTTGTGCACAAACCTCCTGCAAAAAGCTCAATCGTCTTGAAGGAGCTGGAATTACCATCAAAAAAGGGCACACTTTACTGCGACGTTTCAACACAGGAAATCCGACCACTAGTTCCGAGAGTGCTTCGAAATCGGATAATTCAAAAGATTCACGGCACATCGCACCCCGGTATTCGAGGCACAACACATTTGGTGGCGCAGCGATACGTATGGCCAGCATTGAGAAAGGACTGTAAAGAATTCGTCACAAACTGTTTAGAATGTCAAAAAAACAAAATAACGCGGCACAATTTCACCAAAGCGGAACATATTACAGTACCTGGACAGCGATTTCAACATGTGCATATGGATCTCATCGGTCCGCTACCCCCTTCGGAAGGAAACGTGTATTGCTTAACACTAATAGATAAGTTTACACGTTGGCCTGAAGTAATTCCACTACAGAATATGACGGCAGAAACGGTTGCACGAGCATTTATCACAAATTGGGTTGCGAGATTTGGTGTACCGCATAAGATCACTACCGACCGCGGGCGACAATTCGAAAGCGATCTTTTCAAAAAGCTTTCCGAAATGCTAGGAATCGATCACCTTAAAACGACACCTTACCACCCACAAGCAAACGGTCACATTGAACGCTTACACCGTCAACTAAAAGCAGCGCTTATGTGTCACGATCGCGCTAGGTGGACCGAGACACTACCGTTTGTTTTATTAGGGATGCGGTCAACACTGAAGGAAGACTTAGGAGCAACCGTTGCGGAATTAACCTATGGTACGAGCTTAAGGCTACCAGGAGAGTTTTTTGACCACAGTACAACAGTATCGAATGCGACACCCGAGTTCGTAAACAATCTGAAAGCAATAATGCATAAAATTAAGCCCGTACAAACAACAGATCATAGAAAAGAGAAAGAAGGGTACATACAAAGCAGCCTACCGACATGTACCCATGTATTCGTGCGAGTAGACAGGATTAGACCAGCGTTAACATCTCCTTACGAAGGTCCATATAAAGTGTTGAGAAGAACCAAAAAAACCTATACACTCGAAGTGAAAGGAACGATATCGATAGACAGATTAAAACCCGCGTACACGAATGTATCGAGCGAAAAGAGCGCATCAGTAGCAAACACTACACAGTATCAACGGGATACAGTGGCAGACAGAAATCCGATACACCAAACGCGTTACGGAAGAAAAATTTATTGTCCACGTAATTTTTAAAAGAAGGGGGGATGTGATGTAGCGGAAATAACCCGCGAGTATAAACGGACGACATCGTCTCACTTAAGGTCGCACGACGAAAAGCCGAATTAGAAATAAAAGTCAGTAGATCATTACCAGCGAAAAAGATCAGACGTACCAACAACCCTTTAAGTAGCGCTATCCGAAACGCCGAGAATAAACCTCCAAAGTTCGCTCGCAGTGCTTCCGGGATATTCGCCATGCAACACTCAGTTGCAGCGGATACATGAGGGCACAGTATCAAAATTCAATGATCATTGTTTGTGGTTTTGGGCAAACCAGATCTGTTCATCACCGTAACTTGTAATCCGAATCTTGATAACAGGAATATAGTCCAGTACGATTTGCAATACAGAATGAGCGAGTAACTAAGTTGTGAATTTCGATTCTTTTATTTATTTGTTATTTAGTGGATTGTTTAACATTGTGTATCCCATTAAGCAAACAACGCAAATTTTATTTAATAATAATAGTAATTTGTGTTATGCACAGCCGGTTAGATTTGCATAGCTTTTAGCATTTGATAACTAAAATCAAGTCAAGTTTTTGTGTTGAAAGACTACCTCCATGATCAAACAAACATCAGCAAAGTATCGAAAACAAAGTTCCCTTGCGTACAACTCAGAGTTCTATTGCGTAGCCCTGAAACCGGGCCGTTAAGCTAGTCTATGTATAAACGTATGTATGAGCTAAGGAGAACCATAACGCCATCTTGGCCGCCATCTTGTCCGCCATCTTGTCCGCCATCTTGTGTCCGCCATCTTGGCCGACATCTTGTCCGCCATCTTGGCCGCCATCTTGTGTCCGCCATCTTGTCCGCCATATTGTCCGCCATCTTGTCCGCCGTCTTGTGTCCACCGTCTTGTGTCCGCCATATTGGTCGCCATCTTGGCCGCCATATTGTGTCCGCCATCTTGTCCGCCATCTTGTCCGCCATCTTGTCCGCCATCTTGGCCGCCATCTTGTCCGCCATCTTGTCCGCCATCTTGTGTCCGCCATCTTGTCCGCCATCTCGTCCGCCGTCTTGTGTCCACCGTCTTGTGTCCGCCATCTTGGTCGCCATCTTGTCCGCCGTCTTGTGTCCACCGTCTTGTGTCCGCCATATAGTCCGCCATCTTGGCCGCCATCTTGTCCGCCATCTTGTGTCCGCCATCTTGTGTCCGCCATCTTGGCCGCCATATTGTCCGCCATCTTGTCCGCCATCTTGGCCGCCATATTGTCCGCCATCTTGTCCGCCATCTTGGCCGCCATCTTGTCCGCCATCTTGTCCGCCATCTTGTCCGCCATCTTGTCCGCCATCTTGTCCGCCATCTTGTCCGCCATCTTGTGTCCGCCATCTTGTCCGCCATCTTGGCCGCCATCTTGTGTCCGTCATCTTGTCCGCCATCTTGTCCGCCATCTTGTCCGCCATCTTGTGTCCGCCATCTTGTCCGCCATCTTGTCCGCCATCTTGGCCGCCATCTTGTCCGCCATCTTGTCCGCCATCTTGGCCGCCATATTGTGTCCGCCATCTTGTCCGCCATCTTGGCCGCCATCTTGTCCGCCATCTTGGCCGCCATATTGTGTCCGCCATCTTGTCCACCATCTTGTCCGCCATCTTGTGTCCGCCATCTTGTCCACCATCTTGTCCGCCATCTTGTCCGCCATCTTGTCCGCCATCTTGTCCGCCATCTTGTCCGCCATCTTGTGTCCGCCATCTTGTCCGCCATCTTGTCCGCCATCTTGGCCGCCATCTTGTGTCCGCCATCTTGTCCGCCATCTTGTCCGCCATCTTGGCCGCCATATTGTGTCCGCCATCTTGTCCGCCATCTTGTCCGCCATCTTGGTCGCCATCTTGTCCGCCATCTTGTCCGCCATCTTGTCCGCCATCTTGTGTCCGCCATCTTGTCCGCCATATTGTCCGCCATCTTGTCCGCCGTCTTGTGTCCACCGTCTTGTGTCCGCCATATTGGTCGCCATCTTGGCCGCCATATTGTGTCCGCCATCTTGTCCGCCATCTTGTCCGCCATCTTATCCGCCATCTTGGCCGCCATCTTGGCCGCCATCTTGTGTCCGCCATCTTTTCCGCCATCTTGTCCGCCATCTTGTCCGCCATCTTGGCCGCCATCTTGTCCGATATCTTGTCCGCCATCTTGTGTCCGCCATCTTGTCCGCCATCTTGGCCGCCATCTTGTCCGCCATCTTGTCCGCCATCTTGTCCGCCATCTTGGCCGCCATCTTGTGTCCGCCATCTTGTCCGCCATCTTGGCCGCCATCTTGGCCGCCATCTTGTGTCCGCCATCTTGGCCGCCATCTTGTGTCCGCCATCTTGTTCGCCATCGTGGTCGCCATCTTGGCCGCCATCTTGGCCGCCATCTTGTCCGCCATCTTGGCCGCCATCTTGTCCGCCATCTTGGCCGCCATATTGTGTCCGCCATCTTGTCCACCATCTTGTCCGCCATCTTGTGTCCGCCATCTTGTCCGCCATCTTGGCCGCCATCTTGTGTCCGCCATCTTGTGTCCGCCATCTTGGCCGCCATCTTGTGTCCGCCATCTTGGCCGCCATCTTGTGTCCGCCATCTTGTCCGCCATCTTGGCCGCCATCTTGGCCGCCATCTTGTGTCCGCCATCTTGGCCGCCATCTTGGCCGCCATATTGTGTCCGCCATCTTGGCCGCCATCTTGTCCGCCATCTTGTCCGCCATCTTGGTCGCCATCTTGTCCGCCATCTTGTCCGCCATCTTGTCCGCCATCTTGTCCGCCATCTTGTGTCCGCCATCTTGTGTCCGCCATCTTGTCCACCATCTTGTCCGCCATCTTGGCCGCCATCTTGTGTCCGCCATCTTGTCCGCCATCTTGTCCGCCATCTGGGCCGCCATCTTGGCCCCCATCTTGTGTCCGCCATCTTGTCCGCCATCTTGGCCGCCATCTTGGCCGCCATCTTGGCCGCCATCTTGTCCGCCATCTTGTCCGCCATCTTGTCCGCCATCTTGTGTCCGCCATCTTGTCCGCCATCTTGGCCACCATCTTGTGTCCGCCATCTTGTCCGCCATCTTGGCCGCCATCTTGTCCGCCATCTTGTCCGCCATCTTGTCCGCCATCTTGTCCGCCATCTTGTCCGCCATTTTGTCCACCATCTTGTCCGCCATCTTGGCCGCCATATTGTCTCCGCCATCTTGTCCGCCATCTTGTCCGCCATCTTGGCCACCATCTTGTCCGCCATCTTGTCCGCCATCTTGGCCGCCATCTTGTCCGCCATTTTGTCCGCCATCTTGTCCACCATCTTGTTTTCGCCATCTTGTCCGCCATCTTGTCCGCCATCTTGTGTCCGCCATATTGTCCGCCATCTTGGCCGCCATCTTGTGTCCGCCATCTTGGCCGCCATTTTGGCCGCCATCTTGTCCGCCATCTTGTGTCCGCCAGCTTGGCCGCCATCTTGGCCGCCATCTTGTCCGTCATCTTGGCCGCCATCTTGGCCGCCATCTTGGCCGCCATATTGTGTCCGCCATCTTGGCCGCCATCTTGTCCGCCATCTTGTCCGCCATCTTGTCCGCCATCTTGTCCGCCATCTTGGTCGCCATCTTGTCCGCCATCTTGTCCGCCATCTTGTCCGCCATCTTGTGTCCGCCATCTTGTCCGCCATCTTGTCCGCCATCTTGGCCGCCATCTTGTGTCCGCCATCTTGTCCGCCATCTTGGCCGCCATATTGTCTCCACCATCTTGGCCGCCATCTTGGCCGCCATCTTGGCCGCCATATTGTGTCCGCCATCTTGTTCGCCATCGTGGTCGCCATCTTGTCCGCCATCTTGTCCGCCATCTTGGCCGCCATCTTGTCCGCCATCTTGTCCGCCATCTTGTCCGCCATCTTGTCCGCCATCTTGGCCACCATCTTGTGTCCGCCATCTTGTCCGCCATCTTGGCCGCCATCTTGTCCGCCATCTTGTCCGCCATCTTGTCCGCCATCTTGTCCGCCATCTTGTCCGCCATTTTGTCCACCATCTTGTCCGCCATCTTGGCCGCCATATTGTCTCCGCCATCTTGTCCGCCATCTTGTCCGCCATCTTGGCCACCATCTTGTCCGCCATCTTGTCCGCCATCTTGGCCGCCATCTTGTCCGCCATTTTGTCCGCCATCTTGTCCACCATCTTGTTTCCGCCATCTTGTCCGCCATCTTGTCCGCCATCTTGTGTCCGCCATCTTGTCCGCCATCTTGGCCGCCATCTTGTGTCCGCCATCTTGGCCGCCATTTTGGCCGCCATCTTGTCCGCCATCTTGTGTCCGCCAGCTTGGCCGCCATCTTGGCCGCCATCTTGTCCGTCATCTTGGCCGCCATCTTGGCCGCCATCTTGGCCGCCATATTGTGTCCGCCATCTTGGCCGCCATCTTGTCCGCCATCTTGTCCGCCATCTTGTCCGCCATCTTGTCCGCCATCTTGGTCGCCATCTTGTCCGCCATCTTGTCCGCCATCTTGTCCGCCATCTTGTGTCCGCCATCTTGTCCGCCATCTTGTCCGCCATCTTGGCCGCCATCTTGTGTCCGCCATCTTGTCCGCCATCTTGGCCGCCATATTGTCTCCACCATCTTGGCCGCCATCTTGGCCGCCATCTTGGCCGCCATATTGTGTCCGCCATCTTGTTCGCCATCGTGGTCGCCATCTTGTCCGCCATCTTGTCCGCCATCTTGGCCGCCATCTTGTCCGCCATCTTGTCCGCCATCTTGTCCGCCATCTTGTCCGCCATCTTGTCCGCCATCTTGTCCGCCATCTTGGTCGCCATCTTGTCCGCCATCTTGTCCGCCATCTTGTCCGCCATCTTGTGTCCGCCATCTTGTCCGCCATCTTGTCCGCCATCTTGGCCGCCATCTTGTGTCCGCCATCTTGTCCACCATCTTGGCCGCCATCTTGGCCGCCATCTTGGCCGCCATCTTGTGTCCGCCATCTTGTGTCCGCCATCTTGTTCGCCATCGTGGTCGCCATCTTGGCCGCCATCTTGGCCGCCATCTTGTCCGCCATCTTGGCCGCCATCTTGTCCGCCATCTTGGCCGCCATATTGTGTCCGCCATCTTGTCCACCATCTTGTCCGCCATCTTGTGTCCGCCATCTTGTCCGCCATCTTGGCCGCCATCTTGTGTCCGCCATCTTGTGTCCGCCATCTTGGCCGCCATCTTGTGTCCGCCATCTTGGCCGCCATCTTGTGTCCGCCATCTTGTCCGCCATCTTGGCCGCCATCTTGTGTCCGCCATCTTGGCCGCCATCTTGGCCGCCATATTGTGGCCGCCATCTTGGCCGCCATCTTGGCCGCCATATTGTGGCCGCCATCTTGGCCGCCATCTTGTGTCCGCCATCTTGTCCGCCATCTTGGTCGCCATCTTGTCCGCCATCTTGTCCGTCATCTTGTCCGCCATCTTGTCCGCCATCTTGTCCGCCATCTTGTGTCCGCCATCTTGTGTCCGCCATCTTGTCCGCCATCTTGTCCGCCATCTTGTCCGCCATCTGGGCCGCCATCTTGGCCCCCATCTTGTGTCCGCCATCTTGTCCGCCATCTTGGCCGCCATCTTGGCCGCCATCTTGGCCGCCATCTTGTCCGCCATCTTGTCCGCCATCTTGTCCGCCATCTTGTCCGCCATCTTGTGTCCGCCATCTTGTCCGCCATCTTGGCCGCCATATTGTGTCCGCCATCTTGTCCGCCATCTTGGCCGCCATTTTGGCCGCCATCTTGTCCGCCATCTTGTGTCCGCCAGCTTGGCCGCCATCTTGGCCGCCATCTTGTCCGCCATCTTGTCCGCCATCTTGGCCGCCATCTTGTCCGCCATCTTGTCCGCCATCTTGGCCGCCATCTTGTCCGCCATCTTGTCCGCCATCTTGTCCGCCATCTTGTTTCCGCCATCTTGTCCGCCATCTTGTCCGCCATCTTGTGTCCGCCATATTGTCCGCCATCTTGGCCGCCATCTTGTGTCCGCCATCTTGGCCGCCATTTTGGCCGCCATCTTGTCCGCCATCTTGTGTCCGCCAGCTTGGCCGCCATCTTGGCCGCCATCTTGTCCGCCATCTTGGCCGCCATCTTGGCCGCCATCTTGGCCGCCATATTGTGTCCGCCATCTTGGCCGCCATCTTGTCCGCCATCTTGTCCGCCATCTTGTCCGCCATCTTATCCGCCATCTTGTCCGCCATCTTGGTCGCCATCTTGTCCGCCATCTTGTCCGCCATCTTGTCCGCCATCTTGTGTCCGCCATCTTGTCCGCCATCTTGTCCGCCATCTTGGCCGCCATCTTGTGTCCGCCATCTTGGCCGCCATCTTGGCCGCCATCTTGTCCGCCATCTTGGCCGCCATCTTGGCCGCCATCTTGGCCGCCATATTGTGTCCGCCATCTTGTCCGCCATCTTGTCCGCCATCTTGGCCGCCATCTTGTCCGCCATCTTGTCCGCCATCTTGTGTCCGCCATCTTGTCCGCCATCTTGGCCGCCATCTTGTGTCCGCCATCTTGTCCGCCATCTTGTCCGCCATCTTGTCCGCCATCTTGGCCGCCATCTTGGCCGCCATCTTGGCCGCCATCTTGTGTCCGCCATCTTGTCCGCCATCTTGTCCGCCATCTTGGCCGCCATCTTGTTTCCGCCATCTTGTCCGCCATCTTGTGTCCGCCATATTGTCCGCCATCTTGGCCGCCATCTTGTGTCCGCCATCTTGGCCGCCATTTTGGCCGCCATCTTGTCCGCCATCTTGTGTCCGCCAGCTTGGCCGCCATCTTGGCCGCCATCTTGTCCGTCATCTTGGCCGCCATCTTGGCCGCCATCTTGGCCGCCATATTGTGTCCGCCATCTTGGCCGCCATCTTGTCCGCCATCTTGTCCGCCATCTTGTCCGCCATCTTGTCCGCCATCTTGTCCGCCATCTTGTCCGCCATCTTGTCCACCATCTTGTCCGCCATCTTGGCCGCCATCTTGTGTCCGCCATCTTGTCCGCCATCTTGTCCGCCATCTTGTCCGCCATCTTGTGTCCGCCATCTTGTCCGCCATCTTGGCCGCCATCTTGTGTCCGCCATCTTGTCCGCCATCTTGTCCGCCATCTTGTCCGCCATCTTGTCCGCCATCTTGTCCGCCATCTTGGCCGCCATCTTGTCCGCCATCTTGTCCGCCATCTTGGCCGCCATCTTGTCCGCCATCTTGGCCGCCATATTGTGTCCGCCATCTTGTCCGCCATCTTGTCCGCCATCTTGTCCGCCATCTTGGCCGCCATCTTGTCCGCCATCTTGTCCGCCATCTTGTGTCCGCCATCTTGTCCGCCATCTTGTCCGCCATCTTGTCCGCCATCTTGGCCGCCATCTTGGCCGCCATATTGTGTCCGCCATCTTGTCCGCCATCTTGTCCGCCATCTTGTCCGCCATCTTGTCCGATATCTTGTCCGCCATCTTGTCCGCCATCTTGTCCGCCATCTTGTGTCCGCCATCTTGTCCGCCATATTGTCCGCCATCTTGTCCGCAGTCTTGTGTCCACCGTCTTGTGTCCGCCATATTGGTCGCCATCTTGGCCGCCATATTGTGTCCGCCATCTTGTCCGCCATCTTGTCCGCCATCTTGTCCGCCATCTTGGCCGCCATCTTGGCCGCCATCTTGTGTCCGCCATCTTTTCCGCCATCTTGTCCGCCATCTTGTCCGCCATCTTGGCCGCCATCTTGTCCGATATCTTGTCCGCCATCTTGTGTCCGCCATCTTGTCCGCCATCTTGGCCGCCATCTTGTCCGCCATCTTGTCCGCCATCTTGGCCGCCATCTTGTCCGCCATCTTGGCCGCCATCTTGTGTCCGCCATCTTGTCCGCCATCTTGGCCGCCATCTTGGCCGCCATCTTGGCCGCCATCTTGTGTCCGCCATCTAGTGTCCGCCATCTTGTGTCCGCCATCTTGTCCGCCATCGTGGTCGCCATCTTGGCCGCCATCTTGGCCGCCATCTTGTCCGCCATCTTGGCCGCCATCTTGTCCGCCATCTTGGCCGCCATATTGTGTCCGCCATCTTGTCCACCATCTTGTCCGCCATCTTGTTCGCCATCGTGGTCGCCATCTTGGCCGCCATCTTGGCCGCCATCTTGTCCGCCATCTTGGCCGCCATCTTGTCCGCCATCTTGTCCGCCATCTTGTCCGCCATCTTGTCCGCCATCTTGTCCGCCATCTTGTCCGCCATCTTGTGTCCGCCATCTTGTGTCCGCCATCTTGTCCGCCATCTTGTGTCCGCCATCTTGTCCGCCATCTTGTCCGCCATCTTGGCCGCCATCTTGTGTCCGCCATCTTGTCCGCCATCTTGTCCGCCATCTGGGCCGCCATCTTGGCCCCCATCTTGTGTCCGCCATCTTGTCCGCCATCTTGGCCGCCATCTTGGCCGCCATCTTGGCCGCCATCTTGTCCGCCATCTTGTCCGCCATCTTGTGTCCGCCATCTTGTCCGCCATCTTGGCCACCATCTTGTGTCCGCCATCTTGTCCGCCATCTTGGCCGCCATCTTGGCCGCCATCTTGTCCGCCATCTTGTCCGCCATCTTGTCCGCCATCTTGTCCGCCATCTTGTCCGCCATTTTGTCCACCATCTTGTCCGCCATCTTGGCCGCCATATTGTCTCCGCCATCTTGTCCGCCATCTTGTCCGCCATCTTGGCCGCCATCTTGTCCGCCATCTTGTCCGCCATCTTGGCCGCCATCTTGTCCGCCATTTTGTCCGCCATCTTGTCCGCCATCTTGTTTCCGCCATCTTGTCCGCCATCTTGTCCGCCATCTTGTGTCCGCCATATTGTCCGCCATCTTGGCCGCCATCTTGTGTCCGCCATCTTGGCCGCCATTTTGGCCGCCATCTTGTCCGCCATCTTGTGTCCGCCAGCTTGGCCGCCATCTTGGCCGCCATCTTGTCCGTCATCTTGGCCGCCATCTTGGCCGCCATCTTGGCCGCCATATTGTGTCCGCCATCTTGGCCGCCATCTTGTCCGCCATCTTGTCCGCTATCTTGTCCGCCATCTTGTCCGCCATCTTGGTCGCCATCTTGTCCGCCATCTTGGCCACCATCTTGTGTCCGCCATCTTGTCCGCCATCTTGTCCGCCATCTTGTCCGCCATCTTGTGTCCGCCATCTTGGCCGCCATCTTGTCCGCCATCTTGGTCGCCATCTTGTCCGCCATCTTGGCCGCCATCTTGGCCGCCATATTGTGTCCGCCATCTTGGCCGCAATCTTGGCCGCCATCTTGTCCGCCATCTTGTCCGCCATCTTGTCCGCCATCTTGTCCGCCATCTTGGTCGCCATCTTGTCCGCCATCTTGTCCGCCATCTTGTCCGCCATCTTGTCCGCCATCTTGTGTCCGCCATCTTGTCCGCCATCTTGTCCGCCATCTTGGCCGCCATCTTGTGTCCGCCATCTTGTCCGCCATCTTGGCCGCCATCTTGTCCGCCATCTTGTCCGCCATCTTGGTCGCCATCTTGGCCGCCATCTTGTTTCCGCCATCTTGTCCGCCATCTTGTCCGCCATCTTGTGTCCGCCATATTGTCCGCCATCTTGGCCGCCATCTTGTGTCCGCCATCTTGGCCGCCATTTTGGCCGCCATCTTGTCCGCCATCTTGTGTCCGCCAGCTTGGCCGCCATCTTGGCCGCCATCTTGTCCGCCGTCTTGTGTCCACCGTCTTGTGTCCGTCATATTGGTCGCCATCTTGGCCGCCATATTGTGTCCGCCATCTTGTCCGCCATCTTGTCCGCCATCTTGTCCGCCATCTTGGCCGCCATCTTGGCCGCCATCTTGTGTCCGCCATCTTTTCCGCCATCTTGTCCGCCATCTTGTCCGCCATCTTGGCCGCCATCTTGTCCGATATCTTGTCCGCCATCTTGTGTCCGCCATCTTGTCCGCCATCTTGGCCGCCATCTTGTCCGCCATCTTGTCCGCCATCTTGGCCGCCATCTTGTCCGCCATCTTGGCCGCCATCTTGTGTCCGCCATCTTGTCCGCCATCTTGGCCGCCATCTTGTCCGCCATCTTGTCCGCCATCTTGTCCGCCATCTTGTGTCCGCCATCTTGTCCGCCATCTTGTCCGCCATCTTGGCCGCCATCTTGTCCGCCATTTTGTCCGCCATCTTGTCCGCCATCTTGTTTCCGCCATCTTGGCCGCCATATTGTGTCCGCCATCTTGTTCGCCATCGTGGTCGCCATCTTGGCCGCCATCTTGGCCGCCATCTTGTCCGCCATCTTGGCCGCCATCTTGTCCGCCATCTTGTCCGCCATCTTGTCCGCCATCTTGTCCGCCATCTTGGTCGCCATCTTGTCCGCCATCTTGTCCGCCATCTTGTCCGCCATCTTGTGTCCGCCATCTTGTCCGCCATCTTGTCCGCCATCTTGTCCGCCATCTTGTGTCCGCCATCTTGTCCGCCATCTTGTCCGCCATCTTGGCCGCCATCTTGTGTCCGCCATCTTGGCCGCCATCTTGGCCGCCATCTTGGCCGCCATCTTGGCCGCCATCTTGGCCGCCATCTTGGCCGCCATCTTGTCCGCCATCTTGTCCGCCATCTTGTCCGCCATCTTGTGTCCGCCATCTTGTCCGCCATCTTGGCCGCCATCTTGTGTCCGCCATCTTGTCCGCCATCTTGGCCGCCATCTTGGCCGCCATCTTGTCCGCCATCTTGTCCGCCATCTTGTCCGCCATCTTGTCCGCCATCTTGTTTCCGCCATCTTGTCCGCCATCTTGTCCGCCATCTTGTGTCCGCCATATTGTCCGCCATCTTGGCCGCCATCTTGTGTCCGCCATCTTGGCCGCCATTTTGGCCGCCATCTTGTCCGCCATCTTGTGTCCGCCAGCTTGGCCGCCATCTTGGCCGCCATCTTGGCCGCCATCTTGGCCGCCATCTTGGCCGCCATATTGTGTCCGCCATCTTGGCCGCCATCTTGTCCGCCATCTTGTCCGCTATCTTGTCCGCCATCTTGTCCGCCATCTTGGTCGCCATCTTGTCCGCCATCTTGTCCGCCATCTTGTCCGCCATCTTGTCCGCCATCTTGTCCGCCATCTTGTCCGCCATCTTGTGTCCGCCATCTTGGCCGCCATCTTGTCCGCCATCTTGGTCGCCATCTTGTCCGCCATCTTGGTCGCCATCTTGTCCGCCATCTTGTCCGCCATCTTGTCCGCCATCTTGTGTCCGCCATCTTGTCCGCCATCTTGTCCGCCATCTTGGCCGCCATCTTGTGTCCGCCATCTTGGCCGCCATCTTGTCCGCCATCTTGGCCGCCATCTTGGCCGCCATATTGTGTCCGCCATCTTGGCCGCCATCTTGTCCGCCATCTTGTCCGCCATCTTGTCCGCCATCTTGTCCGCCATCTTGGTCGCCATCTTGTCCGCCATCTTGTCCGCCATCTTGTCCGCCATCTTGTGTCCGCCATCTTGTCCGCCATCTTGTCCGCCATCTTGGCCGCCATCTTGTGTCCGCCATCTTGTCCGCCATCTTGTCCGCCATCTTGGCCGCCATCTTGTCCGCCATCTTGTCCGCCATCTTGGCCGCCATATTGTGTCCGCCATCTTGTCCGCCATCTTGTCCGCCATCTT
The DNA here is from genome assembly GCF_943734755.1 of Anopheles moucheti. Classification (NCBI taxonomy): domain Eukaryota; kingdom Metazoa; phylum Arthropoda; class Insecta; order Diptera; family Culicidae; genus Anopheles; species Anopheles moucheti. The sequence goes on from NC_069141.1 coordinate 90,158,186, forward strand.
GTCCGCCATCTTGTCCGCCATCTTGTCCGCCATCTTGTCCGCCATCTTGTCCGTCATCTTGTCCGCCATCTTGTCCGCCATCTTGTGTCCGCCATCTTGTCCGCCATCTTGGCCGCCATCTTGTGTCCGCCATCTTGGCCGCCATCTTGTCCGCCATCTTGTCCGCCATCTTGGCCGCCATCTTGGCCGCCATCTTGGCCGCCATATTGTGTCCGCCATCTTGTCCGCCATCTTGTCCGCCATCTTGTCCGCCATCTTGGTCGCCATCTTGTCCGCCATCTTGTCCGCCATCTTGTCCGCCATCTTGTGTCCGCCATATTGTCCGCCATCTTGTCCGCCATCTTGGCCGCCATCTTGTGTCCGCCATCTTGTCCGCCATCTTGTCCGCCATCTGGGCCGCCATCTTGGCCCCCATCTTGTGTCCGCCATCTTGTCCGCCATCTTGGCCGCCATCTTGGCCGCCATCTTGTGTCCGCCATCTTGGCCGCCATCTTGGCCGCCATCTTGTCCGCCATCTTGGCCGCCATCTTGGCCGCCATCTTGGCCGCCATATTGTGTCCGCCATCTTGTTCGCCATCGTGGTCGCCATCTTGGCCGCCATCTTGGCCGCCATCTTGTCCGCCATCTTGGCCGCCATCTTGTCCGCCATCTTGTCCGCCATCTTGTCCGCCATCTTGTCCGCCATCTTGGTCGCCATCTTGTCCGCCATCTTGTCCGCCATCTTGTCCGCCATCTTGTGTCCGCCATCTTGTCCGCCATCTTGTGTCCGCCATCTTGTCCGCCATCTTGTCCGCCATCTTGGCCGCCATCTTGTGTCCGCCATCTTGTCCGCCATCTTGTCCGCCATCTGGGCCGCCATCTTGGCCCCCATCTTGTGTCCGCCATCTTGTCCGCCATCTTGGCCGCCATCTTGGCCGCCATCTTGGCCGCCATCTTGTCCGCCATCTTGTCCGCCATCTTGTCCGCCATCTTGTCCGCCTTCTTGTGTCCGCCATCTTGTCCGCCATCTTGGCCACCATCTTGTGTCCGCCATCTTGTCCGCCATCTTGGCCGCCATCTTGGCCGCCATCTTGTCCGCCATCTTGTCCGCCATCTTGTCCGCCATCTTGTCCGCCATTTTGTCCACCATCTTGTCCGCCATCTTGGCCGCCATATTGTCTCCGCCATCTTGTCCGCCATCTTGTCCGCCATCTTGGCCGCCATCTTGTCCGCCATCTTGTCCGCCATCTTGGCCGCCATCTTGTCCGCCATTTTGTCCGCCATCTTGTCCGCCATCTTGTTTCCGCCATCTTGGCCGCCATCTTGTCCGCCATCTTGTGTCCGCCATATTGTCCGCCATCTTGGCCGCCATCTTGTGTCCGCCATCTTGGCCGCCATTTTGGCCGCCATCTTGTCCGCCATCTTGTGTCCGCCAGCTTGGCCGCCATCTTGGCCGCCATCTTGTCCGTCATCTTGGCCGCCATCTTGGCCGCCATCTTGGCCGCCATATTGTGTCCGCCATCTTGGCCGCCATCTTGTCCGCCATCTTGTCCGCTATCTTGTCCGCCATCTTGTCCGCCATCTTGGTCGCCATCTTGTCCGCCATCTTGTCCGCCATCTTGTCCGCCATCTTGTCCGCCATCTTGTCCGCCATCTTGGCCGCCATCTTGTGTCCGCCATCTTGGCCGCCATCTTGTCCGCCATCTTGGTCGCCATCTTGTCCGCCATCTTGGCCGCCATCTTGGCCGCCATATTGTGTCCGCCATCTTGGGCGCCATCTTGTCCGCCATCTTGTCCGCCATCTTGTCCGCCATCTTGTCCGCCATCTTGGTCGCCATCTTGTCCGCCATCTTGTCCGCCATCTTGTCCGCCATCTTGTGTCCGCCATCTTGTCCGCCATCTTGTCCGCCATCTTGGCCGCCATCTTGTGTCCGCCATCTTGTCCGCCATCTTGGCCGCCATCTTGTCCGCCATCTTGTCCGCCATCTTGGCCGCCATCTTGTTTCCGCCATCTTGTCCGCCATCTCGTCCGCCATCTTGTGTCCGCCATATTGTCCGCCATCTTGGCCGCCATCTTGTGTCCGCCATCTTGGCCGCCATTTTGGCCGCCATCTTGTCCGCCATCTTGTGTCCGCCAGCTTGGCCGCCATCTTGGCCGCCATCTTGTCCGCCGTCTTGTGTCCACCGTCTTGTGTCCGTCATATTGGTCGCCATCTTGGCCGCCATATTGTGTCCGCCATCTTGTCCGCCATCTTGTCCGCCATCTTGTCCGCCATCTTGGCCGCCATCTTGGCCGCCATCTTGTGTCCGCCATCTTTTCCGCCATCTTGTCCGCCATCTTGTCCGCCATCTTGGCCGCCATCTTGTCCGATATCTTGTCCGCCATCTTGTGTCCGCCATCTTGTCCGCCATCTTGGCCGCCATCTTGTCCGCCATCTTGTCCGCCATCTTGGCCGCCATCTTGTCCGCCATCTTGGCCGCCATCTTGTGTCCGCCATCTTGTCCGCCATCTTGGCCGCCATCTTGTCCGCCATCTTGTCCGCCATCTTGTCCGCCATCTTGTGTCCGCCATCTTGTCCGCCATCTTGTCCGCCATCTTGGCCGCCATATTGTGTCCGCCATCTTGGCCGCCATCTTGGCCGCCATCTTGGCCGCCATATTGTGTCCGCCATCTTGTTCGCCATCGTGGTCGCCATCGTGGTCGCCATCTTGGCCGCCATCTTGGCCGCCATCTTGTCCGCCATCTTGGCCGCCATCTTGTCCGCCATCTTGTCCGCCATCTTGTCCGCCATCTTGTCCGCCATCTTGGTCGCCATCTTGTCCGCCATCTTGTCCGCCATCTTGTGTCCGCCATCTTGTCCGCCATCTTGTCCGCCATCTTGTCCGCCATCTTGTGTCCGCCATCTTGTCCGCCATCTTGTCCGCCATCTTGGCCGCCATCTTGTGTCCGCCATCTTGGCCGCCATCTTGGCCGCCATCTTGGCCGCCATCTTGGCCGCCATCTTGTCCGCCATCTTGTCCGCCATCTTGTCCGCCATCTTGTGTCCGCCATCTTGTCCGCCATCTTGGCCGCCATCTTGTGTCCGCCATCTTGTCCGCCATCTTGGCCGCCATCTTGGCCGCCATCTTGTCCGCCATCTTGTCCGCCATCTTGTCCGCCATCTTGTCCGCCATTTTGTCCACCATCTTGTCCGCCATCTTGGCCGCCATATTGTCTCCGCCATCTTGTCCGCCATCTTGTCCGCCATATTGGCCGCCATCTTGTCCGCCATCTTGTCCGCCATCTTGTCCGCCATCTTGGCCGCCATCTTGTCCGCCATTTTGTCCGCCATCTTGTCCGCCATCTTGTCCGCCATCTTGGCCGCCATCTTGTGTCCGCCATCTTGGCCGCCATCTTGTGTCCGCCATCTTGGCCGCCATTTTGGCCGCCATCTTGTCCGCCATCTTGTGTCCGCCAGCTTGGCCGCCATCTTGGCCGCCATCTTGTCCGTCATCTTGGCCGCCATCTTGTGTCCGCCATCTTGGCCGCCATATTGTGTCCGCCATCTTGGCCGCCATCTTGTCCGCCATCTTGTCCGCCATCTTGTCCGCCATCTTGTCCGCCATCTTGGTCGCCATCTTGTCCGCCATCTTGTCCGCCATCTTGTGTCCGCCATCTTGTCCGCCATCTTGTCCGCCATCTTGTCCGCCATCTTGTCCGCCATCTTGGCCGCCATCTTGGCCGCCATCTTGTGTCCGCCATCTTGGCCGCCATCTTGTGTCCGCCATCTTGTCCGCCATCTTGTCCGCCATCTTGTGTCCGCCATCTTGTCCGCCATCTTGGCCGCCATCTTGTCCGCCATCTTGTCCGCCATCTTGGCCGCCATCTTGTGTCCGCCATCTTGGCTGCCATCTTGGCCGCCATCTTGTCCGCCATCTTGGCCGCCATCTTGGCCGCCATCTTGGCCGCCATCTTGGCCGCCATATTGTTCGCCATCGTGGTCGCCATCTTGGCCGCCATCTTGTCCGCCATCTTGTCCGCCATCTTGGTCGCCATCTTGTCCGCCATCTTGTCCGCCATCTTTTCCGCCATCTTGTGTCCGCCATCTTGTCCGCCATCTTGTGTCCGCCATCTTGTGTCCGCCATCTTGTCCGCCATCTTGTCCGCCATCTTGGCCGCCATCTTGTGTCCGCCATCTTGTCCGCCATCTTGTCCGCCATCTGGGCCGCCATCTTGGCCCCCATCTTGTGTCCGCCATCTAGTCCGCCATCTTGGCCGCCATCTTGGCCGCCATCTTGGCCGCCATCTTGTCCGCCATCTTGTCCGCCATCTTGTCCGCCATCTTGTGTCCGCCATCTTGTCCGCCATCTTGGCCACCATCTTGTGTCCGCCATCTTGTCCGCCATCTTGGCCGCCATCTTGGCCCCCATCTTGTCCGCCATCTTGTCCGCCATCTTGTCCGCCATCTTGTCCGCCATTTTGTCCACCATCTTGTCCGCCATCTTGGCCGCCATCTTGGCCGCCATCTTGTCCGCCATCTTGTCCGCCATCTTGTCCGCCATCTTGTCCGCCATCTTGTGTCCGCCATCTTGTCCGCCATCTTGGCCACCATCTTGTGTCCGCCATCTTGTCCGCCATCTTGGCCGCCATCTTGGCCGCCATCTTGTCCGCCATCTTGTCCGCCATCTTGTCCGCCATCTTGTCCGCCATCTTGTCCGCCATTTTGTCCACCATCTTGTCCGCCATCTTGGCCGCCATATTGTCTCCGCCATCTTGTCCGCCATCTTGTCCGCCATCTTGTCCGCCATCTTGGCCGCCATCTTGTCCGCCATCTTGTCCGCCATCTTGGCCGCCATCTTGTCCGCCATTTTGTCCGCCATCTTGTCCGCCATCTTGTTTCCGCCATCTTGTCCGCCATCTTGTCCGCCATCTTGTGTCCGCCATATTGTCCGCCATCTTGGCCGCCATCTTGTGTCCGCCATCTTGGCCGCCATTTTGGCCGCCATCTTGTCCGCCATCTTGTGTCCGCCAGCTTGGCCGCCATCTTGGCCGCCATCTTGTCCGTCATCTTGGCCGCCATCTTGGCCGCCATCTTGGCCGCCATCTTGGCCGCCATCTTGTCCGCCATCTTGTCCGCCATCTTGTCCGCCATCTTGTCCGCCATCTTGGTCGCCATCTTGTCCGCCATCTTGTCCGCCATCTTGTCCGCCATCTTGTGTCCGCCATCTTGTCCGCCATCTTGGCCGCCATCTTGTGTCCGCCATCTTGGCCGCCATCTTGGCCGCCATCTTGTCCGCCATCTTGGCCGCCATCTTGGCCGCCATATTGTGTCCGCCATCTTGGCCGCCATCTTGTCCGCCATCTTGTCCGCCATCTTGTCCGCCATCTTGTCCGCCATCTTGGTCGCCATCTTGTCCGCCATCTTGTCCGCCATCTTGTCCGCCATCTTGTGTCCGCCATCTTGTCCGCCATCTTGTCCGCCATCTTGTCCGCCATCTTGTGTCCGCCATCTTGTCCGCCATCTTGGCCGCCATCTTGGCCGCCATCTTGTCCGCCATCTTGTCCGCCATCTTGTCCGCCATCTTGGCCGCCATCTTGTTTCCGCCATCTTGTCCGCCATCTTGTCCGCCATCTTGTGTCCGCCATATTGTCCGCCATCTTGGCCGCCATCTTGTTTCCGCCATTTTGGCCGCCATCTTGTCCGCCATCTTGTGTCCGCCAGCTTGGCCGCCATCTTGGCCGCCATCTTGTCCGTCATCTTGGCCGCCATCTTGGCCGCCATATTGTGTCCGCCATCTTGGCCGCCATCTTGTCCGCCATCTTGTCCGCCATCTTGTCCGCCATCTTGTCCGCCATCTTGGTCGCCATCTTGTCCGCCATCTTGTCCGCCATCTTGTCCGCCATCTTGTGTCCGCCATCTTGTCCGCCATCTTGGCCGCCATCTTGTGTCCGCCATCTTGGCCGCCATCTTGTCCGCCATCTTGGCCGCCATCTTGGCCGCCATCTTGGCCGCCATCTTGGCCGCCATATTGTGTCCGCCATCTTGGCCGCCATCTTGTCCGCCATCTTGTCCGCCATCTTGTCCGCCATCTTGTCCGCCATCTTGTCCGCCATCTTGTCCGCCATCTTGGTCGCCATCTTGTCCGCCATCTTGTCCGCCATCTTGTGTCCGCCATCTTGTCAGCCATCTTGTCCGCCATCTTGTCCGCCATCTTGGCCGCCATCTTGTCCGCCATCTTGGCCGCCATCTTGGCCGCCATCTTGGCCGCCATCTTGGCCGCCATCTTGGCCGCCATCTTGGCCGCCATCTTGGCCGCCATCTTGGCCGCCATCTTGTCCGCCATCTTGTCCGCCATCTTGTCCGCCATCTTGGTCGCCATCTTGTCCGCCATCTTGGCCGCCATCTTGTGTCCGCCATCTTGTCCGCCATCTTGTCCGCCATCTTGTCCGCCATCTTGTCCGCCATCTTGTCCGCCATCTTGGTCGCCATCTTGTCCGCCATCTTGTCCGCCATCTTGTCCGCCATCTTGTGTCCGCCATCTTGTCCGCCATCTTGTCCGCCATCTTGGCCGCCATCTTGTGTCCGCCATCTTGGCCGCCATCTTGGCCGCCATCTTGTCCGCCATCTTGGCCGCCATCTTGGCCGCCATCTTGGCCGCCATATTGTGTCCGCCATCTTGTCCACCATCTTGTCCGCCATTTTGTGTCCGCCATCTTGTCCGCCATCTTGTCCGCCATCTTGTCCGCCATCTTGTGTCCGCCATCTTGGCCGCCATCTTGTGTCCGCCATCTTGGCCGCCATCTTGTGTCCGCCATCTTGTCCGCCATCTTGTCCGCCATCTTGGCCGCCATCTTGGCCGCCATCTTGTGTCCGCCATCTTGGCCGCCATCTTGGCCGCCATATTGTGTCCGCCATCTTGGCCGCCATCTTGTCCGCCATCTTGTCCGCCATCTTGGTCGCCATCTTGTCCGCCATCTTGTCCGCCATCTTGTCCGCCATCTTGTCCGCCATCTTGGCCGCCATCTTGTGTCCGCCATCTTGTGTCCGCCATCTTGTCCGCCATCTTGTCCGCCATCTTGGCCGCCATCTTGTGTCCGCCATCTTGTCCGCCATCTTGTCCGCCATCTGGGCCGCCATCTTGGCCCCCATCTTGTGTCCGCCATCTTGTCCGCCATCTTGTCCGCCATCTTGGCCGCCATCTTGTGTCCGCCATCTTGGCCGCCATCTTGGCCGCCATATTGTGTCCGCCATCTTGTTCGCCATCGTGGTCGCCATCTTGGCCGCCATCTTGGCCGCCATCTTGTCCGCCATCTTGGCCGCCATCTTGTCCGCCATCTTGTCCGCCATCTTGTCCGCCATCTTGGCCGCCATCTTGTCCGCCATCTTGTCCGCCATCTTGGCCGCCATCTTGGCCGCCATCTTGTGTCCGCCATCTTGGCCGCCATCTTGTGTCCGCCATTTTGTCCGCCATCTTGGCCGCCATCTTGGCCGCCATCTTGTGTCCGCCATCTTGTCCGCCATCTTGGCCGCCATCTTGTCCGCCATCTTGTCCGCCATCTTGGCCGCCATCTTGTGTCCGCCATCTTGGCCGCCATCTTGGCCGCCATCTTGTCCGCCATCTTGGCCGCCATCTTGGCCGCCATCTTGGCCGCCATCTTGGCCGCCATATTGTTCGCCATCGTGGTCGCCATCTTGGCCGCCATCTTGTCCGCCATCTTGTCCGCCATCTTGGTCGCCATCTTGTCCGCCATCTTGTCCGCCATCTTGTCCGCCATCTTGTCCGCCATCTTGTCCGCCATCTTGTGTCCGCCATCTTGTGTCCGCCATCTTGTCCGCCATCTTGGCCGCCATCTTGTGTCCGCCATCTTGTCCGCCATCTTGTCCGCCATCTGGGCCGCCATCTTGGCCCCCATCTTGTGTCCGCCATCTTGTCCGCCATCTTGGCCGCCATCTTGGCCGCCATCTTGGCCGCCATCTTGTCCGCCATCTTGTCCGCCATCTTGTCCGCCATCTTGTGTCCGCCATCTTGTCCGCCATCTTGGCCACCATCTTGTGTCCGCCATCTTGTCCGCCATCTTGGCCGCCATCTTGGCCCCCATCTTGTCCGCCATCTTGTCCGCCATCTTGTCCGCCATCTTGTCCGCCATTTTGTCCACCATCTTGTCCGCCATCTTGGCCGCCATCTTGGCCGCCATCTTGGCCGCCATCTTGTCCGCCATCTTGTCCGCCATCTTGTCCGCCATCTTGTCCGCCATCTTGTGTCCGCCATCTTGTCCGCCATCTTGGCCACCATCTTGTGTCCGCCATCTTGTCCGCCATCTTGGCCGCCATCTTGGCCGCCATGTTGTCCGCCATCTTGTCCGCCATCTTGTCCGCCATCTTGTCCGCCATTTTGTCCACCATCTTGTCCGCCATCTTGGCCGCCATATTGTCTCCGCCATCTTGTCCGCCATCTTGTCCGCCATCTTGTCCGCCATCTTGGCCGCCATCTTGTCCGCCATCTTGTCCGCCATCTTGGCCGCCATCTTGTCCGCCATTTTGTCCGCCATCTTGTCCGCCATCTTGTTTCCGCCATCTTGTCCGCCATCTTGTCCGCCACCTTGTGTCCGCCATATTGTCCGCCATCTTGGCCGCCATCTTGTGTCCGCCATCTTGGCCGCCATTTTGGCCGCCATCTTGTCCGCCATCTTGTGTCCGCCAGCTTGGCCGCCATCTTGGCCGCCATCTTGTCCGTCATCTTGGCCGCCATCTTGGCCGCCATCTTGGCCGCCATATTGTGTCCGCCATCTTGGCCGCCATCTTGTCCGCCATCTTGTCCGCCATCTTGTCCGCCATCTTGTCCGCCATCTTGGTCGCCATCTTGTCCGCCATCTTGTCCGCCATCTTGTCCGCCATCTTGTGTCCGCCATCTTGTCCGCCATCTTGGCCGCCATCTTGTGTCCGCCATCTTGGCCGCCATCTTGGCCGCCATCTTGGCCGCCATCTTGTCCGCCATCTTGGCCGCCATCTTGGCCGCCATATTGTGTCCGCCATCTTGGCCGCCATCTTGTCCGCCATCTTGTCCGCCATCTTGTCCGCCATCTTGTCCGCCATCTTGGTCGCCATCTTGTCCGCCATCTTGGCCGCCATCTTGTCCGCCATCTTGTGTCCGCCATCTTGTCCGCCATCTTGTCCGCCATCTTGGCCGCCATCTTGTGTCCGCCATCTTGTCCGCCATCTTGGCCGCCATCTTGGCCGCCATCTTGTCCGCCATCTTGTCCGCCATCTTGGCCGCCATCTTGTTTCCGCCATCTTGTCCGCCATCTTGTCCGCCATCTTGTGTCCGCCATATTGTCCGCCATCTTGGCCGCCATCTTGTGTCCGCCATTTTGGCCGCCATCTTGTCCGCCATCTTGTGTCCGCCAGCTTGGCCGCCATCTTGGCCGCCATCTTGTCCGTCATCTTGGCCGCCATCTTGGCCGCCATCTTGGCCGCCATATTGTGTCCGCCATCTTGGCCACCATCTTGTCCGCCATCTTGTCCGCCATCTTGTCCGCCATCTTGTCCGCCATCTTGGTCGCCATCTTGTCCGCCATCTTGTCCGCCATCTTGTCCGCCATCTTGTGTCCGCCATCTTGTCCGCCACCTTGGCCGCCATCTTGTGTCCGCCATCTTGGCCGCCATCTTGGCCGCCATCTTGTCCGCCATCTTGGCCGCCATCTTGGCCGCCATCTTGGCCACCATCTTGGCCGCCATATTGTGTCCGCCATCTTGGCCGCCATCTTGTCCGCCATCTTGTCCGCCATCTTGGTCGCCATCTTGTCCGCCATCTTGTCCGCCATCTTGTCCGCCATCTTGTGTCCGCCATCTTGTCCGCCATCTTGTGTCCGCCATCTTGTCCGCCATCTTGTCCGCCATCTTGTCCGCCATCTTGGCCGCCATCTTGTCCGCCATCTTGGCCGCCATCTTGGCCGCCATCTTGGCCGCCATCTTGGCCGCCATCTTGGCCGCCATCTTGTCCGCCATCTTGTCCGCCATCTTGTCCGCCATCTTGGTCGCCATCTTGTCCGCCATCTTGTCCGCCATCTTGGCCGCCATCTTGTGTCCGCCATCTGGTCCGCCATCTTGTCCGCCATCTTGTCCGCCATCTTGTCCGCCATCTTGTCCGCCATCTTGGTCGCCATCTTGTCCGCCATCTTGTCCGCCATCTTGTCCGCCATCTTGTGTCCGCCATCTTGTCCGCCATCTTGTCCGCCATCTTGGCCGCCATCTTGTGTCCGCCATCTTGGCCGCCATCTTGGCCGCCATCTTGTCCGCCATCTTGGCCGCCATCTTGGCCGCCATCTTTTCCGCCATATTGTGTCCGCCATCTTGTCCGCCATCTTGTCCGCCATCTTGTCCGCCATCTTGTCCGCCATCTTGTCCGCCATCTTGGTCGCCATCTTGTCCGCCATCTTGTCCGCCATCTTGTGTCCGCCATCTTGTCCGCCATCTTGTCCGCCATCTTGGCCGCCATCTTGTGTCCGCCATCTTGTCCGCCATCTTGGCCGCCATCTTGGCCGCCATCTTGGCCGCCATCTTGTCCGCCATCTTGTCCGCCATCTTGTCCGCCATCTTGGCCGCCATCTTGTCCGCCATCTTAGAGGTGAAAGGGGGGGAGGGGGATGGAAGTTGTTACCTCTTGAGCAACATGCTCTCCTGGTATCGGAAATCTGAAAACAGCTGGTTTGTATGAAAAGTTAGTGTATAAACATTGCATACCTTACGGCGGAAAATTGGTTGCAAAGTTAGTGTATAAACATTGCATACCTTACGGCGGAAAATTGGTTGCAAAGTTAGTGTATACACATTGCATACCTTGCGGCGCAGTACCAGGAGCTACCTCTTCCGTGGATGCTCTCCTGGTACTATACATTCAAAAACTGGTAGTTTTCCAAGAAATTTTGCTCGACAAACGGGAAAGTTAGCGTTTAAACATTGCATACCTTTCGGCGGTTTTCGAGCAAATAGGAAATCTAAAAACAGCTGGTTTTTTATGGAAAGTTAGTGTTTAAACATTGCATACTTTTCGACGGTTTTCGAGCAAAATTGCTGCAAAATTTTACTCGACCCACGGGAAAGTTAGTGTTTAAATATTGCATACCTTTCGGCGGTTTTCGACCAAAATTGCTGTACTAGGTGCTACCTCTTCCGTGGATGCTCTCCTGGTATCGGAAATCTGAAAACAGCTGGTTTTGTATGGAATTTCGTACCAGCCGACGGAAAGTTTGAGCGAGATGAAGGATGCTTTCTGTTTTATTGATCTTCCTTATTAGCGATCGTTCTCACTTGTTTGATAGTATGCAATAGCAATTGTGATAGGCAAATTTGTCCCAAGCTGCAGATGTTACCTCTGGGAAACCATGCTCTCCTGATATCGGAAATCTGAAAACAATTGTGTGCGCGGCTACGGCATAGTGGTTTTCACAGTTGCCCAGCTGATTCTGTCATTGGGCAAATTTGTCAGCATTTTGTCAACTCTAGTGGCCCTGCACATATTAATGTGAATTTCGATCGTTCGCTTCAGGTCGGTTGTTCGTGCGTCAAAAAATACAAGAATTTCTGGGCCGATCTCTTCGCTCATTGTGAAGACACTTGCGATCATTTCGTCACATTTACACTTGTACATTTACATCAGTATGAAACACACTATGTGCTCCTCAGGCACAATTTGATAGTCAGTAGCAAATTATAGGGATACAACACCACAAAGCACTCACTAATTTTTCTCAAACAAACTGAGTTTTCAATGCAAAAAAACAATACCGCTTTCAGCACGCACGACAATGTTTTAGCAAGACTAATGTGATAGGTTCTTCACTGAATACATCGTTTTGATATCAATGTATACTTGATTTCTTCAAGTATCTTTTTTCATGTTCTTTTTTAATTTAGATCAACGATTTCGCGGCGATGATCTTCAACCGTATGGATTTCGAATTGGAAATTTTAAATCAATTTCAGTCTAACAACGATGCAAATGTTTCCGAGATTACAACAATGTAGTTTGAACAGTATTCTACACGGGGATATGATGAAGTGTTTGGACAGTTTGGGATGGGTGGACATAAGCTGAACCTACGATCCAGCTTCGAATAAGTAATAATCAAGAAAGACAGAAATGGTATTCCAAGAACCGTGAAGTATCAAATATCGAACGGAAAAGAAAGTTCTAATGATTGTAATATGATTTTATTCATATTCTATGACAATGCTAGCTATGTCGTAGTATACTGACAGATTGTGTCGGTTATAACATCATTACCGGCTTGCAAACTTGCAGAAATTATGACAATCGAAAAACTAAACACAATACTCCACCACAATACTGTTTCGAAACACGTAGGCTGGACATTTTCACGGTTCAATCAGGGAGAGAAAACAATACCACACCACGAGTATCGCAATGGCAATAGCTTGCGAATATTGCGGAAGTGAAAACAAGCATGGTTTCTATTCTAGCAACTAGCGGTAGGATCATTTACGAACAGATGAAAAAATCCCGTTCAAGAAATAGAATACATGAATAGGTTGAAGTAAAAGGGCATATAAGGGTTCATGGGGCGGCCAGATGGTGTATTGGTAGCGCAGTCGGTCTGTACAAGATAGGACCATGGAAAAATTTCATTTGGACCACCAAACCCCCGTACGCAGTACTGACTATCCTACGGGTAAATAAAGTAAAAAAATAGAAGTGCCGATAAAGAAGAAGGAGTTTGAATACACTGCATACTTCTCTTGCGTAGCCGTGTAACCGGGCCGATATAGCTAATCAAATAAAAAAAATTATCTAACCAATGATAACCAATTTTCTACCATTTTAATTAGATTTTATGCTATAAATTAACTCTGCTGCTAAATTTCCAAAAATCGCACAATCGGCACAAGTTGTTTGGGGCCCCCAACACGGCGAGGCCCTAGGCGACCGCCTACTCCGCCTACCGTTTGATCCGCCGCTGGTACCCGGAATGTATTGGTTTTATACAATGTACAATCGAGTTCAGTCGTTACACAGGGAGAATGTGAAAGAACAAGCGGTACAGGGCAGTCATTTACGACCAAACATGATCAAGGCCACGTGAAAGACGATCGTGACGGCCTTTGAGAGGCGTTCCGTTTTATGACGAATACATTTTAATCAGGGATGCATAATGGAGCTTTCTTCTTTGCAAAGGGTGTCGTGTATCGAATGCAACATGATGAACTTGGCAGCTTCGTCGATTCATGTTTGTTGCCGATTCGTTATGATCGAGAACCAATCAAATCATTCAAATAAAGTAAAATAGGCTCAACATTACCAGGGCAATGTTTCGATTAATGGAGAAGAGTCTTCCATGAGAAGAGTTCTATAAAAAATTAAAGTTCCAAAAATTCAGGACTCCTAAAAGATTCGTCTTTAGGTCTACGTTTTGAATGCCAGTTAGACTTAAGTCATTCTTGGAGATCCATGATCCATTTTTAAAAACTCACGATTCTTCTGAATATAGATTCAGCGCCAATCATTCGGATCAAAGATGCACCCAATGCAAGTTTGAATATTCAAATGCTCTTTTGTATGCTTATATCCCTCGCATAATATCAACATCAGAACATATCATCTATTCCCCTTTTTCTAACGTAACTTTCTAGTATTTAGCCCTAACCATTTTGAATACTAACCTCCATCAAAACTGTGCCGGTAGACCTAGTCTCGCTATACCTGCAAACCAAAAGCTAATGTTGTGAAATTCCAATACAACGATTCGTGTCGTAAATTGTCTTCCAGATGTGGCATAAACCATGGTTGAGGAAAGAAAAAACAAACGAAATGAAAACAACTCACCACCACACACACCAAAAACCAGCCAGAGAATTTATGTATGTCAAGAACTCGCCAAACTTTGACTGCTTTGGAACCGTTTTGGGAGGTACCATAGCTTTCGGATCACCTCGCCGTAAGCATAACCCACAAAGGGGGAGCCAGGACACCGCCAAAATTATGTATCTATGTTGCCTTACCTTACCGTTCTCATGCAACCCATTCCGTAGGATATTGTTTAGCCACCAAAAAAGGGCTTGGGATTGGCAGCAAGGGCCAATGCGAATAAAAACTGTTTCACTTTTCGCGTGTCATTTTGGGCCAACTTTCCCTATCCTCCTGCCGCTTGTTGGCGGGAACAACTTCGATTTTCGAATCTCCACGTTTTGAGTCCATGGTCAAAACGGACAGGGAAGGGATCGCTACAAGGGAAGGCAGACCTGTCGTTGTATTGCAAAACCTTCCCCCTCCCAGTGTATTTATCCATTTGAACGACATTGAAATTACTGGTCGAATGAAATGAATGATTTGCAACTGTACAACCAAGGCAGCTTCGCTACACCAGCGTACAAAAAGCGACCACCCGATCGAACGGAAAGCGTGCCTCCGAAACATTCAAACCCGTAACTGTCTTGCAGAAAAGGATCAATAAGTGTCAAAAACGGCTTTCCCTTGCAAAAAAGGGGCGTTAGACCACGTTGTAAATTATACGCAAAGCAGCTCACCGACATCGTGAGTGCGTGGGAAAACACCCACGTACTTAAAAAAACAAAAGCCACATCTACCCGCTTGCTTTGGGATGCCTTGATAGGAAACTGGTTCGGTTCGGGTTTTCCCGAACATTTTTCCTCCTAATGGGGTAGGGTCGGGCGCTTGCTTTTCGCCGCATTGAGTAATTCTCTATTGCTACTCCCTCAAAGCCTGCTACTTGGTGAAAGGATTCCGTGAATGAAAGCTTGGGTCGCTTTGGAAAGGCTTTGGATCGAAGTCGGCGTTGCCTGTGCTGCGGTTTCCGGCACCTTCCAAGAGTGTAAGACAGTGGGAGAGAAAGAAATAGATAGGGTGGAACAGAGAGGGAGCGCGAAAAGGTCTCGTTCTCGCGTTCGGTGCCGCACCAAAATCGGATCGGGCTCGCCGTTCGTTTTGGTGTGCCCTCGTCGTCATCGTCGTCGTCGTCGTGCGGTCGTGAAAGAGGGCATTGGCATGGCATTGTACAAGCATGGCAGGTATGTTTCGAGTTCGTGCCAGGACGCGGACCACACGCGCTCCAACAGTAAGTCAGTGCGGGACACTCGCCGGCACCGGAAGCCAGGCGTCTCCATTGCCTTTCGGTACCGTAACCGTTGCCGCGATGTCAATCCCATCGTGCCGTGCGTACATTTCGCGTCCTGTCAATCCGTTTTCGATAAAATAACGACCATAAAACCGCATAACTTACCGACGACACTCACACTCGGCTGGATCGGTGGCGGGTGGAAGGGAACGAGGGCCAGAGAAGCTTTCTCCCTTGGGCGAGGGCACAAGCGAAGCATAGAGAAAGAAGGAAAAAAACGGCTAGCAGGTGATCCTTTCCCGTCACCCGTCAGAACGTGGTTTCGTTCCGGTTTTACTTTCGTTTATTGCGGTCGTGCGGTGTTATTCTGTAGTTGGTGCCTGGAATCGTGTTCGATACGTTCGTGTTCACGAGAGTACGCGCAGAGGAAGGGAAAAAGGGTCAAAAGCCGTCAGTTTGAGGTTCGGGTCCATCGCTTTCGGCACTAGTCGATGATCCTGTCGCTTCAAGCGTACTTTCCAATCGACGTGCTGTTCGGCTTTGAGACGTCCTGGCATTCTGGTCCCTACCCCGTTGCTTTCCCTCTCTTTGATTGTTGTTTCGCATTTCGGGTGTTTCGTGCAACGATCCGCTTGGAATTTACATACCCCCACTACATCGACCTCTCCCATCTATCCAGCGTTTGACGCTGGGTGGAAATTTCGGACTTCGGATTTCGGGATTGCGGTTTTTCGCTTAAAACAGCATCATGTCGAGCGCTCGCTGCTTAAACTGGTCCCGACCGCCGCCGGGAAGGCATCCAGCAGCGCTCCGGAAGCAGCTGTCCTGCGTCGAACCATCGTCACCCTCACCCCTGCCCGGCGGTGGACGCTCCCAATCGGTAACTAGTAGCACACCGTCGCCTGCCCGGGCCGACACAGACTTCTGTCACTTTCTCGTCACCGGTGCGATCATTCACTCGAACCGTTTGCAAACCTATCACACCTACAATCAGGCCCACCGTGGTGCGAGCGCCTCCCTGCTACGATCGCGCCCTTCACTGCCCAGCGGCGAAGACGGTGTAGACGGCGGTCAGCAGCGCCGTCGTCCGGCCAGTGCCAGTGCCAGTGGTCTGCTGACGACTCCGGGAGACGAACGAACCACCGGCAGGCCGGGCCGGAGAGCGATCTTGTGCAAGCAGCTGTCCCTCGATCGAAGCATCCTGGTAGCGTCCTCCATCGCGTCCGGGATGGCGACGGTTGCATCCGGTGGTGGAGGTACCTTGGCGCTGGGCGCTGATCGGGACGAGGTGAGTGGTGACGGGTGGGCCTTCAATCGGAAGCAACAGCAGCAACGACCCGGAGCTGGACCCAGGAATGAGTGCGTATTTCCAAGTGATCAGACTTGTTATATTTAATTGCTTACAGTTGTTAATGTTTTATCAAGCGAAGGATTAAACGCATCGTATGACATGTGGCTAAGTGATAGTGGTGTTGAATATCGGAACATTTTTTACTTTATTGCATATTTAATACAGGCCTAAACGAGCACGTGCTGTAGCAGTGGAAAGTGTGTAGTATGAATGGTATATTAATGCTGTATGGCTTGATATAGATCAATTGCACTCAATGGTGTAGCGATTAGAATGCTTTATTCTCACCCAGAAAGAGTGACAGTGATATGTAAATGATATGATTTAATATAATTTTCTTACATTAAACTGCGAATTTAGTATTCCTTCCTTACCATTTATGTGTAGTATGTAATAGTGAAAAGTGTAGTTAATTCATCTCTGAATAGATATGAACATTTCGTGAGCAATGGCCGAATATTGCCAACAGTTCGCTAATTTCTCCTTTGCTACTCTTGGCCGCAGCTCGGATGGAAACGCTAAAAAAGGCCTGAAATCTAACAAAGATTCGCGAATCAATATTAAAATCTTCTTGGGCCAAACCGTGCAGCAAGATTCTTCCGACACCGGTATAAGCGATACAGAGGGAGCCACTCCAACAACAGCACTACAGCAGGGAAACAACACTAGCCGACCGATCGCTTCCTACTCCAAGCAGGAAGCTCCATCCATCACGAACATGGTAAGTAGTAGAAATATACAGCACAAGGAATTCAACACCAGCTCTTTGAAAAAATATTTCCCACGCCCGAGGTTACTGAACCGCCCGGAACAGCTGCAAAAGTGTCCCGATTTTCCTCGATTCTTTGTGAGTCTAGCGGGAAATTGCGTTGTTAAGGTGGGTCCGTGTTCGATAGTTTTGGTAGGGAGCGCTAAACGAAATCCTAAAATCCATTCCGCCCAACGGCACAAAGGAGAAGAAGTGAAACACCAACAAAACAATAACGACGGTAACGGATAGAAAACAGCGACAGCGAATGAGGTCGTCGTCACCGGGCGGAAAGTAGGCCACCAGGCGGCTCCATTACGTCGAACTTGATAATGATATCCACCGGTTACAAACAATGCAGTCGATGAATCGCGACGATTCGCGCTTTGCTAGGATTGTGTTGCAAAAGTTTGGTTAGGACAGCGCAGGCAATAAGAAATTTAAGCAAGTCGAAGGTCAGTGTGCAGAGTTGGGCAAAATCTCACGGAATTTGAAGTTGTAATTATTAAGGAAATGATTTACCGAATTCAATGCAGGCGAAAATTCTTCCAACTTCGAATTGAAGTAATTCGGATGAAAGGCGCCTAAAGGTATGCAATTCAAGTGTTCAAATAAGAAATTCACTCGACTGATTCGAACTAACAGCGTTGTAGAGGCAGTGTCATACATACCTTTAGGCGTTGTAGATGCTTTCAGAAGATACTGGTGCATTTATGGCATTCTCTTATAATAATAGTTATTACATGAGCTGAGTTGTTTTATAGCTTTCCAACGTTACAACAAGGCTCCACCACCCTTCCACCCATCGAAATATCCATTGTAAACTGATTTTACACTACGGTAATCTTCATGCCATTCAACTTATCTTAGCAAGCAAGGTCCACTTACTAGGAGGGCACACGTTGAAGGCAACATTAAACATCTCCGTTGTATAAACACCCATCGTTCTGCAATCGAAAGAAGGCCTTGCGGCTTCATATCTCTCGAGCTGTCAGCTTTTGTTTGACTCGCCTGACGACAGCGTCAGTCAGAGCAGCAAACCTACCCTGAGCTTCCCCGGTAGTACAACTAGGTCAGCTGGTCGGTTCGATTAAAAATGCAACTCCCAACTACGGCAAGTTCGTGACTGCTTCCGATTTGTTTGTCCGTGCCGAGCATTTTCCGTTCATTAAACGGAACGGGGGAGCTATTTGTGCGATATTGAACACAATCCTTAGTGTTCCCCCCGGTACCGGGTGTGTAGAATTCAATCGGGCAATCAGAACACCATAAATTCAACACCCACAAGCACCATTTGTTTCACAGCTAGTATTCTGTTGCCGTGGAACAAAGTGCAGCTTATTGCATAGCTTTCGGTGTGCGCTGATAGGGGTCTCTTTTTGTAGTCTGTTCCATTCCGGTGTATGTTCCTGGTGTGGTTGGTTGCTACCGTGTGCCAGTTGCTGCCGAACGGTGAGGCTAGGCACAACCTATAAATTTCTGCAGCTCGATTGCGATTTGATAACGCGGAAAGTGCATCTCGAGCGTTTCCATCCGACCAAATACAGCTAAAAAAAGGTCGTTCAATAAGAAGAACCCTTGTGTATATTATGTGAATACTCAAAGAACCACTATGTCAGAATATATGACGTATACATCTTTGTGCCTAAATAGGATAACTACACCCAAACAGTTCTGAAACTGTAGGATTCGTGCATATTTTTAATTATGTTGTGCATTATTGCATAATTTATACACCAAAATCCCACCTTCCCATTTATTGCAAATAAACGATTGTGATTCCTAAACGAGTGCCACCGTGTGTGTAAACCATTTTCCAAGTGCAGGGAACTCTCGACAACCGCCGTAATGAAGTAATTAAACAACCATCCTGTTCCTCAGACTTTACAAAGCCTCCATCCACTTCAATGAAACGTGTAGCGAGTGTGCATTGCATGTGCACCAGCAAACAATAACAGCCACGAGTGTTGTACAAAGCCGCAGGTAAGAATTGCCGAAGGTGAGAAAAAATGCTAATTAACGATCCTCCACTTAACAAAGCGAATAAATCCAAACGAACGAGGTCACTGCCCATACCATTATTTTAGATTCGGTTTCGCAAATTCGAAACACAGCTTAGTGTCTGTAGTGGAATAGTTGTGAGAAGTGAACAGAACAAAAAAAAGCATCAACGTAGAATCAAGACAAGGATCACCTCCATAGTGTCCTTGATTTGTTTGGTTTGGTACGTACAATGTCCTAGAAAACATTTAAACCATTCAAAAAAGTGATATCTTAATGGTTTGTTTTGTAATGTTCGTACCATTGTGGCTCATGTTTTGTCGAATACCTCACTTTAGTGAGTTGCCTGTGCGAATCCTTTTTTTACTGTGATGTGTTACAACACTGACCGTCTATAGCAGAAGAGTCTCCAATCACACTAATTGATAACATACCTATCAGATAAAAGATAGTGGATTAGAATTGTTGGTACCTCCTTTGCTGTTGTTGCGGCTCTCCTTTGTGGTTAATAATCTGATGGGGATTTCAACGAGCGAAGTGAGACGAAAAGTTTGTCTTCGCTTTATCCATCATGTCAAGGCAATTGTCGACTCTTCTATTTTTTTCGTTTACAGAACAATGAACACACATAGCCGAAACAATGTAAAACCCTGTGCTAGCTTCCGATTTGTGATCAGGAGCTAGGCGAATCGTTCATTTTAAGTGAGTGCCAAGCTTTCCAGTAGTTTCCACTCATTTGATAATTTCGATAAGCTCTCGAAAGATAAGATCACCATGCTATCGGACGAGCTCTGTGCCCATTACCTAACACTAGCCTGCAACCTCATTTGTCCCATCATCATGATTAGTATTATCACTTCCAATTTGCATCTGTCGTCGTGATTTCTGAGGTATTCCCAACGCCACCCATGCGTTTTTCTTTATTGATGTGTAACTACGATAGAAACACTGATAATACGATAACAGGATAGCTCTGCTGTATAACCTGAAGGCAACAGTGGCTATTCGGGAAGACCTTCGGAAATCGTCAACGCGGCATCGTGACCAGCCGGTCCGCGGATGATTGATGATGAAACGGATAATTGAACGCAATTACATCAGTAGTTACACAGCGAACCGACGCAGAATTCACAGTTAATGTAACCCTGATTGCCGGTCACGCTTCTGCAGGTAGAATCGTATGAGGCTAGCTGTAGAGCACAGCCTCTGTCAATCGTGTAACGATTTTCGTACGGCACTGCAATAGGAGTAGTAAAAGCAGATGAGCTTGGAAGGAAGGATAAGATCACCATGTTTGGTAGCTTTCCATACGCACCGTAACGCTGGACGCGGTAACACACGTAACCGGTCGATCGACCCCACGGTAAGACGGTGGAAGTCAATGGTGGATACCATGTCACCTGCGGCCAATACGGCGTCGTTGGATAAGTAGGATACGGCGAGGTCGGCAGAGTCGGTCCTATACCACCGCCACCTCCAGTCGCAGGATTCCCGCATATGACGGCACCCAAACCATTTCCCTCACAATTATTACAGGAATAGCAGACCAGCTGCGAGTTCACGGCTTTGATCGAAATGATAATATCAGATGTGGGGGACGTCAGATGTAGCCAAATGGGGGTTCATTTCCGACACTTACCTTCTAGAACCAGCAGTAATAACAACGCTACAAAACTCGTAATACGCTCCATTTCGATCGGCCAAGAACAATCTCGATTTTGAACAATTGAAGCACTCCACAGAACGACTTCCTTGCAACTGATCAACGAAAATGCCAAATGCCATCATCTAAAGGAACGGTTTCGGTGATGCTCGTATCAGGAGATAAAGCGATCAAGATAAACTCACGTCTCATCAGTGCGTGATGGTGTCACGTACAGATGGTCTAATAATATATTGTACATTTAGGTAGCTTTTAGTTAATGTATGCAATAACTAATGTTTAAACCATCAAAAGTTGACGGGGATGTTTACTAATTAAATCACTTAAGTTGTTTTTTTAACAAAACAAACAAATTTGTTTGTTTGATGATCTGTACATGGGGTCGTATGTAAATATTATCATTATCGGCAGGCGATAGATAATAGGTGATGGAATGTGCGAAAAAACCCAAAATCGAAATGATGGATGATGGAGCTACACGCCGAGATGTTAAGCAACAGCGCCGAGATGTTTTGTATTAATCGTTATGCACGTCATGTCTCGACAAACCGTTGAATGTCTCATCGGTCTGGAATGCAATCGTCAACTATGCCAAAAATGATAAGTGATCAGTGGAGGATCAATCCCCTTGGAGGCCCAGGGCGGAATTTTTAAAGGGGGGCCTATAATTTTGCTACGTTATTATCGGTGTTAGGGAGGCGTACTTCAAACATGATTTAACAACACCAGCAAAGTCTCGGAAAGAAAGCTCCCTTGCGTACATCTCAGAGTTCTGTTGCGTAGCCCTGTTAACGGGCCTAGTAAGCTAGTCTATATATAAACGATTGTATGCTAAGGGGAACCATAATGCCACTACTTGGATCACATTTTCTACGATTTACGTACATTTACGATTCCTGATTAGTCCAACGCCTTCTACGATTTTTGGCCCAAGGTACAGTTTTCAATCGGTTTACTTTACGGTAACAATCAGAGAAACCTGGTTCGCTCATGTTGATGTTTTAGGCGATGAACAACACAATTGTTTTCAGATTTGCGAAACCATGAAAGCATGTTTTTCAAGAGGAGACACCTGCAGTGTAGAATAAATTTGCCCATCACTATTGCATTGCATACTATCAAATCCGTGAGAGCTTTATATACTGTAATACTTACTGTATACTTTTAAGTCACATAGTCGATATACTACTCTGCATTTAATTTATCACATAGAAACAAATGTTTTATATAACCATGGAAGATATTTTTGATAAATGTTTTACCTTTTTAAATTAAATTTTGTGCTATAAATTAACTCTACTGTTAACTTTCAAAAAATCGCACAATCGGCACCATTTTTTTGGGGCCCCCAACACGGCTAGGCCCTAGGCGACCGCCTACTCCGCCTACCGTTTGATCCGCCGCTGTAAGTGATACATAATTCAAAATTGTTTTAACGTTGGATAACCATGATGTGTTTGAATGGATTATTCGCCAAAAGTCCAACCAAACGATCAAATTGTTGCAATATTGTATCTCTATACCGAAAATACGACACTTCATCGTGAAGTTTAAAAAAAACTGTCGATCGACAACATGATTGGCAACGGCAGTAGCGTGCACAAGTTTGGCAAAGCAGCTAAGTACCGGCGATTAGTTAGTCGTCCGATTCTTGCTACCCTTGCTACCCTGCCTTTGTCCAGTTCGAAAGTGTTAAATTACATGTCAATTATACATGACAGCAACGCCATTGCTCGTGCCTGAGCCGCATTGGAGCTCCCCAAGGGGAGGAGGTGTTTGCAAACGTATTGCAAAGTTTCGCCACTGCACCGGAATTGCGTCACCGTTCCCAGGACTGCACGTGCAAAAGCTGTTACTGCTTTCGTGGGTTTTCATTTCGCTGCCTTCGCCTTTGCTGGAGCGTTCTATTGGAGTGAGAAATAAAAACTTTTGCCGTCGTGTCGACTTGGGGCAAAATAAAATAAAACACAAACACCAAAAGCACAATGCACGCGCGGAGTCGCTGAACTGACAACTTGATGTGTGACTTTCACCCCTCACGCCATTGACTAACGATTTTTCTATTCTTTATTTTTTTTCTCGCTTTCCATTCCAGTCGCCCGACAGTGGAAAAAGCAAACCCACCAACGGAACCACCAGCCACGGCACAGCGAATACTTCCCAAGCTGGTGCGGGGACCTCGCATCCGACAGCAAACGCTGGCAACGGGTCCAGCTCTAGCGGAAGAACCTCTTCACTGGCCCAGCGTAGGGCACAGTTTCAAGCGAACAGACAAAACTCGGAAGCTCACGATCGCCGTCATCCACCACTGGTGCGGGCTATGTCCGCACCGATCCGACCTGCCGATACTGAAGCGTCAAAGTTACTTCAAGGCAAGAAGAAGCCACGTCGTAGGAAAGTGTTAAGGTAAGCGGACGCACTCAATTGCCAATTTTGCTTGATCGTTCCCTAACGATCTGCTGTCTCGGTCTCACATTAGGGAGAAAGACGAGTATAACATCTGTGAAGAAGATGAGTTTAGCGATGATGGATGCAACAAAATGGGCCCAACTGCAATGGGTGGAATACAGCCCGCGTCGGGATCGAATGGTCGGCCATTACCTGCCTGCATTTTGCCAATGCGTTCCCGCTCCGTACTAGGCGGTGCTTGCGACATAGAAACACTGGTTTCGCTGCTCAGCTCAGGTGGTAGTGACTCGGAAAAGGAGCAAGATTCCACGCAAGCAGCTCCGGGCAGTACGGGACCACAGTCGCCAACAGCTACCGTAACACCGCCGGTCTCCTTTCACAGGACACCATTTTCCTCAGCCCATCTCGCAAAGGGACGCGCTCCGATGCTCAAGAAAGCCGGCAAATCTGTGTCGTTCCAGGAGAGCGACCTCAAACCGGTCGCGACAGCCGGTCTCAATCGGGACTACCGGAAGCCAACATTTCAACCAACGGTGGCAAGCAGAATTCGTCGTACGCAACAGCTAGTTAGCACGCTAAATGCCTTCCAACTGAACAAGGACAAAGACAAGGACCGAAGCTGGTGGTAACTTTAAATGGCCGCTTAATAGAGTCTTTTTTAATGCAGACCTCTTTACAACGGGTTTCTTTTCAGTGAGGATAATGATACGGACGATAAGCAGAGCGAACCATCGGACAGTCCTGAAAGGGATCATCACAACGACAACAGCACATTCACTGAATCTCCAACAATACCGTCCACCAATAGCGTTAAGGGAAACGCCAGCAAGACATCCGGTAACGGTGCGGTTAACACTTCCACCAACGGTGACCTTCAAACGCCCAAGGAACAGGAATGCTATCGACTGTTTCTCAAGATGTCCAAGAAGGGTTTGGCTGTTTCGTACGATACCATCCTACGCGGAATGCTCACGCCTACCGAGTTGCGCGTACTGCAGAAGAAGAAAAGCCGCCAGTGCGTTGAAAATGGCACCGAGCATGGAGGAGCCGGTGGTGAAAGTTCGCCGGAAAATGGAACATTTGAAAATGGGACCACGTTTGAGGAGTTTCAGTACCGACACAGGAGCGAGGATGCACAGCTTACCATACCGGAGGAACCACCCACAGTGCCGAACGAGCAGAGCACCGTTGAACAGGAATGTCAAATTGTTGCAGAAAGTGCATACTGAGCGTGTTAAGTGTGCTTCGATTTTGTGTTCCGCTATCACTTGATTTCTGTTAACGTGGGCTGTGGCTGACGAGTAGAACTGTGATAGGAAGTGAACACAGCCCGAGAAGTAGTAGGCAGTGCCCGGCACTCCGGCACAGCCACGGGCGTATACTACTGTTTGTGTTTGCGAATGTGATGTAAAACTTATGTCTTCGTTAGTGCTGTTTCTGTTTCGTTGATACTGACCAGAGTTTAATGTTGAAGTTTTTTCGATTATTTGTAGCAAAACGTAAGCGCGTGACCGATTAGCAAGATGGTAGTGATGTTCTTCGACTTGTGTGTCTCCTAAGCGTTTCATCCAGTTGCAGATTCCACTAGATACAAACGCACGAATAAATAGCACCATCAAAGTCAACCAGAATCCAGTGCCCAAGTCTTTGCTCTAGAATGTCATCGTTATGGACTTGTTTCAAGAAACGAACAAGCATTGTATGCGCTGGCTAAAATTAGCTTAAACTTTAGCTGACTTGCGGGAGCCATACTTATTATTTTGCATAAAAAAACAATCTCATTCCTTATTGCCCACAACGTCTCGTCCAGTACGCAGATACTGAAACAGTTCCTTCGAAAGCTGGTTGTGCCTGGCTGTGATATGATGGGTAGCAAACGGAGCCCGCAGGATAAATAGTTTGTAGCTGTTAACGAATTTGACCTTTACCCGAGAAACTCTCGTTCCAGTCCTGTTTTTCTGCGCGTTAAATATCGTACTATTTCCCTTAATCTGTACTTAGTTTAAACCTAATCATAATATGTTTAACCAGCGTTCTGTTTTTCTGCTGCTTCTGGTTTGTGCTATTATCTTTCCGCGCTCGAATATTACTCTGATATGTGGTAAAATATTTTCCACCCTATCTTCTACTCGGTTTGTTAGGGGTTGACTTAAATATAAACACATTAGAAATGAATAACATATATCACACGCACTTTTAGCAATTTCATTAGGCACAAAAAGCCGCAAACTTGTGGATGGGAACGGTTTCTGTCCGGGGCGAACTCGACCTCTCCATCGCCACCGGGCACTGATGAGCACCGGGCACAAGATGAAGAAGCTGGCACGGTAACCTCCGGCATCGTTACCGGCATCCTGTCAGGGTTGGTCTTTACGCCATCGGTTGCTAATACTGATCCTCGCCCTAAACTGTTCCACCGCCTACAGGCACCATTTCTCCAACCAAACCCCGCCGTCGGTAAGCGCCGATGTCCAACAAACCCAAGGAAAGCTCGCTTCTCTATCACTGGATATGGTATTAGTATAACAATCCGTGGGAAGCATTACAACGGCCACCACCACGATGCAATACTGAGTGGAATCAAGACGGCACACTATAATAAGCAAAATACGAACCACTCCATGGTGTCGGCATCGGCACAGAGCAATTGCATGCACGGCATCCTGCAACCTGGCCGGGGAAAAAACAAATCAGACACTACTCGATGCGTTTAGGATTTAAGTCTCGCTTTTCTGGATGCCGCGTTCGTCGTGCCGACTCGACCGAAAGATCCGCCGCCTGCATCTAGTCACTCTTCAGCACAAACTCTAGCGGATTTCTTCCCTTAAACTTTGAGCTGGTCGCGGAGGACGAGCTAGGGCTGGTTCCACCACCACCACCACCACCACCACTGTTACTGCTGCTGGTAGACTTCAGCTCAGCCTGTACCAATGGTGCACTCATCGCTGCCACGTCCACTGAGCTGTTCCGTTTGCCATCCAAGCAACTCATCCATTCGGAGAGTGTAATCTTTCGGTCGCTGTTCACATCACAATAGCGGGGCATTTTTTTGCCACATTTTCGAAGTTGTCTAAAAAGCAGATCGAGCGATCGGTCAGCAAATGCTGTCATTACGATAATCACGCTAGTGGTACGTACCTTGTGGCTGTGACTAGCTCACGAAAAGCTTTCCATTCCTTTCGTTCCAGTTGTTTGTTTTGATTTTTGTCCAAAAGCACAAAGCTCAGTATGGCCACCTTTTCCTCCTCGGTGTTCCACACGGGTATAATTTTGCTGGAATTGCAGATGAATGGATGGTGACGATCGATTCGTTTCGAATTTCTGACCAAGTACAGCAGAACTTACCCGGCAAACGATGTCGACACCTGTTTGCTCAGGAACGCCTTCAAATCCTTCAGGAATTCTACCTTCTTTTCCTCGGGACATCCCTTCATAGGTCGCGTAGAGGATGCGTACTGATCGCAGACCGGTTTCTCGTCCTTCGTCGAGGTGCCCGGAATGTTTTTGCCCGTATCTTCATTAACGCACCAGCAATACCCCGTTGAGCGGTAACACTGTACGCGTTGATATCGTCCGTCTGGTGTACACTCCGGAACATACAGCGCATTGGTGCCGTACTGGTGGTAAAGTGAGATAAGGAGTTCCGATTAGTGCAAAGTCACCTTCGCACTGCTCCTTCAACCTACCTTCTGCTCATCCAAAGCGTACTTGCGATCACTCAAACAGTCCGAGTCCGCCTCACTATCCTTGAAGATGGCATCATCCTCTCCCTTGGGATCCACCATAGTCTTGCCCTGCAGCACTGGTGGAAAGAAATGTGATTACTTCGAACGGGTCTCTTTTCGCATTAATCATTTCACGGGGATTTGAGGGGACATGAAATGGAGGGTAACAGTTGTGTGATTCGACATCCAATTTGGGGAGTTTAAATTTTGTACGCCACCAGAAGCGCAGTTTAGCCGAAACATTAGTAATGAATTTGGTTGTATGAATTGGAAACAGAGAATAATTTTGAATGGTATTGTGAGTTCCAGCCTCCCAGACGGAGGCTGGAATAGCTCCTGTGGGGCTAGAATTTCACCGAAAACCCACAGAATTGTTTGTTGTTGTTAAGCCAAAACCATAGTGTCGAGAGGAATTGATTTAGTGTACAACGTTGCTACACGATCGCATAGTCGAACTGAGTGCTGTGCGGTTGATACCAGTGTGAATTCGAGTGCCGGGTTAAGGGTAAGACCCGCAAGATATTCTACGGTGCAAACTAGCCTAGAATGTGTTGCCATTACGTGTACAGGAGTTCCTTTACATATACTATACGTAGACATCTTTCCGCAATCATAGTCGCATCGTACTGTAGCACAAATACGGCTACGGTGGTACTACACGTGGGTACCATTTCGGGCAGCAGCTTCAGCGATCTTCTAGCATTACACGGCATGTACTTTGGGGACATATTGCCAAACAAATTCAAAAATAAAAAAGCACACCTAAACGGCCTTATCGGTAAGGTTGGAAATTTCAGGAAGAAGGATGATGATCGACGAGAAGAAGGTAAGTAGATACATACACAGGTATGGCTGCAATCCATTAACGGGCAACTGCAATCCGTTCAGTAGTGCATTATCACTGTCGGGCAGTTCGTCCGAATCGTACTCATTCTCTGAATGATCGTCATCGTCATCGTCAGTGAAATCATTAGAGATATTCTGTGAATCGTCGTCGTCGTCGTCGTCGGCACGCAGAAAGTGACCACCACCGCCGGTGCCGCCGTTGACGCCGCCGCCGCCGCCTCCGCCGCCTCCGCCTACCGTACCACCGATAGACCCACCACCCATGCCACCGTTGCCCATGCCGCGTGACAGCCCACCGAGAGTGCTATGATGTTGATGATGATGTAGATGGGGGACTGTATAGTGTGCAGAACCACCGGAAGAGGAACTAGAGATTGATGATGATGGTGATTGTGACGACGGGTTGTGAGCTAGAGAAGTTTCAAGTTGTCACGAGGACACGGGATGGGAGATTTTGTGTTGACAGTAGGAACCAAAGGCGGGCGCAAGTACCAAGGATGTGGGAAAGGAGTAAAAGTATGTGCGTGAGACATGTGATGCATCGAAATTAGTGAGTTCGTATGGTGGTTAGGAAAGAACGAATAAAAGTAAAACCGCATTAACTATACATCCGAGGTTATTTACGCGTTACGGTGATGAATGTCCTTTAGCCAGATCTTACGTGCTCCAGCACCTAAAGGGCATTCAAGCACCATCTGCTAGGACATAAAGTTTACTATTCACAAAGCTCATTGCCGGTAATTGTAGGCTGTCTGTGGCCTACGGTCTGTGACTTGTGACGTTAATTTGGACGTTAGTTTCAGCTACCAAAGATTAAACGCTCCAACCAACAAGGTTGGCTGCATTTCGTTACGGTGCGATAAGAGCAAAGAACCACCCCATTTGCGACTCTACTGAGGAAGCTGGACCCAGCGCATCAAGTAAGGCGGTCAAGGAACTACTCACGTGTAACGTCGTCTTTGGCCAAACAGTTGTACCATTCATTACGCGATAGTCGTTCGTCCTGGTCTGCGTCACAGTTCTTACCGAACGATCTGCCACAGCGTTTCGGTTTCACGACCTATCGCGGATAACAAGGACATCCTCATTAGTTCTGACAGTTTTGTTACACAATTCCCCCCCCCCCCCCCCATCTCCCTTCTCCTCCAGGTCCCACTTTATGTACCTTCTTGATTAGTCGCTTCATCGTACGATATTCCGTCTTGTCCAGCAGATTGTTGCCGTTAAGATCCATCACGGCAAACTTCCAGTCCAGCACCACCTTTTCGTTGATCGGACCGGTGAGGTTGTGCTGGTGTACCCGGACATGCTCGTTTTGGAACAGCTTCAGCAGGTTCGTGTTAAAAACGGCTCGATCTAGTCCACTGCAGCCTGTGTTAAGCAAAACCGAGCGTGCACGGTAGGTTAGTCGAGGAAGTAGTGGCTATTTTTGGTGTCCGGACGAACTTCACAAGAGAAAGGCACACAATTTGCATAATCCAGACACATGTTTACGTCCATGATCCGATTGTGGCACCTTTCGAACTGGAATGTGACTTCACCGTAAAGTTCTTGGGAGTGTTTTGCTGCTTTCACCAACGATTGTCGTTACTTACTGCGCTTGTTTCGCACTGGATTGCGAGGTGACGAACGGCGCTGGTTCGATTTGCCCTTCTTCACACAGATCGGTTTCCCGTGCTGGACCATGGTGTTGGGCAGCTGCTTACCCTGCCCGTTAACACACCAACAGCCACCACCATCGATGCACTGGACCGGTGCGTAAGTTCCATCCTCGCGACATCTCGGTACGTACTTGACCGTGTACGGAGAGTTGGCCCGTTGTTGGAGTGCATAAGTCCGCGAGGCAATGCACACGTCTGTAAAAGGCGGAAAGCATTCCTCATTAAATGATGCGATTGTCGTCAATAATTTATCGGTCGTCCAAGGTGTTGTGTGCTTCGAATGGTTTCAACGACCACATCACTTCCAAACGATCAGCAATACTTCAAAAAACTTTTCTGACGACAAACCTTTGCATGATCCGCGATGCTTGAAGGCGACCTGATGTCCACTGCACTGCGCACGGATGAGATGACAGCGTGTAGGATACGTCTTATTGTCACTTCCACACACGGGCCTTCCCTTGCTTTCGTCACATTCACCACCCTTTGCAGCACATTCCGATATCTGAGGAATAAAAGCAGAAGTTAAGTTATTTGATTGCTTGGCAATGACCACGACAGAACGCTCAGAAGAATAAATAAATTAAGTGTTTTTTAGTCGACAAATGCTTCACAAAATGACATCTTTCATTTTACATATTCTGAATGTAACCCATCTTGTTGAACATCACACCTGATCGAGGCTTTAGAATATGTCGGGAATGATTAACGGGAGCAGAGCGTAAGGCATTCTGATGTTATTACCAAACAACATGTTCGCTTCAGTCGTGTGCGAGAAACGGATCGGCAGAAAAGCAACATGCACTTAACCACGGATCTGCCGATGCCGTACTCAAACCGGCCGGCGCCAGCGTTATCGTTTCGCGTGAGTTCAAGAGGGCTACCCTGCCGGACTCACCGTATTTAAGACGTCCCGCAATAAAAATAATGTACCGCGGGCCGAGTTTTGCCGAGCCTCGTTAGTGATTATTAATTTTTGTGATTCTTAGCTCCTCCACGGTCCCCAGGACTGGTTGGTCTATTTATTTACCACATCTCAATAATCGCAGAGGCCACCGGTCACCAGTACCAACACGCTTCCCTATCAGCTGTTCGCATTAGCATTTCTCCCGCCTCACGCTGCAAGCTATTGGTTGATCATGTGTGATCGACCGCTACAGTCCTCAATTGCAAACCCTTTTTTCCTAATGGTTTGAAATGACCGCTTACTGTCGTCTCCCTCAAGCCGCGAAAGGAACCGACAAAACGGACGGACAAGTGCTTGTTTTCGATTGCATTACGCACTGTTTGTACGAGCAGTTGCAAACATGCTAGACGATGGACGTTCGAGGTGCAGAAGCTACATCGTTTGAAAACCGCGTCAGTTCCGTAAACTACCCGTAAACGGTTTTACGATCTTGTCCTATTAATTGAGTGGCGCTATTATTGATACATGCGGTGATTGGAAGCCCCTGGAGCCCTGGAGGGTGTATTCTCGGGCGAGCACTTTGAATAAGATAAAAGCAATTTCAGCCGGTAACATTGTTGCTCGTTAGCCCGCGCTAAATAAGGTACGCTTGGCCGGCTACGCTCCTTGACACTCGTTGGCGAATGCGTCAGAATAGTTACAAATTGAATTGCCGTGACGAGACAAGCGACTGAGAAACGCTAGACATGGTTAAATCGTAAGCTCTTTATTGCTCTTAATGTTAAATAAACAGCAGTTTCTTTCGGTTTCACGGCGGTCTAGGCGAAGCTGAGTGGTCGCACCGACTTTAGCAGCTGGGTCACATTCTCGCGCAGTATGGGACTCATCTTCTCCTGTTTGATCCTCGAAGATGGTTGCGACTGATCGCGTCCTAGGTGATACAGATCGGCATAGTGCTGCAAGGGAAAAAACAGAGGCGAATCAAAAAGCGATGTACGACGGAAGCATTTTCCAGTATTACATTCATTCCTTCGACCGGATTCGGATTGAACACCGGCGACACTTCCACCGTATCGATCACCGATGCCTTCAGTGGTGTTACGAGCAGTGTGGAGTGGTTCGGCAGTCGACGATGTTCGACGATTTCGCGCATCAGCAAGACACACATTCGACAGCCGGACAGCAGGTTCCAGCGTGACCAGGAGAAATTGTGCGTGAGCGCCAGCAAACCGATACAATCGTACAGATGTGACTCCATTATTGGATTCTTCTCGCACGTTCCCTCGGTGTAGTTGAACGCATCGTCTTCCGGAAACAGATCAACAGCGGCGAGTCGAAGTGTTTTGATGAGCTTACGCAGAGACATGGTGACACCAAGAATTTCCTGCAATGCCTGTGTGGGTCCTCCTTGGAGAGAGTTGACACGAAATCCTGCCTCGGTGATGGACATTTCGGTGCTCACGACCGACGCGGTCAGCGAGAAGGTAACCGTCCCCGGGCTAGAATTGTAAAGAGTGCCTTACGTGGAGGTGCTTCCTTATGCAACGAGGCAAGACTAAACAAAATCAAATCCAGATCCTAACGCTACCAAACAGAGATGAAATCAAAACGAACAAAAGAAGCAAATTGTGGAAACTGGAGATACTATACTTCTTTATGTCCGGTTTAAGCTCCCAGGACTGGTAGGGTACATTGCTGTAACGGTTTGCCGCAAAAGCAAACGATCCCAGACGGCCAACACGGAACTGGATCGTAAGCTTGTCCTCGTTGAACTTCACATCGTGCACGTCTCTAGTCGACCACTTGCCGATGTAGCGCTTGTCGTTTTCCACCATGCTATAGTTTCCCACCTCCAAAATATTCCCGTAGTCAACTTCCTCATCGTCTGAGTCAAACTTGCTCCTCGCTGGCTTCTTGCCTTTCTCGCCTTTCTCGCCGCGTGTGGGGCGTGAATCCTCCGAGCGGGCTACCTGCAACGATTGCTTCCCGGGTCCGCCCGACTGACCGGTCGGACCGCCCGCTAGTTCCTGTTCGATTTTTGCCTGTAGTTTGGGCGACTTCGAATCCAATAACTCGTCCAAATCCTTCATGAAGCTCGAAAACATGTACACCTTGCGTTTGGTGCTCCGATTCAGCACCACATCATTGTCCGACTCGTCGTAATCGTCCAGATCGTCACTGTCGGAAGTGGCCGTGTACGGATAGCACAGGCGATTACGACGATCCAGCACCTTCAGCACACGCAGAGGCATACGCGTGGCGAACAAAAAGTCCGGTATCTTCGTCTCGTACACGATGCTGCTCAGTGAAACACTCGAGGGCATCTTGTGCAGACGTCGCTTCTGTTTCGAGGATCGTTTCCCACCCACCAAAGGCGTAGCGCGACGCTTGTCCTCTGCCACCGATATCTTGATGCTGCAGCTGTCCGGTAGCTTCGGTATCACGAAATCCGTCACAATGGCACGCAACGGGATGTGCTGAGGGACGTCAAGAATGTTAAAGTCTTCCACGTACTTCGTCCGTCGATCCAAATTCGAACGCTCGTTCCGTTCCTTGGCCGCTTGCTGTGCCTTTTCGAGCCGATCAAGATATTTGGAGAAACCGGGATCCGATTCGAGCGTTTCCTCCTTCAGTTCCCAGCGGCATACGATCGGAGGTTCGAACCAGAATACGTTCTCGGGTAGCTGCACCGATACCAAGGCGAGTTTGTCGAGGTTTTCTTCCATCTGCTTGATTTCCGCTTCTATCTCCTCCGGAAGACGTCGTACGCCCGGTTGAGGTGTTGGCGGTGGTCGATAGGGTTGGTAGAACTTTTTACGCTTCAGCTTACCTGGTTGAGGAACTGCCAGAATGACGGGGTGTAATAGGCCCTATTAGACAAATAGTGCGATTCGATGACATCTAAATCTTTCGTACCTGTTCGGAGGAGTGTCTTTTTGGCAATTTTAACATCTTGCATCGGTTGCTCCAGATAGTCGATAGCGTACACACCGGCCACGATCCGGTGACTGCGCATGTTCACATCGTACTCGCCCAAATTAAGCGTCTTCGCACCTTTCTTAGTGCGTTCCTTCTTCATCAGCTCGTCTGCGTGCTCCGTATAGATCTTGTCCACGTCGATATCCTGAGGAGTTTGATCATCTTCATCGGAGTCGGTTTTCTTTTCTTTGGGCTCCTCGTAAACTGCCTTCAGGATTTCTTTGCGCTTTTTCCATTCAATACGGCTAATGATACGCAAATCTGTACACAACCGTGAACGAACTCAAATTAGTCTCATTTCGGAACCAAAGTAATTGCTAAATTCATTACCAGCTAGAAGCTCCGGCCGATATGGCATATCGTAGCTCGGACAATAATCACTGCAGTGATCGTAACTTATCCAAAGGCCTCGTATCGCTGCCTTGTGACACTTCACCGCAGCTGGTAGTGTCAAATGAAAGCCAAGACTAGGAAAATCAATACTCGTGTGTTTGCTATCCTCCTTGGCGCGCTCTTTGGGATTTCTGGTAGGATGATAGTATACGATAATAAGATCGTCAGAATAAACATAAGTCACTATAGATAGTGCCCTCATTGCCCTCGTCGACTTTTCTGCAACAGCTAAAACACACAACCCTCATCTATAATTACAATTGTGGTGTTGGCATGTCCCGCAGTCCAAACAAATGAGCTTTGAACACTTCCGATTCGAACTTGTGCGACACTTCCAGCAGTCCATGCAGCTCCATGTCTCGATTGATGTTGCTCAGTATCTTGTATGCAAACTCATCGATGTATTCGGCAAGAACGTTTCGAAATTCTACCTTCAACTGCAACGACAAAGTGACACCACTCATGTAGACATGTGGCATTTCACAACATTTCCAAAGACATTCGAAATTCTAACCTCATTCAGATCTTGCACCATCGATGGTCTCACATCGGAATCGTGCAGAGCCTCATCTATCTCCTCCAGGATGCCCAAAACCTCTACTGCCTTGGATGCATAGGTGTACCCAATCTGGGGTTGCTCTAGTTTAAGACTTTCCGCTGATAAATTCACCACGTTCACGTTCTGTGTGAGGATGCTCTGTTCGTTCGTCTGCAGCAGCCAATTCCGTTCGGCTTCGTTAGCGTCCCGAATATTTTCACACCAGATGTGCAAATACTTCCGCAGATCGGAAGGATCGAACGCGTTCGGTAGTCCGTTGCAACGCATGTACTGCTCCCACTGTAAGACAACACTTTTACCAGAGAGTCTCATCCAGCACACCGTTTGGTCTCACCTCGCGCTCCTTCTTTGAGTCGGCCAACATATTTCGCACCTCGTCCCGAATGCTTGCAAAGTAGCTGTAGCTTTCCTCCAGCTGCACCTTGCGCAACTTGTTGGCCACTATCTCCTGCACCTGCTTACGTTCCGCTTCCTCCTTCTCACGCACCTTACGCATCTTCTCCTCCTCCACCTTGCGCTGGCGTTCCTTTTCCAGCTCCATCCGGTGGTGTTCGGCCTGTTCGGCTTCCAGCCGAGCGCGTTCTTTTTTCGACATTTTCTTTTTGGGAGTCTGCAACCAAGCGAACAAACGAAAAGAAAAAGAAAACAAGCGCACGCCCAAGCAGGACATCCATGTCAAGGTGTGAAAATTTGATGGAATCAGGTTCGTAAAATTAGGCTTCCACAATGGGAGCAAGGCCAAACTCAACCAACCGACTAAAGGAGCGCACGGAAAGACAACTGTCAGGTAACTCTTAAGCTACAGCTTTGAAGCTAGCAAAGGAATGGGACACTAATACTGAGGAGACACAAAAATCAAGTTATGCTACCATCTCTGTGATGTGCTTGAGCTGAACTAAAGCGCGATTGCATTCGATGTCCTATCGAGGTCCTGGTTTAGTCTCGCCCGTGGGTGCCTAAGGGGTTGATGCATGTGAGGCACACCCTTCTGCCCAATACTCTATTCCACAGGCCGGTGTCCTGTGGAAGCGACGGGAATCTAGGAGCAGATAGTTACATATCAAAATCAGAAAAAAATGGAAACCTACATAATGGAAATTATCCTTACGGTTATATACTGGGTCGTCTGTTCCGCTTTCTCTGCTCTTCTGACAGGACACCACCCCCTTCGCGACCGAGACAATAGCGGCAAGCTAATCATGCAAGCTCACTGACACTGACACTCACGGGGTAAACGTCCCACATTCCTCCCAACGTTCTATCTCGTCAAACACACGTTCACAGTTGTGGCCATACACATTTTCCCTTCGCTCGCCAGAAAAATACCATACAGTGCGGATTAATGAGGCACGCCGGACGATTTCCACTTCACCGATGAAAATTTGAAAGCCTTGCACAACAACGCCGCAGAATAAACAAACTAAACCGCGCCTTCCGTTGTCCGGCATGTTTCCGTTGCCCTGACGATCCCGCACACTTTTCCCTGGTTGTTAGTGGTTTATTAATCGAAGGCATCACATCGCATTGGGTAAAGCAAATCAGTTTTCCATGGTAACGGCAGTAAATAGTTGCCTACAAGGTGTACTGGGTAGAACGCGAAACACGGATAGGTATTCGCTAATAAAGTGGTCGCGTTCTGATCGGTTTCAGTATATTTGCTAGAAAGTCAATAACCCGGAACATGTGCTTGGCTTTCCCACCATGTACGACACGTGGTGGAATGAGCAGATACACGATATTTTTTTTTTTTTTGTAAATAGTTTTTATAGAACCTGCGTCGACTGGAACAGAGCATCGCCCCGTGGGTAGGGAATAAAAAGAAACAAATCAAATTATCATTTAAGTATCCTTGCAGCCGGCCGAAACGAGTGGTTTAGGAAACAAAAGAAGGGCAGACACATAATGTACAATGTTACAACTTTACGACGGCGTGTGTAAGTAAATGCTTCATAAATCAACCCTATAACCATTTCTAGCGAGACCACCTCCAAAGCTGCGACGCAGTATCTCATCAGGTTTCACAGTGGAAGGACTAAAACTTTAGGCTCACTCGGGGAAACATACCCGAAAAGTTATTGGACAGCAATGTGTTGATTGTCACCGATTTCTAGTGATAAAGTCAATTTCCTTCGGTTCTATCTTAATCCCTGCTTTGTTAATTGGCGTGACGTAAAACAACATTTTTGGTGCCATGACCAGAATCCCGTCTAGTTTTTTTTCTCTTCATTTTGCGCGTGAATAATTACTTTCACAAATGAATGTTTAAATGCACATGAATATGCTAATTAAGTGACTCTTTTCCTATACCAACCTTCGTCATCTGGCGCCTTTTTAAACTAACAAAGAACGCCTTCGCTGACGCCCTTCCAGTGAAGGCACCTCATTCATTATAAACATGATTGTAAAAAAAAATATGACCACAGTTAAGTACGTCGACACGCTGGAAATCTCTCAACCAGACCTTTCACCGTGTTCGTTATGCGCGCCTTTAGCCCACGACATTCGCGCGAAACGAAGGCAAGACATTACGCAGGATTAGCACCATCAACCCGCTTGGTCCGGCACCCGTCAACGCTTCGTGCTTGCAGCGAACGAACGACGCAGATTGTTTGTTTTACAAGCTCCGGATAATGTTTTTAATTGCCGGCGAGTAATAATAATAAGAATCAATTCGCTTGTTTCGAGTGCATTCATTTGGCCTGTTCGATAGCGAGGGACTGCGTTTGGCGTTCGGGGAGCGTTGTTACTCCACTGGCCAGTTCTCACTCCACCCGCGATGGATGTCAAACTGTCGTTGGGAGTTGGGAGACGGGGAGATCGGAGGTGCCGATCTGGAGCTACAGTACTTGCCAATAACCCTCACACAGTTTGCACACCAGAATGAGCTACATACATTGAACAGCGATCGCAATGATCGCCGCAGGCTGTATAACATTTGTTCGCACACTTCCACGATCTCCACTTGCACTCTGCTTTGCAAGATGATTTGCACGCATTCGGAAATCCCGGCACATTTCGCACTGCACAGACTCAACCCGGCGAGCGGCTGGTTGTCGGTTTAGGTGTTTTTCTTCCGTTGCTTCTGTTATAGTTTTGCAAAACACACCAAACAGTCCCATCGATTGTTTACGTTTATGTTCACTTGGGTGCATGGTTACTCTCTGCTGGATGCGTATTTTCTTATGTTCGTTTTCTCCAACCAACCCGACCCAGGCGCCAACTGTTGCCTCTTAGGCAATCGCTCAGATCGCTCAGATGAGTCCCGGACATATCAATGTCTTTCTTCAGGCGCACCCACCAACCGATGGTTGGCCTGGTGTGGTCCGAAGAGGGTAACGCTTCCTAATGGAGCCGTTGTCCAAACATGCAGTTAATTCCCACCTGATCTGTTGCTTCGACAGCCGACCATTGCCGTAACCTCAACTTTGTATATTTTTTATTCGTTTTACGGCAAACTGCTGCTTGATTTACGAGCGAATTTGCATATGTTCCACTGGCGCTTAGCTGGATGCCCCGTTAATGCACTTCTTCTGCCTATTTCCTCCCCTCCGATCGGATCTCGCTGGTGGCTCAGACAGATTAGTTGCTTATTTTTTTGTACATTAATTTTGTTATTTAAACCTCACCAATTTTCACCAAAAGTGTCTCGAAAACACATTGAATTCTTCGTTCTAGTTCCGTGTTCCTTTCATTGGGTTTGGATTGTGATCCTGCATTTAAAATTATTTATCGCAACTAATGACGTTAATTAACTACAAATATTTATCAGGATGAAAATAAGACGTTTAGCAGAATCACATTTCATCTCCATTAACTACTAAACCTAACCTTCACGGAATGTTAAAACGATAGTTATTACCATTGCAGGAGGAAGATGAAACCACTCCGATCCTCTGGGCAGAAAGATGCCAAAGCTATCGTTAACGTTTATGGATTTTCGCTCGGAGGAAGATTGTCGCATGCAAATGATTATCGACCACAACCTGTTGCTTTTTAGTCCATTAGCATTGACACCGTCGTTGCTCGATGGTTGTATTCCCGATCGATCGTTAGCGTGTCACATCGCATTAGTTATTATGATTTTTGTTTTCAACGCATTTTTTCTTCTCTCGATGGCTATGCTATCGGTGTTTTGTTATTTTCGTTCCAATCTAACACCCAAAACCGAATGGGATACATCGCAAAGTTCTCCGGGAGGCCGGTTTCCTAATACCGGTTTACCGTGTCCGTGCTTATCGGTAGGATGGAGGAGAGATTTATTGGCGCCGTTTAAAAATTACCAACCTGCCCCGTAGAACACAAACCCGTACATACCTTGATCCGGTTGGGATGGATCATGCATGGATGACGATGTAGTAATGGAGACGCAACCTGACGATCGTCGCTACCGTTTGACGCCACCATTCGATAGTGAGATGGATGACAAGTTTCGGGTCGAACCGACCGTCAAACTGGTTGCCCAGAACCAGGACCAGGCACTGCTTAAAGCCCGGCGTCTGCGAGGTTGACGATCGTCGAAACAAGATATCACCCAGGGTGGTTAGTGGGCAGATATGTAAATTTCATTTTTTGGCACAGTATCATCAGCACGAAAAAGGAGTGGTGTTGACATGTGGACACTGGAGGAATTTCATTAGCCGAAAAGGGAGTTTATGTTGTTTTTGACAGTTTGCTGTTTGTTCAACGGAGAACAATATTGATCTTTCTATGACACGGTTCGTCAGGTATCGAGGAATTGTGGTCTCTTGGTCGGTTAATGTATAACAAATTGTAAACCATCCTCTGGCTAACTGATTCTGTTTACGTTAACGTCTGTTTGTTTCGACAAACAACTATCCACGAAGACACCTGACAAGACTCCCACTGCGTACATTAGTGTAGTTAGTGATCTCATCTTGTTCTATCTCAGGAAAGATATCTCACAATTTGAAATAATTTGTTCTGTGTGCTTTTTATCTACAATAGTCCAGTAATAAGTTGGGCATTGCCAAGCGCAAATTTGCCATCGGCAAACAACCTCCACCTAGAGGAAAGATTCCGAAGCAACCAAACGTGGAGCACTCGATTTCTTATAGCTCAATCATGCCGGTCTGTTCCGATATCCGGGAATTCTTCCGCGCGATTACTGTGTGGATCGATTGCTGGAAGGTTTCCGAGCAAATGCTTCAGAACCGATGATCCAACATGATTGATCACACACCACGGCCACGATCTGGTTCGGCGATAAATCAATTATTTTAATTGATAGCTCAAAGCGTTCGGCCATAAACACGCGCTTCTGTTACGAGAATTTCCTTTCGCCGGGGTAACTATGCACCCGTATATCTTTCCTTCCTGACAGTTAATCCAACCATTCCGAATCTGATTTGCCTTCATCACTCATATAACGTTCTCGAATTAATATTCCGATATGATACACGATCGGCTTTCGTGCGCCAACCAGCCAGCCATAACTCTTGCATCAATTAGCGGGCTCAAATCGTTTGCCCTGCATTTTAGCGCCTGCTTAACTGAAGGGACCGCTCACTTGACGCTTTCAAACCGTGCCGAACAGCGGTCAAACCTGGAACGAGAATACATTCCAAGTTCAGGCCGAATGCATTGTGCGTCAGAAAGTTTTCCGCGTCCTCGCTATCATTGAGCCGCGGACAGGGTCGATGATAAATAGATCTCCCTGGTGTTGTCGTCTGCTCCAGCGCAACGACGCGTCGACACTTAAGTGACAAACTGCCAACAAGCGATTAGGCGACACGCTGATTACTCCCGCTCGAATCTCGATGATTTAAATCGTGCTAGATTATTGTGATTTATGTGCGTGGCTCTGTGGTGCGGGATCTAACCGCAATAGCTTCACCTTGATCGGTAAGTGCATATTCCGGAGCGCCTGGAATGATCTCAGACCAGTATGGCCAAAAATCTGGGTTAAATGCTCCATTTTTTGAAACCATGTCTTGTCTCTTATATTGCACGAATTACAGCTGTATTATGTTGAAAAGATCGTTTCCCCAAAATTGGTGTCCAAAACCAATCAAATATCACTCTGGCATCTCACCTTGACACCCGAAACTCCCATTCAAAACTTGATCGAACCTGGAACAGCAAAAACAACTGTCAATAATCCACGTTACTAGCAAAACCATCGTTTTGGACCAAATTGATCGTTAGAAGCGATCATGCGCCATCCAAAAAAGACTACAAATATCGGTCTCTTCACACTCCAAACAGCCTGACATGGAGCCTCATTTCGTGGCAAGCCGTAGTCTTATCGCGGGTTTGTGATCTTTATGATTCATTTGCAAGCTGTTTGATGGTCCATAATGGGATTCAAATTTATGCAGCGCCAAAACATCGAAACCCGAAGCTCGTGGCACCAGTTGGCACAGGGTGGTGGGGTTGCGTTAGTGAATTTCAACATTCCACACTTATGGAAGGTGCGCTGTGTTAACACACACGCGGATGCACACCTAAAACGGATGTCCCAAAGATGGTGAAGAAAACTTCGCTACTGCAGCTCAGCGATTGGGCTACGGTAAACAACGTACATTCCAGATTTTGAATGGCAAATGTAAGCGTTAAGAAGGATTAAATGTAATAGTACAAGAGCAATGCCTGTAACAATCTTCATAATCAATCATTTCAAACCTACCAGTAAAATTTAAGAAGCGTACAAATATACTTTAGATTATGTTGAAACAAGACATGTATATTAGCCAGACGAATTGATTGGATTCATTCTTTAAATGTAGATAATGCTTGCGATAAGAACGATTCACCTTAACGGTATATGGTTTTTCGTGATTCTTGCAACGATTTTTATGCATCCACACAAGATCCACTTAAGACACATTCCATGCAGCTTCATTGCTGTAACAACGTTTTACGACATTCCATAAAATGTATCCGGTCCAGTTTAATGGCGTGAGACGCAGTGAGTCGAGCTACAAGTACGCGCACGCATAAAAGATGCCCAAGTCTAGGTTCTGTTTCTAGAAAGCTTTCGCTAATCTAATTTCTCCTCGCTGCTCGAAACCCATCAAGGGACACAGGTTATACAACCCTTCGCCACGCATTTCATCTTCTCTTGATGGCACCATTTCATGGAATGGATCTTGTTCGTCATACACACCAGCGAAGGTAGCATGGTTCATCTTCGAAATGGTGCTTCAGCATCGTAAACCTCAATTCGCTTCAATCAAATTCAATTTCGCGGGGAAACGTCAGTCTTGCGTTCCTGTAGGG
Organism: Anopheles moucheti; assembly: GCF_943734755.1. Lineage (NCBI taxonomy): Eukaryota > Metazoa > Arthropoda > Insecta > Diptera > Culicidae > Anopheles > Anopheles moucheti. Next base: position 90,199,716 of record NC_069141.1, read on the forward strand.
GACGATTGTTTCGGTGCGCTTCTTCGCTCAGGATAAGCCGGCCGATGACGACTGCGTCTTAGCATGCTGCGCAATAATTGTAACGCGTGAACGCATGCGACGCGCGCGTACAATGTAAACTCAATTCTGGCGCCTGGATTGCCGATGATTCTTCCTCGCGTCAAAAGTGCAGGGTCTCTGGCAGCAAGAGCAACAGTTGAACGAGTTGAACGCGCTCTTCACTAAGCTACATTCCATGCGTCAAATGGCTGGCCAGTGAGCCCTTCCATTTATCAACCGGATAATCTTTCCCCAAAATCTTCTCCATTCAGCAAACACATTCGGTGTCCAGACAGTGCGAACCCACGCGTCCATCTCTTCACCACGACCATGGCCATCGAATGAAAGAAACTGTCACCAGTCGCCACACTTCATTACAGACCGGTTATTGCTCTTTATTAATATTTTATGACAAAAGGAAATGTTTCGTTTAGTAACGTTTAATCTTGCTCGTCCTGATGTAGGTTGATCGAAGGGGCTGGGGACACGTTGTCGCGACAACAGACAAAGGCAGCATCTTACCATTATCGAAATTTTACCACTTTGTTTGCACATTTTGCACAAATGAAATGATTGATGATTGAATAGCAAAAAGTGTCATCAAAATTAACGAAAGTCTTCAATGTGCTACATTGAATGTAATTACATCACGACTTCTAAATGTGGTGTGGCAAAAGAAATACATCACACGACTATTTTGTATGAACACACTTAATTTGTATATCAAGGGAAAGCCAGATCTCATGTTGAGCGAATTCATGAGCATTGGAAACAGCGTTCGAACCAGCAGAACCTGCGGGGATCCATTCATTTACGAGATTTGTAGTTATGTTGAAGTACTGCAATATGATTCCCGCAACTATATAGACATAAAGCATGCTTAGCTGGTTGCCACTAGACCACAGCTGGACACGCCAGATTGTATGTCTCGGTTCTTAACCGATGTCTAAAACACCTGGACAACTCCCTGTGGAAGTTGCTGTTAATGTTCACGTCTCTGCTTTATTGAAAGAACACTCCATTTGGTTGGCTGTAATGATTGACCTTCGATTTCATAACGATTGACTACTGTTTAATGCTTTACGGGGCATCAGACACGTGTTTATGATATCCGGATGTCTCTCGACGGTTAGCAGACTCACGCAAGTCTAATTGACTGCAAGAAGTTCCCTCGTTGGTGCCATACTGTCTGCAATTGACGTTTTCTACAGTCGCTCAGTAACCATGTGATCGTATCGTCGATTTTTAGAGAACCCATGAAGCCTTCGCCCATATCTTTCACCTGACACACATATAGCAGACAGGCTGGGATCGTGTCCATTCTCAAGCCACGGCTAACCCGATTGTTTGTCTTTAGGGATGTTTGTTTGTTCGTGTATTTGTTTATGGAAGCTGAGTATAAATGTTTAGTAAACATTCACCGCAAGCGATTGGATCTGTACCCATCGTGACAGAACCCTATTCCTGCTGAGATTCACTGAACCATGTCCAACTGTTCGGAACAATCTTGTACAGACCCGCACGATAGATCCCAGAGTTGTGATCCAAAACATCCAAAATGTCCCACACAGCTCACATAACACCACGAATGGGGCAATTATTTCCGACCAATTTCCACAAGCGATCGTTTATGAGGATGTAAGGAATTGGGAAGTAAAAGATACCCGCCTGTAACGAGGTCTGTCCCTACCGAAGCATTACGAACGATCGAACGAATCGAACAAATTATTGTCCAAATAAATCAAACCATCCCTGAAAGGCAACAGCCCACTGAGAGAGCGTTAGCATAAAGCATCGTTTGCACCATCGGGCATCCACCATCATTTCTCTCCCTGTCAGCCAAACTCACCAACGCAGCGGTCTTTCTTTTCACTGCTAGGTACGTACGTATATTCTACCACTAAGATGTTGGGCCTGAAAGGCAATCTACGTACCAAAAAAACGCCCAAAGAACACAAAACGATCAACCTTTGTAAATGTTTCACGATCAAATTCCAAACACCTCGACTTTTTCCTCGACCTCAATAATGCCCAACCGCTAAGATATGCGTCCGGAGGGATGGTCCGGTGAAGGGAAGAAAATTGGTGTTAAACTATTCATCTTCGCTCCTTAGCTCCTTTGCGTTTGCTGCTCCTCCCAGCCCACTCCTGAGGAGAAGGAGCAGAAGACAACACACACACACACACACACACGAAGAACAACAACAACATCAAACGTCGAAGGGCGCAAACTTCAAAAGCTTCCAATTCGCCGAGGTTCCTCTTGCAACGAGCATTTCAAGACATCCATTCCATTTTTTGCTTGGTTGCCGTGCCCATAACATAAAAGCGATCGAAAGCGTTCGACTGATCGAGAGGTTATTCCTATTACTCTTTCCGCCCTTGTTATTGTTCCCTTTCGTTCATTCGTTTTGTCTTTCCGTTCCATACCACCGTAGAACCAAACATCCCAACGCCCTCTTGCGCTCCAGAGGTCCCGGGAGACCGTCCGTCACGACGAGGGCTCGCAGACCGTGCCAGACAATCCGTCGCCACTCCCTGCTGGGCTGTGTTTGATCTTACTGCCTCCAGTTACCTCGATCCACCCGCACCGAGCATCAGCTCATCTTCAGCACAGCAGCCGTTTTACACAATCGTCCCTTCGCGCAGCTACACCTTCCATTTTCGAGTGGCTTTCCTTCTGACTTTCCTCTCGCGTTCGAGACTCTGGTCGCATCGAGGTAAAACAGAACAGGATAAGAACCGAGAAGGTAAAGGAAGTCATCTTCACGTGAAGCAAACCTGAAGTGGATCTTCTTATTCTGTTATTTGTTAGACAGCAGGGCAGATAATGAATTCGAGAAAGATGTCCGGGCGGCCCTGAGGTGTTTATGCGCACACGTGTAATGAATGTGAGATGTTGTCGTTTTGGAACGTTGGAACAAAGGAACTCAACCAATCTAACACCTGTAACAAGCAAACTGGCTAGGCAGCAGAATGTACAACAGGTCGAGTAGCACAATTTCTAGAGAATAACGAATAATGATTCATAAAACCCAACAACGTTATTGAGATTAAAGTTTGTTCTGCTGACCGCAGTACAAATCTGCGGTGCTTGAGGAGTGTCAAAAAAGGTCGCCGGGAGCATAAGCATACCAAACACGGATGATAAATGGCACGAGTGCAAGATCCTCTGTACAACAACGATCGATAAACGACGAAGATCAGCTGTAGGGAGCTTCTACAAAGTACCATTCTTTTCCTGGATACGTTACGGCAGACTTGCAGGCACCAACAAGCGCAAAAAGAGTCCCGAAAAGAATTGCGTACAACCCGGACCATGTACAGCACAATGCAAAATGGCTGTTTCGGATAGTGGCGATCCACGGATCCACCCGAAAGATAGGAAACGGCGAGGCTCTACTTCGCAGCACGTGAATCATTTACCGGCCGTTTATACTGTTTGCTCCGGTTGCTTGACCATGAATAAGATGAAGCGTGACCACTGACCGACACCCGAGGAAGAGTAGGCCCCGAAGGAATATATCCAAAACAATTAAAACACTACAGCAATGTGGAAGCCACTCTGGTGCTTGGAAGGCTCGCTTCGAAGTGGAAAGAAATGGATGTTGCCTTCGGATGTTGCTGCTTGCTGATGACGATAATGATGATGATGCTCGAGTATTGTATTCTAGTGGGTTCCCTCGTGCGTCGTAAAGCCACCGTTCTGAAAGGTAACTGCAAAGAGGAAACTCCAAAAACCCTCCTGTCCAGAAGATCCGCCGTGTATGTCCAGGTTTTCTCTTTGCTCGTTCTTCTTCGGTACCACTCACTTTATCTGCTCACTTCAGACCATTGCTGATCGTTCTCCAGACAGATTGACGCGTCGGTTTTAGCACCGACGATCGTATGAAAAACCTGCCGGCCGACAACTGAAGAAGATGTGCGGCAATGGCCAGGCTTACACGGCTAAAACACCGGCACCGGTTGGAATCGGATTGGAGTGGAGTGGATGAGCATTCAACACATTCAAAACTAACGACCAATGGATAAAATGAACCGACACTACAAATTACAACAAGTTGCAACGCAAAACGCACTGCCCCGAGCATGACAAGCTCTTGATCAGTAGATGAAATGGAAGGTAGTTTTCTTCACAACTCACTCTGTTCCTTTTCATTTTACGCGGTTTTTGTGTTTGACCCGTTTGCAAGAGATCCCTTTTTTCGGTAAAATATCGATCCAATCGATCGATCAGTCGGGATTTATCACTTTCTTCCCCGTGTGTTCCATCAGGGGTGTGCTGTGCGTTGCACGGTCATATATACGAACACGATGATGATAAAATTATGAAAATATCTTCCAGCTAATTGGCACAAATGACTTCATTTATCCTTTCCCGTGTTGTTTAAAAGGAGTCACAGTTAAATCCATTTATCTTCCAGCGAATACTTAGAATTGTTGGCACGAACATTAGACTACAGGTAAGGCAGCAACTGAGATGCACACTTTAATTTGCTGAACAGTCAACAACTGTAAGTAGGAGACCTACAAAATATATCATACTCAGACACTTCCGAGTGATCGATTTCTAGAATTCTAAAGTGCGAACCTGCTTCATGTCATATTTGACGTTCATTGCCCGGCTAGACGGAAAGGACATTAAACGTTCCCCGAAATTCACTTACCGTGGGTTCCGATTTCGGTGGAATGGCCGCTACCGTTTCCAGACATCCAACCAGCAGTAGTCCCAACGTCACGCAGCAAACCTGTGCCAACCACATCGTGGTCAATAGCTGGTTCACCGAAACTACCTACCACCGACTGTACGATCAGCAACCACCCCTGAAAACGAACACACACTCAGTTCTGCGAAGTCTGTTGTTGATGACTTAAAATCGCATTACACTTTCTGGCGCCGGTACAGGTGCAATAGACACCGGTGTAAGGAACTAAATAAACCACTCGACCGCGTTGGGAACGGGCGCGTGCTTGCGAATCGACACTCTTCCCCCCGGTGGGAATCGTATTACCTCGATGGATATTTGTGTTTGTTTACCACGGCAGGGCAGCGATTCCACGGACTCGAACAAGTCGTTTGCGGTTTCGTTGGCGCCACTCGAGTCAGCTGGAATGGAATGATCGCACCAGGATCGATCGCCCTGTCATTGGACGCTAAAGAAAGTTGTCGTTACGATAAAACACTGCTCCTCCGGTATTTCACCAAGCACTTTCAATCACACTGGAAAAATCACTTCGGACACTCCCGAATGCCTGAATGAAGGTTAACGATTTGATCTCACACACAACGATTTAAAAATCACTATCAACAATTGCACTTCTACACAGTATTATGCAGTACGGAACGAACTTCTCTGTGGTCCATTGGAGGTGAACACCGCATGCGTTGAAAGTTATTGTTTTCTGATACAAATTTGACCTGATTTGATAATGACGCTGTACCGTCAAACACTGTGCTTCCTTACGGCGAACTGCGGAAAATTGTGAACGATCGTGTGTTAACTAAGGTTAACTGAGAATGGACGAGGTGCTCCTCCTTTAGCGATCTCTGAAATGAGTAAGTAACGTTAACACATTACTAAAACCATAAACACGCAGCATAAAGAAAGTTAATAAAGCATCACTCAAAGCCACAAGGATATATCGGACATGCCAACTGATCGCTATCTTAAGATGTCTTAACTGCTCATATACATCTGCTTATCTGAATGGGCTAGTTTTAATTGAGCTGAGTTAATAACAAAAAAACTGATTCAACATCTCGAAACGAAACCTTTGCTTTATAGCTGTACTCGTCCTCTCACCACCGTGGCTAATTGTGGTTAACCTCAGCCAGCTGGTACCCATTTTGGTCAGATTTGCATCAACCCTTGTGCAACCACATCAAAACGATCGCCACTCGTTAGTCGACGGTATGTACAAGGGTATGAAATCAAACTGCACATTCCGGACCGGTACGGACTATATGGCGTGTGCCCTCCTGCATTGCATTGGAATCAGCATTGGTCGGGTAGGATCCGGTATCTGATAATTCCGTTCATCCCACCACGATGGTGAGCACACGCGTACGATGAGAACGACCATTTCAATTGCTTCAATTATCACCACATATGTGTATACTGGAGTGCGGCCGTTCCAGAGCAGAGCATCGTTTGCAGCAAATGAGTAAATAAATAAAAGTTAAACCTCAAACCTTAACATCGTTGGTGGATTCGTTTCTGAATGGTGAAGCTACTGTTGGAGGGCTTTCGGTACGCGGCAAGTCTCTAGACGATCTTTAATCGCAACGTGACAAGAGCTGCCTGCCGAAAACTTTAAACCTTCCAACAGTAAACCAATTAGGTGCAACCATTTATCTTCACCATCACAAGAACGGTGATGTCATCGATCGCGATACGCATCGGTCACTTCAAGTTGACCCTTGAAACATGTGTCCAAAGTAAACTGCAACGACCGCAGCAGTGAACGTCACTCGTCGATTGGGAAATGGAATTGCATGGAATTGGCAGATGGACAATCTCGCACGGTTAGAATACTCGCGCTCCATAGCGTCACCGAGCGATCGCGCAACACCGTCAAGCGGTCGTCCGTCTTTTTTTCACCCCAGAGTTTGTGTGTGAAACACTTCATCTGAAAGCGTCACGTCATCACAAGTGTTTTCGGGCAAAGAGATGTTGCTCTCGAAACGACGAAGCTCATTATGCAAAAAAATCTTGCCGAGCGTGCGAGTTATTGTAGCCCGCATCGTTCGAACCAGTTTGGAGTCGTTTTACGTCGGCACAAAGTTCATGTAAAGTTCAAGCCATTTTGCTGATGACATCTCTGTCACCTTCGAGCAAGTCAGTGGCGGCTGTCCAACACCTTCTAGATGGGTGGATGAATGCTGTTCCCATTATTGAGTTAAGCATTTTTGGAGATTTACTGCCATGATCAGAAGTCCCGCATCGAAGTTATCCTTGCCACTTTCACTTCATTCGAGAAAACTTATATTAAACATCTTTGAGTCCATCTTTAAACTCGTCTTCAATGTTTTACGTACTCCAACTGATAGGACATGCAGCTCGCTTCCACCTACAGTGCCGCTTAAGTGAGGTCACGTTAAAGGAAGAAGCTATTATAAGGAAGCAACGAATTAAGACACTTACTGCATAGGTACTGCCGGCATCTTCAGGCCTACACACTTGAGATCTAAAGCCCTGTGAACAAGAGATGAAGTCATTCTGATCGGACTTGCTATGATCGTGCGTTATCATGGCATTCTCTGGAAAAATCCCGTGTTTGGAATATTTATTAGTTCTTCATCACGGCCACGATGGTTCGTGGTAACACTCCTAAACAGCGATCACTGTTATTTTGCTCAACAAGTGAACCATAAAATCACTGCTTTGGGTAAAAAATGTTGAAGCCTAACAACAAAACATGCTGCACAATCTTAAAATCTCATCCACGATCGAGGTCCCATGAGATAATGAGGCCTAATTTATGATGGCTTAATTTTCAGCTTGTTAACGACCAATTAGCACTGAAAGTGTGCTTTTTCTACGATCCGCAACCCCAAAATCGTTGCGGTATGATCAGCGATCTTTGCTGTTCGAAGTTAAATCACCGGAATACAAATCCTTCTCCAAAAATAACTCACGAACCGAGAAGTGATACGGCTAGCGGCCTCCAAACCCGCATTCCTTGGCAGTGCTGGAAGCAGGAAAGACCCTCTAACCAAAGTTTCTCGAAGCGCTGTTTCCTCTGAACGTTTGAGGTCATTTTTTCGAGGCGTGAATTTTGCCGGCATAAAGCGGGTTGAGGTGCGAAAGGACTGATGAAAGCTTAGGAGGAAAAGATGTAGGATTTCCGCAGGCGGTTTAAGACGAAGAAAAGAAGGGGTTGGTATCTACATAGCCGATAGAGAAGGTAGTGTTGCTGCACTGGGAGTCACACAAGGCAAGGCAAAAACACATTTCCAGTGTGCAAAAGATTTAAAAGAAAAAAACCCTCAAAACGCAGAACGGAATAAACGGAGCAAAAAACGACACCCTACCTTTGCCACACTTTCCGCCCTTCTCGCTACCCCTTTTTGACCACGTCGAAAGTTCCTATCCGATCGGCGGTGGATGCTGAGGAGCAAGTATAGAAAAAAGCTCAGGAATAAAAAGGTTTTTAATTTTTGCGACCGCAGCCATTCCGCAGCAGACTGGCGGCATTGGGGAAAGTGTGCGGTGAACATTCCGAAATCTTGTTCTGGCGAACTTTTCCTCGCCAGTTCGCTTCGCACGCTTGACGCTTGATGGTGATAAATAATCCGTAGGGAGAGCATGAAAGCAACAGTGAAAGAAAAAAAACACTCACACAAGAACACACGACAGAGTTTCTTCCCGGTGAAGCAGAAGTATGCATCAAAAAAACCGCAACGCCAAATTGTGGCAAAAATGTTAATGCCCGCACACGTTTCGTTCACGTTTCGTACTCGCTTTTACAGTTGCTTTTTTTTTGTTTTGCTTCGGCTCTGCCTATGGAGGATAACGAGATAGCGAGGGTCCTTCCAAATAAAGTTTCACACTTGCCTCCTTGTGGGCAAAAAATAATTTAATTAAATGAAACCCTTAGAATTTGACGCATTCGTCAAGCAAGAACTAGCACTCAACTCAAATCACTCCAGAGCGGAAGATCAGTCAATCAATCGATCAATTTAATCGAAGGTAATTGATGCTTGACCATACTGGCATGTGTCCTAAAAAGCTAGTCAGAAGCTTAAAGAATGTTACCGTTGATAGACGCCTTCTTCACTCATCCTACTTCTAATGAAAGCCTCTCCAATGCCGTGTGACTTACCGACCACTTAAAGCTAATAAATAACTTATTGGAGTCCTTTTATGTTTCGTACGTGGCGGAATCACTCATTTAACGATACCTGCTACCGATCGCGTCTGATATTGAATGAATCCGATCTGTAAGTCCACTAAATATCGCTCTTGTCACGCACTACACATCCCGAATGCACTGTTTATTATTTACACGATAATTGGATCCCGCTTGATGTCCGAGACGATTTAAGTTATGCAACGATGCAACGAGTGCAGTCTGCCTTAAATGCAGTTCTTTACCAAAAATGTAACTTCATCGTAATGATCACTAACCGATTTTTTAGCAGACGACCATGGGTGAGATCACGATCACTTTTATGCACGCCAGTAGCAAAGTGAGATCGAAAAACCCGGCAGGAGCTACGAAAATCACGTTCGCACGGTTCGGCGGTTGAGATTGGTTTTGTCTCGGCTATGCTGCGGCTGGCGATGCTCGAGCATCCTGTTATGCGTGAAATGCGTTCTCTGAGAGCAAGCAGGGTTCGTCGCGCGGCTTTTCAGGATCATTCTCATGAGCAAATAACTAAATTAGGAATGTATATTGGAGGTTTTATCATAACGTACTAGCATTAAGGAGTATTAACATACATTATTCAGTTAGAAAACGAAATAATTCGGTAAATGAGTTTTAATGTAATGCATCGTCTACGACTTTTCTTCTAACACCCCTGTTAAAAAACGGGAGAGTGGAAAACGGCAAGAGAACTGTGTGAGCTAAAGGTACACGTACACGGCCTACACTGTTGAATTTTTTAGCTCATATACAATATTCTTCAAAATAAATCATGTTCATATGCAACACAAATTTCTCATCCTATAAGCTTCACTAAGGGACTTTTTTTCTCACATTTTACAAATTTCGTACGCCTTAAACATTTTCAAGTTAGATCGCTCGATTGACTCCGCTCGATTAACTGCACTCAGTAACTGCACTTGTAACTTTGCGAACAAAAATTAATTTTCGAATTGCATAAAATACATTTATATGCATCTAGGCTGAATTTTAATGAACAACGTTTCCCAAAGGTTAAAATTTTCCTTCAACTCCAACTTTTTTATAATAAATAATATTTTTACAGATAAAGATGTTTTATAAGCATTTTACCGTTACCGAATGCTTCTAAATGTGAATTTTAAATTACTCGTAATTTACCGGAAAATTTAAGGGGTAATTGAGGGAAAATCAACAACCCCTAATTTACTCTTTCGAGCAGTGTTGACATGTTTTGCATTGAGTCTTCGAGGCGTGCTGATTTTCCATTTATTTACCAATTAATTAAACGGTGAATTAAGGGAAAATCTTTCACTGAGCATGCACCACGTGTAGAGTAAACATTTCGAAACGTTTTAAAACCATGTTAAAAGCAAGAATAGCATAAAACACTCTTTAATTTGATGCATTCTGCGTCGCCATCACACTGCCTCCACAACAAACGAGTGAATCCTGCCTGCCGAAGCAAACTGCTCGAATGGGCAAATTAAGAGCGCGCTGTCTGACTGGGACCTTATCGAGAGCCGTTCAGTTTGTGAAGTCAGCTGGTGTGGAACGCAGTGACTGGTAGTTGAGGGGTAAAAACTGTTCCACGGGCCGTACGGTCGTCCGCAACTAGTCCGAATCAGCTTTCCAACGAGCGCAATGGTACAGTGCCAGTGAGGAAGTAATCGTGTACTTGCGGCAGCATACGTTCCGGTTCCTGTCCTCATTCCGTAGTGTGAGCGCAAACCTAACGCAACCGTGTAATGGTGATGCGTATTTTGATTTCGGCCCGGTTCCATCTGCCACCCACCAGATCGTCCACTGCGTGGCTTCTACTACTGCTGGTGGTGGCCACCGTCGACCTCGGTACCGGGCCTTGGCTCGGTCAGGTGGACGGCGGTGCGGTCGGATTGCGGGAAAAACTGAGTGTCTACGAGCAGCGGCTGTACAAACGGCAGATCGAAGAAAGTGAAAACAGTGGCCTGTACGATGCGACCGATTCCGTCATTTCGCTGACTGCGGCCAACCTGAAACAGCAGGTGTTTAACCAGCCCCATGCCTCGCTGGTCGAGTTTTACAACTCCTACTGTGGTTTTTGCCGCCGGTTCGCACCGATCTGGAAGCAGCTGGCCACGGACATTCTCGGCTGGCAGAAGCTGGTTCGCGTGACGGCGCTGGACTGCTCCCGGGATGAAAACAATGCCGTCTGCCGGGAGTTCGAAGTAATGGCGTATCCGACGATTCGATTCTTTTCACCTTACTATGCGGATGGCGAACAGAATATAGGTGAGCGCAGAGTGTTGTACGAAATTCGCAGCACCACTATCATTATCAGCTTGTTATGTTGACCTCGGAGATCACCAGATTGGTTGTTTGTTTCCACTATTTTTAGGAGTTCCGGAAAACATAGTTTGTCGATTAGCAAAACTTAATCAAACGCGTTATAAATTTAATGTAGAAGCTTAGATTTTGGATGCGAGATTTGAAGCCAATTCATTTTTAATGCTTGCCACCTGTGTGCACCAGAGTTACGGTCCCGACGTATCGTAAAACCGTGAACAGTGTTTTCCTTTGTATCGAACTGCCATGTTGTTGATTCAGCATGAATTGTGTACACATCAACAGTTTTCTCTAGTCAAAGAGTTTGTTTTTTTGGTAAAAATTTACCTTCATTCAATAAACCTCACGGTCATTTGAAGGCGAAGGCACCTCGGCTTACTGATTGACTTTCGTTTTAGCTGTTAGTTGACAATCTTTAGAGTTGGATATGGTTTGTTGTAGTCAGTTATAATAATACTATTAGTACAAGACAATATTCAAATCTCTAAGTAAAAATTTGGTCATCATATTACCAAACATTCGAGGCATCCTATGTTACGTTGAAATAGATTAAAGTACCACGTATTTTACACAACGAAACATGAATTTCACCTAAGACACATAAAAAATGCTATCAGTTCCGAAGGTCCGTTTTCTCCTTCATGCTGCGTTCTTCCATTTGAAATGATGATGTGGTAATGCACCCACACACCTGTTAACGAATGACACCGAAGTCTGCCGTTGTGGCTTTCGTTATCAAAAACCATTACATACTTTTTCTTCCCTTTCCGATTTGACAAGGGAAAACAAACGTGCCATCGCCCGGGAGCAAGTATACATTTCATGCCTAGTTCCGTTTGCCGTTGCAAATCACAACCACGTTGTTTTTGTATGCTTCTTTCCCTGCTTTGGAATTGCAAAACTGCAACAAACTGCAATTCATATATTTGTTACACGCGTCGTATATTCTTTGTCGTCTGTAGCACAAAATCGCCATCGTGTGCATTCTTGTACGTTGGTTGATCAGCTTTACGCTCTCCAATAGATTCAATTACGAGCTCAGAATTTTCCCTAATAGGACAGAATAGCCTTACTGCCCTTTCTGACGCCCTCTGCAGCGCTTTATCTCCCCACCGGGAGGTGAATTTTTTTATGCACCTCTCTGCTGCCGTACGGTCGTTTAGGTGATCTTGAATTAAGCCTTTTGGAATCCCACACTTGAAGCGACTCAATTATCCGCAATTTCGCAAATGATGATAAATTGAATTCAGTGTGGGCGATAACATTGAAAGTAAGAAGATTGCTACGATAGCGGACCTTCTAATGCAAGTCCGGAGATATCTGTACTGAAAATATTTTAATTTTTTTTCTTTCACCCCACATAAAGGACAACCAGTGAAAGAGCACGATGGACAACGCATTATCGATCGGTTGGTCGAATACATGCTGCACGTCGAGAACAAACCGAACAACTGGCCCAACTTTACGGCCATCAATCGTACGGACGATAAAGCGACCCTGTTTGAAGTCACCTCCCTCGGTGCTAGTAGACCAAAGTACGTTTATCTGATTACCGAGAAGGACTCGATCGCGACGACCGGTTTGCAGGTGATCCTCGATTTCCACGATACACCAGACGTCGTTGTTTACCGGGTGCACGATCCAACCCTAACCACGAACGGTCTCTCGGTGGTGGATGGTTCCTCACTGAGTGTCATCAACCTACCGATTGACGAATTTTCCCGGGAGAAAGTTCGCGAAGCGATACGATCACACCTGCGCCAGCATAACATCATCGTGACGGACGTGTCGACAAAGTCGACAAAAAAAGCCGGAGAGGGTGCAGCTGGTACGACCGAACAGAACATATCGGCTCTGATGGAACAAAAGCAGGAAGCTGCAATACGAGCTAAGGTAAAGGAACTTGGTGCGGCCGTTGTTTATCAGGCAGATTTGGAAGAGGCGATACGGTTTGCGCTCTTCCATGAGATTGGACGGTTCCGAACGATCGAGGGTGAGCGGTTGGTGGCGTTGCAAAACTTCCTAAACGTGCTCGTGCGCTACTTTCCTTTCAACGATAATGGCCGACGGTTCCTTACGGAACTACGCCAGTACGTACTAAACAACGGCGAGGAACGACTCGATGGGGAAGCATTTGTGGCGCGTGTAAAATCGCTCGAAACCGAGCGAAAGCCGGTGTTTTCCTCCAATCATTGGATTGGTTGTTCCGGCTCGAAAGAAGGGTTGCGACGCTATCCGTGCGGTTTGTGGACACTGTTTCACTATCTAACGGTACAGGCCGCCGAGAGTGATCAGTCCAACAACCCACTGGAAGTGTTGGATGCGATGCATGGTTACATTAAGCACTATTTCGGGTGCTCTGAGTGCTCGCAGCACTTCCAGCAGATGGCCGATCGAAATCGTATCTGGCAGGTGGGTACGAAGGATGATGCCGTACTGTGGCTTTGGTCAAGTCACAATGAAGTGAATAAGCGTCTTGCGGGCGATGCGACCCAGGATCCGGAACATCCAAAAGTACAATTCCCAACCACTAGTGATTGTACGCAGTGTAGACGCAAGATCTTAACCAACCACCACAACCACCAGCAGTACACTATGGAAGACGGTAACGAGTGGAACCTGACGGAGGTGCTGCTCTACCTTAAGCACATGTACGCGTACGATCGACGCCATTTGTTCGGTCTGCATGATAGCAGCCTCGCACCGCAGGGTTCGGAAGGTCGATCAGAATGGAGTGGCGCTGCCGCATCTGGTGCCCAAACAAGCTACCACTCGTACGGTAATGTGCTCAGTGACATCGACATCCGCTTCAGTGCGCTGTTGTACGTAACCTGCATCGTGATGATTGTGATTGCCATCAAGATGGTTGTGAAACGAGGCTATCGGAAGAAGATGTACCCACACGATATCCTGGGTAAGGTGTAAAAATTAGCTAGAAAGGAAACCCAAGACATCAATCCCCTTTTCTGCACAACATTCCGAAGCTACTCATGCAAAATGCTCTGACTTGGAAGAGGGTGTTATGGTTAAACTATTCCACAGATCCTCGGACTTCGAGGACTAGTACTGATGATGATTTCACGAATTCTATTTTATCCTTGCCAAACGCCTGGAAAAGAAGGGTGTATAATGGACGCAGCTGAACCGCCTAAAAGCCATCTAGTTCAAAAGGAGCTAACAGACCCTTTACGCTCCACTTTTTATTCTGACGTGCTCGTCTCCCGTCACGGGTGAAGTTACAGTTATCATAGATAAATATATCCTCATAAAATGCAAACATTTTTTGATTCCATCCTGAAAGAAAACGAAACATGTTATTCCACGACGTTAGACGTAGTCATACCTACCTCTGGTTCCTTCCATGTTTCGGATAACTGAGGAGTCTCTCACATGTATTCAAAGTTTAACTTAACAATACGGTTGATTTTTTATTTAAACTCCCTCGCCTAGCATCTTTCACCTTTTGCTCATGTGTCGTATTCGGCCTCTATTAACTCCGTTCTTATTCCTTCGATGCCATCATATGTATCAGATTGCCGGAGAACTTTTCGATTCGTCGCAGTTCCGACAGGACCTCTGTTTTGTACTGTATGCACTTGGCATTGTCGGTAAGCTTCAACAAAACAGCACCTCGTTGATGCGTATACTTCATCGTAAACCGACACTGGCACGGATTCGCCATGTACATGTTTTCCGCCGCAATCTCAAAATCTTCCCACGACTTTACGAACACCATTTTTCTGTCGCGAATGCGTTACTACTATCCCTAGTGCTTTAGGATGAGGGAACGAGTATCCTTGTAAATACGATACAGTTCCGGCAGGACACGTTTTATCGCTCGGTAGTTCTGTTTTCTTGGCCAATTGTTCGTAAATTTCGTATTTCCAATGTATGTTGTGTCGTGTACTGTCAAATTTGACGCTACGCAAAACGTCATCACGTCGTGGCGGTCTTCCATTCAGCGTTCTGCTGACACAAATTCTGCTGACTATCTGTACATCTTGGGTGAATTTTAAAAGAATAAATTTCCAATAAAATGCACACTATTATCATGGGAAGAATCTTTGGAGGGTATGTTATGCAAAAAACGCATGCCTTTGCTCCATCCTTGATCATTATTTATTTTTAATAGCCTTAATTAATTTCCTTTATTCCCTCATCACCTTGGTCATGTTTAGCGTAAACAAACAATTTCCAGATCGTCTGCAGACAACGGGATTGGGATGAGCAAAAAGGTGCTAACGACTCATGTGGCGTGTCCTACTTCTTCACGATCAATCGCTTGCAACGGGGCGATGGCAGCTAGGTAATACGCCGTTGGAAAACTGCTGTGACTAGTCCACGTACAACAACCAACCGAAGGAAGAAAAACAATACACAGTACAATGGTCCCGTGGTTCGATATTCGGTCGATCAATCTGATCAACTTTCTGTTCGTCAACCTGATCGTCACCGTTGTGGTTCTGGGTGGATTATTGGCAACTATCGAGAAGCACCTACCAACAGCCATTCGACAGACGTTTCGCTACGGTAAACATGCACTCAAAGATACGCCGGATCGTTTGGTGTCTTTGCTGGAGGTTCCCAAGGCTTGGTTCAAGCACTTCTACGTTTTTGCTGCTGTCTGGGCGCTTGCTGGGTTTGCTGTGATGATGGGAACGTACATTTCTGGTAAACCAGCTCCTGAGTACGTGATATCATTCCTCGATACGATGGCTACAAATAGGCGCATGGTGCGTACGACACCGACTGAAACAATGATTGCCATGACGCTGATCACGCTACAATGCTTACGGCGGTTCTACGAAACCTGGTTCGTGCAGGTGTTTTCCAGCAAGTTGAAAATCAATCTCTCCGCGTACCTCGTCGGATACATTCATTACTTCGGTACGGTCGTGGCAATCCTGTCGCAGGCGGAAGGATTCACCCGCATGGGTCCTGTTTCGCTACCTACCAATGGATATCGGTTTGAGCCCAGCTTATCGCTAGGTTTAGCAATCGGAGTGTTTTACTATGCCTGGTTCCACCAGTACCGCTCGAACGTAATCCTAGCTAATTTGCGCAAAGATAAAGTTGGAAAGGTGATCAACCATAAGCACAGTCTTCCGACCGGAGACTTCTTCGAAGTCGTTTCCTCACCGCACATGTTCTTCGAAATCGTCATGTACGTCGTATTGTTCGCGGTGTTACATCGGAACAGCTCTATGGTTTACGTGCTGCTATGGGTGCTTTCGAATCAGCTAATGAACTCGTGGCTCACACACCAGTGGTACGTGGAAAACTTCCCCAACTATCCGAAGCAAAGGAAAGCTCTCGTACCCTACGTTCTGTAGGAGCGACTAAAAGGGATTAGTTCACTTTAACGGGTTCCAGGTGCTGGGAATTTCAGGACAAACACGGGTACGTTCAAAAATGTTTCAAATGGTGCTAAGCAAATAAGTAACATAGGACGTATTTCTTACCTTAAAAGGTTCTACAAGGTGATTAAAATGTTGATTTTCTATCATTCAATACATTGTTTGGCTTTTACTGTAATCATTTCCGTTAGTTTTGGGACCGTGAAAGAAAGTGTGGAAAACGTTTTCAATCACAAGCGTTTCCCACACAATCGTAGCTGAATAAAAAAGGGCATATAATTTTGCCCAACATTACACAGTCGACAAAACCAATCAGTAGGAAAAATTTCGTTAAATTACCATTGAATCTCCCCTGATTTACAGGGTAATTTAAGGGAAAAATAACAGTCCCTAACTTGCCCTTTCTAGCAGTTTTGACATGTTTCCGAAATTCTTTCGTCGTATTACCGTGGCGCTGCGTAGCGGTCTTTCGCCTGGGTCTTTGAGGCATATTTGTTTATAATTTATTTATATTTCTAGACTTTTTATTGCATACCGCGTGGTTAAATTTGCCCATCACTATTGCATTGCCATCTACCGGGAAGCGCGTGATTTGTGCTTGCTCGGCTGGTTCTAGGTGTCACCTCTTGAAAAACATGCTCTCCTGGTATCGGAAATCTGAAAACAGCTGGTTTTGTATGGAATTTCGTACCAGCCGACGGGAAGATTGAGCGAGATGAAGGATGCTTTCCGTTTCATCGATCTTCCTTACACTAGCGATCGCTCTCACGGGTTTGATAGTATGTAATGCAATAGTGATGGGCAAATATATTCCACGCTGCCGATGTCACCTCTTTAAAAACATGCTCTCCTAAAATATGCTCTGCATATCTAAAATCTATTTGATTCATTCATTATGTTTTTTATGTTATGGTAAAACTAACGATTCATTTTACATTTTAAATCCATTGAATTTGACTCGAAAATAAACACAGTAAGAAAAGAAGCAGAAGAGAAACGTCATGCTACATACAAAATGTATGGAATACCCGGGAATACTGGTTGCCAACTTAAGTGGTAAAGTTTAAAATAAATCAAAATAAAATACTTACTGCTTGTTGAAAATTAAAATATATACACCAAGCAAATTGGAAATAAAAAGTTAGGAGGCTACTGAAATTTTCAGGAGCAATGAATCAAAAGTAATTGCAGTTTAAAGTTAAAAAAACGGGTATCCGGTTGCCTACTTGAAGGTTAAGGGAAAATCTTTCACTGAGTATGCACCGCGGGTAGAGTCAACGTTATGAAACGTTTAGAAACTATTTTAAACGCATGAATAGCATAAAACACTGTTTTATTTGAGGCATTCTGGGACGTCATCACGCTGTCTCCGCAACACACGAGCGAATGCCACAGCCTGCTCGAAGCAAACTGCTCGAATGGGTAAATTTACAGCGCGCAGTCTGCAGTCCTTTCGCGAAAGACCGCTACGCGGCGCCACGATAATACGGCGAAAGAATTTCGGTCCGCATCAATTGATTTGTGTTGTGCTTGTCGACGCGCTTGAAAAAACGATCCAAATTAGTGCGGTTTGCAAACGAATCCTGTGCAAAAATCATTTTTCGAAAAGAAAGTTCTACGGCTCAGTAGTTTGTCAACGAGTAAGGCGTGCTGAGAACTTGTTTAAATTGAACCCAAAGTTTGTTGGTGGTACTTGGTGTGATAAGAGAGTTAAACAGCAGCAATGGTTTGGGGGTTTGTTACTTGCGGCCCGAACGAGGCCTTGGTAGTATCAGGTACGGACGCTTCATTCTGTATTTCATCGCAAACCCACCCATCCCCAATAACGAATCACATGTGGCGTCAGATAGACGGCCAACCCCATCCCATTAGATAGTGTGCTGAGGAGCGGCAGGAGTGGATGCTTGGTGTGTTGTTGGTGCATGCGTCTCAGCGGAGTGACATCATTCTAATGTAAACCGGCCCCCGTGCTATAGGGGTGGTAAATACCGCGGCACTTAAATTAATTTCGTATTACAGCGGTTTGGCTTGGGAAAAAAGTATCATCTAAATCTATTTACAATTAGCTGCTGCAGAAAAAAACCAAAACAACAATGGTTTATTCAAAGTTGTCTTCTTTACAGCACCGAAGGGCATATCTGTACCATTTTTAACACTTTTATGGCCTCCCAGCGGACTTCAAAAAACAGTTCACTAGCAAAGACATTTTTAATATTAACATTTGGCCGTAGGCTATTGCAGCGAGCGCAGATGAAACCAGTTGTACTGTACTTGAAAATCGATACGAAAAAAGGAACAGTAGGCCTACCTTCACATCGCTCTGTGTGCTCCGTTGCTGCCGTCGCGCTGTATTCCGTTGCCTTTTTTTCATTAGCACATATAGTTGAAGCATGAAATAAACATCACAGCAAAACACTTCATATAAAACAAAACAGACACACTCACACACATAAAGTGAGAGATGAAATATAAAAATACATTTCCCCCCAATATGTTGGCCGCGCGCACGCTTCCGTGGAGGAAAAGGTTTGCCCCTGGTAGAGTGGGAAATGTTGGAAAACCGCCGCTATATGAGTGTGGCTGTATGTTTTGTGCTGTCTATTATCTATTGGTGTCCTAAAAGTGTCACGAGGATATCGATTTTTGCCTCATCCTTTTCCATTTTCCTACGTCGTCGACGTCTTCGTTCAATGGTCTTAAACTCTTTTATATACCCACTTTTGCCCGGTGATATTCTTTGCATGGAATAATAATTTAGGACAATTCCTTTGCACGCTTGGACAAGCCGGTGCGTCAACGTTGTGGAACCTAGGCCAACAGTTTGTTTAGAAAGTTGCATGTTTAGCAGCGGTAGACGTGAACCATAAAGCTACAAAGATAAATGGAGCAAAAATTTGGCGCAGTAATTAAATATGGTAGATAGTTTTAAACAAATGGAAATTAGATTAACCCATTTGGGTCATATTGGTAGTAACATAAAACAAAGCATAAGCTAAAACAAACGTTAACTTAAAACCATAATTATTTATTTTTAGAATAACGAAGGTATCCTATGGGTAGCGGAGCATGTAGAAAAGGCGTTATGTACTAGTCTTTCAGTGTCCAGTCCCTCTTCCTGCTTTCAACGAACATAACTAGCTGTCGGTTATGGTTACTAGGTTAATTAATATTTTCCGGTCCATCTTTCCATCCGCAGGATGCTGCCACATGAAGCCTCTGTTGGTTCCCGGTGGGCGGGCGTTCGTTTGGCCATCGATTCAACGCGTGCAGAGGTAATTAAACATCACTTGCAAACGAAACCTTACTAAAGAAACATTTGAAAACATAGAGTGGCGCTATGGTGGCGCTGTACTGATAATAATAGTTAGTCAGTCTGATATCTTATCTGTAGTAACGTTTCGGCATGTAACACAATCGCTTATTAACAACTGGAATTTGTTTTGTAGAATCTCACTCAACACCATGACACTGCAGGTGGAAAGCCCGACCGTATACACTAGCCAGGGTGTACCGATCTCTGTAACCGGGATTGCGCAAGTGAAGATCCAAGGCCAGAACGAGGACATGCTGCTGACTGCGTGCGAGCAGTTTCTAGGCAAACCGGAAGCCGAAATTCAGCACATTGCGCTTGTGACACTCGAGGGACATCAACGTGCTATTATGGGTTCGATGACGGTCGAGGAGATCTACAAGGATCGCAAGAAATTCTCCAAGCAGGTGTTCGAAGTCGCTTCGTCTGATCTGGTAAACATGGGTATTACCGTAGTATCCTACACGCTCAAGGATATTCGCGACGAGGAGGTAAGCAAATCGAAAGCGTACGCGTTCTCTACGATACAGATCCGGCCTATGGGCCCCATTGGTCAACCGCAAACCAAAGAAGTTCGTCTCTCTATCACTCTACCGTCGCTGTTTCGTCCTAATGCGAGGGTTTAGCTATAACTCCAGTCATCTTTAAACGAAACGTGTCCCAACATTAAGTTCCTATTCGCAGAGCGGCGTTCTTATTTTCCATTTCTTCTCTATCTAGACACACACTCGTTAACGCTGACCTACGAACTGAGAGCTGTATCCTTAAATCTGTCCTATACTTTCTTTCATTTTCTCTATCCACGTTCTCACTACTTGCTCTCACACTTATTCACATTCTTCTACTTTTCTATCTACTTTACTCTACTACATATCAGCTCTGTATCTAGGATCTTATTATCACTCTCCGTAGTTTGTAGAAGCGTACAAATTTTAAAGCTCAATTAATATTCAATTCGAATAGGTTCTACTAATAGACCTGACTGTTCCACGCGGTGCGCCTGTTGTTTTGTTTTAATCCATATTAATTGATTATATGTTTTTTTGTTTCATTTCTCGTGTACGTTTCAAGTTTGATGCGAACAATAGGGTAAGAAATTCACTACTTTGGTCGTATTTCAAAATTTATTGTAGGGTGTAAAGGTGTAATAGCATCGTTGGGTATAACCTGTACGAATACTGAAAGTTGTTGTCGGATGCAATACTAACTACATTACTTAAACTGTAATATTACCTTCCTTTACTAATTGTACTGTCATCGTCAGAAATGCTATTGGACGTATAAAGTTAACCATTTGGATATTGGATTAATATTAAAAAACCTTTAAAGATGTAATGTGCGCATCGCGTGATGAACTAACAGACTATTAAAGTTTTCCCGCTATTTTGAGCTTTTTGCTCTTCTTTGTGTTAACAATCCCCAAGTTAGATTGCATTTGTTAAGCTAAAAAAGGGTTAAATTGATAAGTTTATGCTTTGCGCTTACATATCTTCAATTTCTCAATGTTTTTAGTTCTCTTATCATAACTTACATTCACTACTTTATCACCATCTTGCGCATTTAATCTGTGAGTAACACCATTCCCTATATCCTCGTTCTGGAAGAGATAAGAAAAGATCAATAGAACCCGGCAAAAGACGTGCACATATCGTCCTTACAGTACGAATCCTTCTAGTTCTAGCTCTTGTTCTGCTCGCTGCGCTAGCGCTTCCACCGCTAGCCGTGTTTGGACTCTTGTCGTATCCTCCTTTTCATTGGTTCTCTCTTTTTCTTTTCTTCTTTTGTCTTTTTTCGTGTACCTCTTTAACCCGCTAACGAATAAAATAACAATGTGTTTTGATAATGTAAGGGTGCTAAGGTATGTGTTAATTCAACTCTCGACTGCATTTGTTTTTCCAGGGCAAGAAATCATATATTCTTTCCACCTGTATTAATGAGTTACATTCGGCATTCAGACATTCACCATGTTTTTTTTTAATTTCCTTTTATTGCTCACATATCGGTCATACACTAGCTGCTAGTAGCTATCTAACACAAAGCGTACACTCTCGAACACATCAACCACCCCCATCGCGGTACCGAGAGGAAACCCCAAAAACCGCCTCTACGGTATCGCCTGTGTGAAAAATGCACACTATAGTTTTACAACCACCCGTGTTTAAATGTGTTTAGCCCTCATCTGTACCATATTACTTTTGTACACACACACACCGTTGTATGTTGAGGAAGAACCGTTGCGCATTGTAGACCTTTAACAGCTGAACAAGAACTACTTCATTCAATGCTCGGTTTTTTTAAAAAATCCTCCTCCGTGCCAGTAGCAGTTGGGCAATTGTGTTGCTAATGATTTCTTTTCCGTTTCTTTTTCTGTGCTCCTTTTTTATTGTTGTACATATGAGTTAGTTTACCAATTGAAACGAAGTACCCTCACATTGCTCCCAATCAATCTCCTGCGACAGGTGCAAGGGAACCTTCCTTGCAAAAATGCATAAAAACACTCAATATTTGAATGCTATACAGAGCTGAGCGCAGAATTAAGTGTGGACATAAAAGTTTCTATTTTCGACATGTGCCTGCCGCTTTCTATAAAACCCAGAGTTGCGTAAGAATTATATGTGCAGATATATTTTATGCTTTTGCTTTGTGCTTTCTCGGAAATGGTTTCGGTCGTATATTAAGATATACTAATTTTTATTTTTAGGATATTAATGTATTACTGCCCAAGATGTCTTGAGGATGTAACGTCTGAAAGTACACAATCACTATTAAGACTTTAGCTTATCTCGTATGAAAACGTTATACATACAAATTAAACCAAGCGAGTTACTTAATGTATAATCGGTCGTGGTTCTGATCAATACCACTTATCGTGTATCTCGAGATAAACAGTATCTTCCATACTTCCCGGCGTGTACATACAAGACAAAATCAATCGGCGAGTCATACATGTATGGCTTATTAATAAATATACGCATGGCGTTGGTTCCCGCAAACGATTATGGCCGTTGATTCGATTGTTCCGTCTAAATGCTTTCGTGTTTGATAGTCCATTTCCCCGAGCTTACTATCTACGTACTACTAATATTCTACTACTCGAATCGCTTACGCGCATACTTCATAGTCGTTTCGAATAGAAACACGGTTTTCCTAGCCTCGGGTTTTCTGCTGTGTTTTTAGTGTTAAGGGCGAACACTGGTACAGTGTGATTTAATCTGTATGTATGTGTTTGTGTGTGTGTGTGCGTGTGTACATTTGGTTTTGTATCACTGTTTTGTTTTGTGATTTTTGTTTCCGTTTAGAAGAATATTCTAGTGCGCAATATATTTCTTTTAGCCTTTTCCTCACATTGCCATCACCATGGCGCTTATAACGCTTTGAAGAAATGACATTAAGCCGGTTGTGTTTTTTCATTCTTTTCCCGTCTCCTTTACAACAACTTCTGCCGCAATAGGGATATCTGAAAAGCCTCGGTATGGCCCGTACGGCGGAAGTGAAGCGTGACGCGCGTATCGGCGAAGCGGAGGCACGTTGCGATGCGACAATCAAGGAAGCGATCGCTGAGGAACAACGAATGGCGGCCCGCTTCCTGAACGATACCGAGATCGCGAAGGCTCAGCGTGATTTCGAGCTGAAGAAGGCGGTGTACGATGTGGAGGTGCAGACGAAAAAGGCCGAAGCGGAGATGGCGTACGAGCTGCAGGCAGCTAAGACGAAGCAGCGCATCAAGGAGGAACAGATGCAGATTAAGGTGGTCGAACGTACGCAGGAGATCGCCGTACAGGAGCAGGAAATGCAGCGTCGCGAGCGTGAACTGGAAGCCACCATTCGTCGGCCGGCCGAAGCAGAGAAGTACAAGCTGGAAAAGTTGGCTGAGGCTAACAAAACGCGCGTCATTCTTGAAGCCGAAGCCGAAGCAGAAGCGGTCAGTAGTGTGCTGTGACTTTTCCTTTCTATCAGCTTGAACTCACAATGCTTTTATAATTGTAGATAAAGGTACGTGGCGAAGCCGAAGCTTTCGCTATTGCGGCCAAATCGAAGGCCGAAGCAGAACAGATGGCTAAAAAGGCAGAGGCCTGGAGAGAGTACCGCGAGGCAGCAATGGTGGACATGCTGCTCGAAACACTGCCTAAGGTAAGGGAGGCAATCAGCTGCTTGTAAAACCGGTGTCCTTTAGTACGGTGCGAACACTAAATGCAATTCGCTTTTTTCAGGTTGCTGCCGAAGTTGCGGCACCACTGTCACAGGCAAAGAAGATCACTATGGTGTCTAGTGGCAACGGTGAGGTCGGTGCTGTGAAGCTGACCGGTGAAGTGTTACAAATCGTGAACAAGATCCCGGATCTGGTCAAGTCGATTACCGGGGTTGATATTTCGCGGGTAAATCAAAACCATAAGTACATCTAAAACATGCAAAAACGGCACACAAAAGCTCACACCTTTAACCTATACATCTCTACATCTCACATCGAACACATCTAAAACAATTCACTCACCTATCATCACCATTACCAACATCGCACTAGCATACTAGTGGCGCTACAGTAAGCTCATTGGAACAATTGGAACCACCACCACACCCTTTCCTTACACACGATACTAAACTCCAAATGCTCTTTCATTGGATGATTAGCTAGTTAGAAATTATGTCGAACAAAAATGAAACACGCAGCTTCGAAAAGATAGTCAAAGTCGTAGCTACACCCGAAATAGCTGCTAGAGCAGTAGTATGCAGAATAGTAGAATGATGCTCTTTACGGTACCAACTGCAGCATAACATTTGCGCTGATTTAACTGACTGCTTGTAGAACGAATAAGGTTTAAAATCCATTCTAGTCGGAGTCGCCATACGGTCCTAACCAAAACAATGACCTAAATCCTAGGTTTGCTGGTAGTTTCCCCATTTTTTCATTCTCCATTTTGATTCCTCTTGCCATTGTTTCTTATTTATTATTGTTGTTGTTGCAGGCCGTATTTGATCTCCCATCTACGGAAGTGATGATGGAATTACACCCAGAAGTGATAGTTTAAGCTTTTGTTACTTTCCAAATAGTAGATTATGTGTTAATTTATGCTAGGATAATTGGTTTCAGTTAGTTTATGTTCTTCCCATTGGTCTCGCATAAATTCGATCAACAAATGTTCGAACTCAAAAACCTAACACAAAAACCCAATACAGCAATCCGACACCTATTCTACCTACGAATTCCACCAACACCGATATGATAACACAGTACAAACCAAACAAAACGAACGGAACACATTTTAAATATTGCTTGTGGTCCTCTAAACTCTGTCGTATCATCTGTACGAGGAAATGTTTGAAACGCGTGAGTCCCTCTGAAAAGTAGATCTTTGTAGTGTTTCGTTAATGGCATTTGCTTGTCAATCTTTTCCAGTGTAAATTAGTTGCAGTTTATTACCATTAGAAGTTAATTATATCTTTGTGTTGATATAGTACGTTCAACGTGATTTTGTTTACAAGTTGTTAAAGCAACTAGTGGTTTGTTGCTTTGCAAGAGTTAATTTCTTCTGCTCCAAATGTGAAAGGGCTCATTTAATCTCATCCTTTTCGCATATCCTACATTAACATACTGACACGCCCTCACTCTCACACATAATCCTTTTCGCCATACACACATAAAATCGCAATGCGCTCGTGCTATGTTAAAACCGCTTTTTATACAACTCTTTTATGTTATCATTACTGTTTTTTGTGCTTATGTTGTAAACTCCCCTAATGACGACCCCTCTTATTTTTCTAGTCCGTACACGCTGGTTAAGTGAGTGGTGAAAGGTTACGATTAAAGAAGAACAAGAATGCGCTAGCATCACTGTTCCACTTTCACACTGTTTTGAATAACGTTGAGAAGGACACGTGCGTGAAAGCGAAGGAAGAGAGAACACCCGGCGATGCGAACGTCTGCGACGAACCCCAAGAACGATTAAGCAGCCATTAAGAGAAGGGAGTTCGGGAACGATGTTAATGTTTGTATTCTCTGTATTTAATCGTTTTCTCATATTTAAACAAAAAAATCGATGTTCTGCTGTGTGGGGTACACGACACGTTATACAATATACTCAAATCCAGATGTATGGCATTACATTTAGTTTATGTTTTCAATACGCTTGAAAATCCCACTTTAACAAACGAACAAACCAATTGATACAGTGTGATTGCAAAACAGTACTTCCGTTTTGGTTAGCTCCAGTGGCGTGCGCGCAAAGCCGTATGTTATATGTTATACCGTTTTACAAGTTTAAGTTGTTTGTATTACTATAATTTTCCAAGGTAAAGGGTAATGTAAGCATTGTTACATTTTTTTCTACAGGGCAAAGCGCGATTGCGACTCGTTCGATGATATATTCACACAATCCTCCAACAAATGCCAACAACCAGAGTGTAGATTTAATGTTTAGATTCCACGCGAAGAAACAGGTGCAGATTTACCGGTACCCAGTAGTGCGGGCGCACGTGGTCGAGTACATTGTTTACCCACTTTTCAGTATCACTTTATCTAGTCACTGCCGCCACAAACTAAATATTTTGCACAACAACAGTCACAACGTTTCGAACCGACCGTAGCAGTTGGTACTTTGTCATGCCATATTTTTTCATCATAAAAAAACTTGTCTAATGGAAGATTCGGGAACCATTGAGAATATTTCAATGTCCTGGTCAGGAGAAGCCTTACAACCATTGCACGTTAGCTTGATGATCATAATGAATAGTTTTTTAAAGCAAAATTCGAAAACACCACCAGTAGCTATACCCCAGAGCGAATGAAATTGAAATATTTAGAACTCGAAACAAGAAAATCTCTCAGCCGCTATTAACGTTCTCGCATTGAATTAAAGAGCGCAAAACATTAAACAGAAACAAATAAAAAAATGCTGAACCATTGTCCATCCATTGACTTGGCCTAGATGTGAAAATCGGTAAAATCTATATTCTAGCAAAAGATAGGCTTATTTGCAATTGTGCAATAAATGCATTTTGTACGTAAAACTACACAGATTCGTAAACACACATTTCTCTATCGAGCATTTTTTTTTTGTTTATATACAAGTGCATAAAGAGATCGCTAAACAACGTATAGTTTATCTCCGATGTTCAGAAAGTACCTTAAGCATTTTCTTCCCGAAAGAAAACGTTAAATTCATTCAACTTTGTACGACTAACAACATTAACAGATGATTATATGAGCGTCTCCTGTGTGTATGTACGCGAAGGAAGGTGCATAACGTGTAGCAATTGTAGCGAAAAGTTAAGGAAATTACCAAAAGAAAACCCGAAACAACTCCGATACTTAGAAAAAAACGATACAAGAAAGAAGAAAATATATTGATCGGCTAAATGTCGCGATCGCTCCAAGATGCGAAAACACATAAGAAACATAACATATATATTTTGTAATGTAATTTGCTTTTTGCGTGTCACGAACGTTCGAGTGTAAAACAACTGCAAGCATAACGTACAGTGGGAGAACTAAAATCGTAATACTGTGGAAATAAACAAATGATGAAAAACAAACTTCTTGAGTTGAGTTCTTGAGAACCTGCTAGAAAGATCACTATGATAATACATTTAAGTAACAACTTTTATTAACAATACTTTGTGTTATTTTAAGCTTCTCTAAGGTGCGACATTATCAAGAATCGTTATGAGACCGCAAGCAATCCGTGCCCCGACCGTATCCTCCTCACCCTGGAATGAGATCGGGTTGTTGATTGATAGGTCCGGAAACCGGTAGACCTCGGACGGTTTCTCGTGTATCACGATCGAGCGGCCAACGATACCAGCAAACCCGAACAGATTAATATACGGGCTGTGAAAGTCGATCATCGCGTTACCGTCCTCCTTTACTTCGATGTTACCAATCTGCGAAAGGTCATTTCATTCAATCAATTTGCACTTCCACACATTTCCTTGAGCAACTTACAATACTGCTGCGAAAGTGTGGCCCTGTCGATTTGCATCCCTCGCGCATATCACCGAACGCGTGCACGTGGACCGCGTGCTTCCCCACCGGCAGTCCGGTGGCATTGATGGCCGTTTGGACGTAACCCGGAGCCCACTGGCGGAAGGAAATCGTTCCCATGATCTGCTGCTCCGGATTGTCCGCAACCAGTGTTACGCCCGCCTTCCACGAGGGTTCCGGCTAAGCGTGGGGAAACGAAACAAACGGAAACAATGGGAAAAGGGGAAACTGGCAAATGGAGAATGTTTCGGCGCGGGCCCTTGCATCAAGAATAAACAGTAGAACGTGAATCGCACTATGCAGTAAAGGGCGAACGGCCATATTTGCATTCGGTGGCCGTCATCTTCATACGAAAGTTCTCACGCAACATGTGCGTAGCTACGCACTAGGCATAATCAATCTGGGCGTTGATTTACACACGATGATATGGCTTGTTTGTAGGCTGTTTTAAGCACCGGAATGAAGTAATTACTTTAACCGAGAGTGAAGAAAAACACGCCACCCTAAATTTGCTGCTCAGATGACGGAGATGTGTGGAGTTTAAGTTACACGAAGTAGGCGTTTCTTTTTGGAGGTTTTAACCAGCTAACGTAATTGCTAGTAGGATAGAATGTATACTAGCAACAAGTTTGGTGGTTAAAAAAATTCGAATTTCTTTAGTCTTTTGGCTCGGAACATGATTGAGACTCGACAAATAGTGATTAAAAACTTCGCTTTCTTCCGGAGAATTCAGTTTAATTCTTTTCTAAGCAAAGTAACTGAAATGTGATCCACTTGCTACAGATGCTACTCCGGAGGTAATGAATTTATCGTCACTGGACACTATTTTACGAATGTATAGAGAGGATCACATATCCAAACTTACTCTGGGCAGTATTTCAAATCCACGGAATCCTCGCGGTCCAAGCGGAATGCCACTGGCAGTCCCTCCTGGTCCAAGCCCAACCGTCGGATCGATAAACTCCACATCGTCCGTAAGTCGTCCAACGATCGTGGCTTGACCCGCGACCAGGTACAGTCCACAAAATGCAACGCCAATCGCCAACATTCTCACTGTCGCCGACCACAGCATGGTTCGGTAGGATGGTTTGCTTGCGCGCGATAAACGTGTGTTCGCAACAACTCCTCCGGAAGATACACTCACAGTCGCTACTTGTTCACAACTAAACAGTCCCGAACCGTTGGAGGTAAGATTTATTGTGATTAGAACGCATCGCTGTGATGGGAGAAGCCTCGACGAAGGTGCATCAGTAGTGCTGGCAACGTTCCAAAGCCCGAAAGGTCGTTCCGCGCGGGAGCAAATGGAAATGCTCACGGGTAATTATCGGGCATATAGACAGATTGCCGAGAACAATCAAACCCCACCATGCGCCATGTGTGATGCAAAAAAGCATTGCGTAGGCCGGACAGTAACCAGCGTACTCGTTGGGAAAGGCTTCAATTAGTGTAGAATCTTGCTACTCTCAGAACTTAAACAACCTCCAAACAAAAAGGGGAAAGTTGTTGTTTTGGACAAAAAAAAAGTATTACACCTTGAGGATATCGTTTGCCAAAGACCAAGGAAGAGTTCCGAAATATAGGAGCAGCAATATTCCCGACTTTGGGTGTGTGCCTAGAGTTGCAAGATAAGGTTGTCATGCTACTGTATGATTAGCACTGAAACCTCGCCACATGATTGCATGTTTGCGCAATGAGTCAAGTCAGTGGGAAAACCTCTAATGAAGGTTTTTCTCTCTCTCTTGCTGCTGTCTCTTTAGGTCATCGGTTACGGATGATGGATGATAGTTCATGCACAACGTAGAACAGAGTTTCAAACGGTCCACCGTACTTGACGAGCTCCAAGCAAAGTCCAAGCAAGTTTCGGGAACTTGTTGGATAGGCGCGTGTACTATTGCTACGCCACTTTGTGGGCCGGAACGTTCTGCCATAAATAAGAGATCGTTCTCGATTTGGTAGATGCTTATTATCAAATATACAAACCTGTAAACATGCTTAATCAAACAAACCTCATCATGTGGACCCATTCTCACGCCAATCGGCGAACCGGGCACTCTATCCTCTTTAATGTTTGAGATGTCCTACCAAGCAATCAACCAAATTACATATCACATGTCTTCCTGCCCAAGACATAAATAGAGAAATATTGATAAAGTCCCAACAAAACCAGTTCACAACGTGGCGGGTTACTCCAATAGTGCATAGTGCTCCTTCGAGGGTCCTAACAGTCATGGGCCGGATTCTTCAATCGCTTTCATTGTTGGTAATTTTCCTGGCCGTAGCACACGGTGGAAATGGTTCGCCTGCTGAGCTTGATCGGCGTGTCGCGGCAGTACGAGATCTTCTAGTACATCTGGACCGTTCCCGACAGCTGCTCGTGTTGACCTGTTGGTCGCCCCCGGTTCGATATGAGCTGTGGCAAACTATTCGCGAAGATACGAGCAGCCACCGTAGCACTATGTCCGTTCGATTCGGACCGGTTGACACTAGTCAGCTTCCCTGGCACGAACATAATCAACATCTAATCGTAATCGTGGTCGATCTATCCTGTGCCGGAACAGACAATCTTCTCACCAATGCCCATCAATTGCTTTACTACCGTGTCCGTTGGATCGCGCTAAAGAGTGTGTACGAAGGAGAAACTATCAAAGGTTGGGACAATTGTACTGAAAATCCACTGCTCGATCGACTTCCGCTGCTGATCAGCAATGAGTTGTACTATTTCTGCACCAACATCACAACCGGACACCATCTGGTGCGACAGCAGTATCGTCTGTCTACTGCAAGCTCTTTAACTCCGATTTACGAAACATTTGGCGTCTGGGAGCCAAACAGAGGTGTTCGTTTGGAATCTTCTACAGTGCGTGCTCCGGTTACATCGGTTAGAAGGCGAAACTTCCACCAATTTCAACTGCGTGCTTCTCTGGTCATTCTTCACAACGAAACTCTGAACCATCTGGATGATCTTCAGTAAGTAGCACTAGAATGGAGGTGCGCACTTACTGATCGTTTACTTTTTTTCCAGCGATAAACATATTGATACGATCTCACGTGTGAATTACCTGCTCACGAAATCGGTTGCACACGCGCTGAACGCGACGGTCAGGTTCAGTATCGTGGATACGTGGGGATATCGAGATAAGGAAACAGATCGCTACAATGGTATGATCGGCGAGCTGCAAAGCGACCTTGCCGATCTCGGTGGTACGTCAATGTTTTTCGTGCAGGATCGCATTAAAGCCGTTGATTTCCTTTCGATGACCGCTTCAACACGGGCTAGCTTTGTCTTTCGAGCCCCCAAACTGTCCTTTACCGATAACGTGTTTGTGCTTCCGTTCGATCAGTACGTCTGGTGCTGCACGGTTAGTTTCATCCTGTTGTCTGGACTTTTGTTGTTGGTGGTGTTGCGAACCGAGCAACGATATAATGTAAGCAGCACTGGTACGGAGCGTAACAATACGACCACCGTTACCGGGTTCTCCGATACGCTGTTGAACGTGTTCGGTACAACTTGCCAGCAGGGATCGTTCATAGAGCCAAAAACGGCACCTTCACGATGCCTTATACTCCTCTGTTTGGTGGTGTTGATGTTCCTGTACGCCAGCTACTCGGCCAACATTGTCGCACTCATTCAGTCACCCTCTACGAAGATACAAACGCTTGAGGACCTGCTAGCGTCGAGGTTGAAGACCGGTGCGGAGGATACAGTCTACAATCAATACTACTTTCGGGTATGTGTTTCTGGAGGATCTTGCTATCTTGATGCGTTGTAATGATGTTGATCTGATTGCTGCTTCCTACACAGCACGAAACAGAACCCACCCGGAAGGCTCTATACGAACGCAAGATGAGGAACAAAGATGGCACGGAAAACTTTCTACCACTGGCGCAAGGTGTTGAGCTTATTCGACAAGGCCACTATGCATTTCACGTCGAAAGGGGTGTCTGCTATAAGTTGATCAGTGAAACGTTCCAGGAAGAGGAAAAATGTGGCCTGCAAGAGGTGGAATATTTGAAAGTTATCGAACCTTACTATGCGGTGCAGAAAAACAGTTCGTTCCGTGAACCGGTGCGTATCAATCTTTTTAAGCTGCGCGAATTCGGAATACAGGGCCGCGAAAATACACTGCTCTACACGAAGAAGCCGCGTTGTGTTGGTGGCAGTAGCTTCATACCCGTGTCGATTGTGGACGTTTGGCCTGCTCTGATAACGCTGGGTTGGGGTTACTTTCTCACAATAACGATGCTTATTACCGAACAGCTCTGGGTTCGTCTACGTACCCGTCTGCTACCAACGCATGAGTACTTTCAACAGTAGGATGAACATTACACAGTCGGGTGATTGCTGGTAAAATTATTCTTTATCAATCTTGAAGAATCAGGGAATATCATGTAAACGACAACAATCTAAACGCCTTTCAAAAAAGCTGCTCACAGCATTCTCTCTATACAGTTCCAGTTCATTCAAGATGAAGGCACACATACCTATCAAATATTCAGCTTCATACGCAGTATTGAGAAACGCTTCTTCAACCGAATGTATACGCCTGCAACTAATCCTACGCTACTATTAGTCCTTAAAGTAAAACTACACCCTCTTCATGGGCACTTACTCAGTAAAACAAAACACAACATCGCATTCACTTTTGGCATATAAAAACATATGTAGAGAGAAGTTAGTGATGCTTCAAAAAATCCTTGCGCGTAATAATGCCACGCACGCGGTTTTCCGATGACACCACGACAAGATGGCGCAGACCAAGGGCCCGGAATAGCTGGAAGATGCGTGGCACTGATGTACCCTCCTCCACGCTGTACGGCGAAGGGTTCATGAACATTTCCATGTTTACCGAGAACTTTCCGCTCCTCTTATGCTCATTGACGTGCAGATCCTGTAGACGAGATTGATTGCAAGAAATGAAACACATCTACACAAACTCGGAGTGACCTTGTCTGAAGAAGACTTTTACCTCCACGGCTGGATAACGCGGGTATGCATCGCGGAACGTTTCAATGCTGACGGTTGATTCCCAGAAGCTGCTCGCTTCCTGGTAATAGCTGTGCTTCAATATCACCACCAGCTGGGAACGCAGAATCAATCCTATAAGTCGTCCGTTGACGCGTGAACCCTGCAATTTACACCAATATTCAATGAGATGCCTCAAAACCGGTATTATTACAAATAAAACTTACATCATCACCGTCTTCAATCACGGGAAAACCATTGTGGGAAGTGTTTTTTAGTATGTCCATCAGGTATTGAACCTTCTCCTCCATCCGTACGCACACCACCGGTCGAGCCATGACGTGACGGGCCGAAAGATTCTGATACTCCGGCTCGACGTGCCACGGTAGCATAGGCACGCGGGATGTGCGAATCTGGATATCGTAGATGCCCTCATTGAAATAATCTCCGCTCCATTTGGCCGTCATCAGCGTTAGCATGATGGGTAAAATAAATCCAATATTTCCCGTCGTTTCCAGCAAAATAACGCTCAAACTCAACGTCATGCGAACTACGCCTCCAAGCTGGGCGGCTGCCCCAATCAGAGCATATTTTCCAGGAGAAACAAACGCCTGCAAATGATTAAAAGCATAAGGATTCACTCTAAATCACACCACTTCTATCCCAACAAAAACCAGCTCATACTTACACTCGATGCAGGAAATGCGAGCACTGTAAAGGACGCCATCAAACGTCCCCAGGCGGCGCCAATTAGCAAAGTTGGAATGAAAATGCCCAGAGAAACGCTTAGTCCGTACGTTACACACGACAGTGGATAATAGATGAGCACAAACGCTGCCAGCGTAAGGATCTTGTGTGATCCGGGTGGATCGTGGAATAGTGCCTTCACCGTTGCCTCGGGCGTTTGGAACCACAGTGCAGCAGCCGCATTATACTCATTATCCTGACAGAACAGCTGCACCGGATGCTCGGTCGGATCATTTCCCAGCGGACGACAGTCATTGATCGTGTAAATCATTATACAGGCAAACGTTGCACCCAGAACGGCAACAAAGGCAGCTTCCAACACCTTTGCCCAACGTTGCTGTAGAGCGTGCGCCCGAAACATATTTATTCGGCTATTTACTGCATTCCACAGTGCTCCCGAGCAACCTCCCATTACGCCCATCAGCATGAAGATTGGCAGCTCGAAGTACTCGAACGGGAGCGGTGCAAATTCGCCCAAATTAAACAAGCCCCGGTAATGGAAGCTGCTCACTCCGTGATATGCCGACAGGATAAGGTTTAACGTGAACGAGCTGATGATCGATGCGAAAAACGTACGCCAGATAAGACTCTGGTTCCAGAAGCTGGCCGCCTCCTCGAGTGAGAACAGGATCCCACCAATCGGTGCGCCGAAAGCAGCCGCTACACCAGCTGCGGCACCTCCGACCACAAAGTCACGCTTTTCGTGATCATCACGGAAGTGCTGCAGAATCTTCAAATCGCGCCGAAAGGTAGTACTTTTACCCTGTGAAATTCCGGCCGCTATGACCGCACCGCTGTGAATCATCGGTCCTTCCTTTCCACCGGCCAGTCCACCGATCACGGATGTGGCCACACCAACCGCCTTCACAGCTAACGTCTTGATGCGCACGATTCGTGGTACTTTCACGCCGTTCAAGTAGCATTTCACTTGCGGTATGCCACTGCCAGCAGCAACTGGCTCAACGTAAGCGACCAACGTGGCTCCGATGATGACCGGTATGAGATTTAGCAGCGACCAGTACAGATAGGGAATGCTCAGATCACCTCGTAGCACATTTTCATCCACTTGGTGCTTCAGGAAACCGTACTTAAGCCGCGATACCTCCTCGATCACGATGTTGATGCAGCACGCAACGAGCGCAGTGCAGACACCGATCTGCAGCGATATTACCCAACGGGAGAAATCCTTCCGTACTGTGAACTTAGGCTTGATCTTCGTCTGTTCCCGACGCCACAGAACATTCTCACACACATCGTAGTCCAGGCTCTAGAAAGAACAGAATTTGAAAACCTGAGATTAAATTGCTTCCTAGCTGCCGTTAACCCAAAGCAACCTCAGTCGATTCGTCGCAAGTTTGCTGCTTCATTGTGCCACCTTAACACATCTCCCACCGTGATACGAGCTCAGTGATCTGCGTTCTAAATTGCAACATTTCCACTAGTCTCGTTATCTCACTACTGTTGTACGTCAGTGTCTATCGCCTGGATGCGTGCAAGCAAAGGAAATGTTTATCGCTAACGTTTCCCAATAAATACCACTCCTTTTTCTCAGTGATCCGGTTCCCGTTGCATAGAGAGACGACTGTGTAACAGTTCAGTGCATCCAGAGTCTTTAATTCTAACTAATATTGATAACTCACACACGTTCTGAGTAGTGTGCGGTGGCTAATTGCAGTGCAGATATCGCACGATGTATATACAATGCAATTATTTGTCAATGCAACTATGTCAGTCAACAGCAGTTCTGACACGATATTCCATACCTCATACTGGGACGTTTCCTTGGACCTCCTATTTAAGTTAAACGCAGGATCGGCATCTGCTTCAGACGTGACGGGAATATTGTAGTCTGTTGGTTCCTGCAACAAAGAACACGAGTGGTTATTATCATCACATCGCATAATTTTTCACATTTGGCTTTTCTTACATTCTGCGAACGACGCCGATTGCGAACACTGGCCGCCTCGATATTGTCATCATCACTGCTATCGATGTCTATTAAACGCTTTTCTCTCGGCATGTTAAACTAATAAAGTGTTGTTACAGTTCGATACACGTTTTGGTAATCGTTGGATGCTGTATATAACCGCAAACTTTCCAGCCTATGTCGAAACACTGATGACTAATTCTACCCTACATGTTCTACGGGCTCCACAAACATTCTCATGCTATCAGAAGACGGCAACAGAAAGAAAGTCGTCACGGCTCGCAACAACACAACAAAGAATCGTAGAAGGCGTTGACAATTAGATCGGTACCGCGAATGCTCCCCTGCATCCGTACTTCTAGCTTAACGTTTCTAGGAATACACACTTCGACTGCGTTTCGATTTAACAGAGGATTTTTATCGAGGCTCTTCTGGCAACAAGACGCAAGATAAGCAGTACAGAAAAACAAAACTTTAACATTTGGGCAGAACCGCGACCATTCTACGTATTGCGCTGAGCAACAATTGTGTTTGTTTACATTTGAAACGTCAAACGAGATTGACGATCCCAGAGAGACGATGTTCGATAGTGGCTACACTGTGCTCTTTTGTGAATACCCTGTTTAAAAATAAACCTGTTTAACTATACATTTCGGGTGTCTAGTTTGTCAACGTTTCTTTTATTGCAAATTATCACTATATTTGATTGGTTTAAGCCCGTGCCAAAACATTTTGCGTAAACCTCCGTTGATGATTTGATTGAAAAACATTAACCTATGAGAAATTGCTTGATATGCACCTGAAGCAGGCGCGGCCGAACACATGTACACCTCCCGCGATCACCTTAGCAACCGAACACATTCAAACACAAACACTTCTTTTTCCCTTCGACCGGCGCTCGCTTCTGCCCTTCTCACATCTTTTCTCTCATTTGCTCTCATCTCCCACACGCGCTCATT
The DNA here is from genome assembly GCF_943734755.1 of Anopheles moucheti. Taxonomy (NCBI): domain Eukaryota; kingdom Metazoa; phylum Arthropoda; class Insecta; order Diptera; family Culicidae; genus Anopheles; species Anopheles moucheti. The sequence goes on from NC_069141.1 coordinate 90,236,171, forward strand.
CCTTCTTATTCTTACTAGCCGCCCTACATATTCCCTCTCGCTTGCGCACATAACGACGTATCGGCAGTGCGTACAGAATTCAAAAATGGATCTCACAAGCGCAAAGCCGCGGAGTTTCATTCAACGCGTTCCAGTTGTCCCGTGCGGTTGTGTGTGCGGTGTACTCCAGTAGAGAAGTGTTTGTGCTGGATTCGCGGCTTCGATCACCAGAGCGAGAGAGTTCAACGCGTGTAGCGAAAGAGACCTGCGCCTGGGATCTGTGTGTGAGAAGAAGCAGAGAGTGCATGCATACCTGTGTTCGCCGTTACTGTGTAAGCACGCTCGTTTCGTTGCGTTCCGCCGTCTTCGGTTTGGGGTGTGGTACGCGTTTTAAGTTTAACTTTACTTTACAAAGCGTTCCGGTTAGGTCGAAGCTTTCATAACGCCTTCAGGCCAAATCTTTACTGCTAGTGACAAGCGTGCAATTGTGCAAATTGATTGAAAACAGTGTATCCAATAATTTGAAAGAACATCTTCCAGGTGACGTGTTCAATATTCGTGGTTCCTGCCTTCCTCGATCGTTCGTGCTTGGCTTTTCCCGTACGATCATCCGTCCGTCCATCTTGCCCCCATTTCGCGTGTGCTTTGGGGTGTGTTACAGCAGGCCATCCATCATTACTTAACGCGTACAGTCTCAAACAGTATGCGAAAGCCAAGAAGCAATATGATGCCCACCAACAACCTGTCGTCGATGCTTGGGATGGGCGTTGTGCTGTTGTTTGCGATCGGAGGGCTAGTGGGTCCCGTTCGTGGCCAGCGCACGCCAACCATCTCCTACATCACGCAGGAGCAGATCAAGGACATTGGTGGCACGGTCGAGCTGGAATGTTCGGTCCTGTACGCTAGCGACTACTCGGTTCACTGGGTGAAGACCAGCAGCGACCGATCGGATGTGGTCTTTCTCTCCACGGGCAGTTCGCTTGTGCTGAAGGATTCGCGCTTCTCCCTGCGATACGATCTGTCCTCCACGTCCTACACGCTTCAGATCAAGGACATCCAGGAAACGGACGCCGGTATCTACCAGTGTCAGGTGGTGCTGTCGGTGACGAACAAAATCTCGGCCGAGGTCGAACTGAACGTCCGTCGACCACCGATCATCTCGGACAACTCTACCCAGTCGTTGGTTGTGTCCGAAGGTCAAGCTGCCCAGATGGAGTGCTACGCTTCTGGATATCCGGTACCGCAGATTACCTGGCGCCGCGAGAATAACGCCATCCTGCCGACAGGTAAGTTAATCGCGGGAAAGAAAAACTTCTATAGGGTGAATCATATGACATATAACGAACAACGAAGCGATCTCTGCAACGTGATCGTGATCGATACTCTAGGGCATGTCGCGAGTGATTGCGGGTGTTTGTGTGTGCGATGTTCGAGATGACTTACATCATCATGCTTTATCGCAGCATCTAACAAACTAATAGCGCGCGAGCGATCACAATTATCTCGCGACCACTGCAATGTTGTGATTGATGAGTAAGCAATGAGTAGCGATAATGCAATGCCTCACTGGTTTGTTTGACGCTATGACGCTATGATCTGTAGTTCGTAGAAGTAGTTAGTCCATGCACCGCGGAAGTTGATCTACAGAAGATCTCCATTGAACACACTGCAGCTTGTATTACTTAGAAACAGTTTGTTAAATAATATTGAACGTCTGAATTTGATAACGGAACCTTCCCCGTCGAATATACGGTTGTTCGATACCGAACAGACTAAAAAATAATGTACGTTCCCGCGAATGTTTCACAAACAACGATGACTCATCGGCAACACAGTTCATCAGTAAATTAATTTCTAATGTATGGTAATTAGCGAAATGGGCATACAGAAGGTATGAACATTCTCACGAGCTACCTGTCTTACGGTAGCTAAGCATTGCAACTAAGGTAGTTAGAAATACATTTTAGTTGCTCATAAAGCAAAAGCTACTACACACTGCCAAGGTACTCTCCCATGACTGCCCGGCAGCGTGTTTGACCTTCTTTGTTCTGAAAGCGAAGGTTACTCTTCTTTTGGACTACACTGCAGCGGAAGTTCAATTTGCACTCTGGACTCCTGTTGTACTTATCTTCCCGATCTTGCGTCCGTAGTAACTGAACAAGGCTCCGAATGCACACAGGTGGTTTTTGCCTCTTTTTTTCCTTGCCAGAGGTCGAGGTTATGTTGTGCCATCGGTTTACATCGCATAAGAATGGCTGGTTGGGACATTAGATCGATTTCGGCTGGTTCTCACCGAAATCAACTGATGCATGGCACGGCCAAAAGAACACAAACCCGACCCTGTGAGCTGCTTGTCTGTTCATTTCTCTACCCATATTTTGTTGTTTCGCCGTGTAGCATGCTTCCCCCAGCCAGAAGTTCCACTTGGCAGCCGCCGGGAGCTATTATACACAATTGACGAATTGTGTTAGTCTCTCTGTTCCTTGCGTTGGTTCTCTTTTCGGTAATGAATCCGTTGCGCGAAAACAACAAGACGCATGGAAGTTGTTTTGCTGGACCTTCTACGCTGTGCGTGTTTGCCTTGCTTAACCTTCTCAAATTGAGAATTGCACGAAGCAGCAGGAAGCAAACTTCTCGTTAAAAGAAGACCTTGCGGATAAGGGAAGAACGAATCTAGTAAGTTTTTGGTTGGGGTTTAAAGCTTCACTGCAGCGAGCAATCGAAATTATTGATCCCACGGCCTGCCACGGTCAAATGGTAGCGCAAATGTTACGTCTTTCTTTACGGATTGCAATGTTCCCTAGCGCCTCTGGATGTGAAGTTGTTGCTTTGTTTTGTGGAAGAAGCCGTGAACCTAAACCTGATGAATTGATACCCCATTTTCTTTCAAAGAATTAATTTCTGGAGAAAAGAAAGGGAAAACACCTGCATTTCCTGTGTCCCTAAACACAGACCCTATGCAGCGAGCGAGAGTTGTTTGTCGTAGAACCTTGAACAATAGCAACACACACCGTCAAAGTGTGAACTGCCCTTTCCCTGTCAGGTAACACTCATTGCGTGTGGGCGAGAAAGTGTTGTTGCCGTGTTGTAAAGAAAATAAAGACACATGAATCAGCAAGGAAGGAGGCCAATCTTAATGTCACTATTTACAAACTTTTTATGTTTCATGTTGGACGAGTTGTTGTATCCCGCTTGTTGATAAACAACCTGGTTCAGCACGTTCTTTGCCGTCCTTTAAATTCGCAGTTGATGATGGAACATGAAGAGCATCAAACATGCCAATGTCCGGATGTTGAAAAGGTCGCCTAGAACTGCACACTTTCGCCATGCTAATGTGGCGTTTTTTTTAAATAACATTCCTGCCCATTCATACAGCCCACGATCATTGCGTCTACTGCTTAGGTCATCTGATCAGTCGCTTCGGCACACCACTTGATCGTGATGCGCAGACTTGGAAAGAGTCGGTGAGCAATCGCATCATGATGAATTGAATCTTATTGGATTGATGATGATACCACGCTTCCCTCATAATGCACCACGCCAAGCATGACGAACGATGGCACCAACAAAACCGCACCAGAATTGAGCGGCCTAGACGTTTATTGGATTCTTAGCGAATCTTGCGGCGTGCGGGCGGCAAAGTTAAAGATGTGGCCCAAGATATGACACAGCGACGATGCACGAGCCAAGAGCCAAACGGAGGCGAGAAAAGTATTTCTAGTCCGACATTCCGTGTCCCGAGTCCCGGTAGGAATTCTAATTGAATTCGTTCCAGTTGGTGTCACGCATTGTAACTTCCCGGGTGGTTGCTAGTTGGCAAGTAGGGAGCACCCAGTCGGGCGGGGTTTGCAGTTACAATATAACCCCACATAAATCTGCAGCAATAATCCAGCCACTTTCGAGCTCATACCCACGAAACCAAATCTAAGTGCAGTATTGGGGCAACATTTCGCATTCTTCGCAGATGCCGGTCGACAATAGGAAACTCCACTTCTCTCTCGGACCCGCAAGGGCTGTTCGTTTGGGGTTGGAATAAATTCGTTCCGCTGGATCGATGTTTTCATTGCAATTATGCAGACACGTTTGCAACCGTGCAATGGTGGAGATAGACTGCATAATGCTTTGGTGCTTTCGGAGCACAAAGGCGAAAGTAAATATGTTTCTAATTTCCGCAACAGCCGAAAGATAAGGGAAACGGTTCACAAAATGGCGAAACCGGTGTAGCGGTTCTCATGCCACGTGTATGCGCTAACTGGGCAAAAAATATGATGCTACAAATTATGCAAAGTATCACCCAGGGGGAAAATGTTGTTCATATTTGGTGAAAATTAAATCGAGAAAATTGTGGAACCCTTCGTCGATGTTATAAAGGGAAAGGTTTTTTTAGCAATTCCTTCTCTTACCATGCGTTACGATACTTTATCTTAATTATAGACTTTATTCCATCATTCCGCAGGAACAAATTGAAAAGTAAGTTAATAATGGAATGTAAAATAGCTGGAAATATTACAGTTATTGGAATCCAATCTCAGATTTCGCCCCCTCTCTCTCTCTCTCTGCACGTGTCATTCTCAATTGGATTGGAATTTATGTTCGATTCTGTTCGTTCTAATCAATTTACACCCCCAGGTGTGTGTTAGAGTGGAGGGCACAAAATTAACACTTCCCTCCCGTTGGCATTTAACGTTTTTTGGGTACGGTTTGTTATGATGCATAACGCTACCTTCCAGCTTGGTTGTAGCTACATTATGACACACTGATGATCCAGCAGAGAACTCCAAAATAAAACACTCCAATCGAACGGAGTCCCGAAACGGACTAATCCGTCGTAAAAGTAAACCACCACCTTATGGCTGCACCGGTGCACAATCCAGCTTCCAAGATTCGGTGCTCGTTCTGCTCGTTCTCGTTGGGGGCGGTTGGGGAAGTGCCGGCGATATTATTTATTACCGACAAACCCTGGGATAGACAAATGTGTAGCAATACGCCCCAGACGACGACAACGGGTACAGGGTCAAACACGACACGCCTGCATCAATATGCTACCGCCTCTGGCATGTATGCGGATGGGAATGAGCCTTAGAGGCCCTTCCAAGTGCTGCAGCTGCAGGAGCGCGGAGTTCCAGTGGAGTTGGTTACAAGTTTTTTATAGTGCGTATATAAATATTCTAACTTTCACCTTTTATTTCTCCACCTCCAAACTGTGGAGTACACACCCCGATGGGTGGAACTGGTTGCTTTGCTTTCCTGGACTAGTCCCGTTGTCCTCGTCCTACCTTCGATGGTGGTGTAACAAATCAAGCCACTTCTACCTCTGCTCCAGTGGGGGGAGCGAGGTTTCTGTGCTTGATTTTTCTCATTTTCATCCCCGTTGCGTGCTCCTCAGCTTCCGCCAAAGCAGCACACGCGCGCTCGTGTTGGTGATCCCGTCTACCGGATCGTTTGTGTTTGTGCCTACTCGCACAAACTTCCTGCGCTTGACCCTCAGCAGCGGCAGCAGAAGTTGCACCACAATGCAGAACCGGTTTGCTTCATTCAGGTTTAAGGAAAAACGCGCGCGCGCACACAGATCGAATTCGAATCTGATAATGGAGTTCTAAAGTACAGCGCAGTTGAGCCATGAGGACGCAGTACAACCGAACCGCAACACTGTACCAAACGCGCAAACAGTTCGCGCCATTTCGCTCCGAACGTACTGAGCTACTTTCAGCGTAAAATGGGCCCATTTCCATCTGTGGACAAATGATCTCCGAACGAAGTGTCATGATGCGTACATAAACTCTGATCGACCGTCAGAATTTGATGAAGCTTTAAGAGAAAGTTGAAGCTTCTCCCGGTTGTTTTTACACCGCAAAGAATTCTAATGTGTTGCAAGGTTTCCGTTAGAGTGTCTTCAAAGTCTTCACCTTTGCGTGACGCAACAAGCTGCAACTGCTAAGAACTCTCGCAGCTAACGGTTGAATGGTTCCCTATTCTCGATCGCAACATCATCATCGTCGTCTTTCTGCAATAATTACGCTGCACAAGATGCAAATTAGTAGATCGACGAAGAAAACCTACTGAAGAGAGTCTACACAGTGATAAGTTGGAGCAAAGGAAGGGCACATCCACACTCTACACCCAAGGCCCTTCATACTACCATCAGGATGATGATAGCGATCAACCATCAACCGTTCTTTGTCCATATGAAGCATAGCAGGGAAAGGGAAATTGTTCCACCAGCTCCACAATCGCTCGCATCGAAGTGTGGATTATAATTCAATCGATTAGCCTCCCGGTTTTTGCGGTTCCACGGTTGTGGGCAACGGTATTTGGCTCCCTTTCTACTGCTTCGATCGGAAAACGCTCGCGTTGATATTCAGTTTATCCCAACCGCCAGCCTCCGTAGTCTGCGGTTCAATAGATTACGTCGACTGCCGGACTGTGGAACGGTTGTGGATCGGATGCAATCAAATCACCGTTGAACGTGGCGAGGTTCGCTTCCAGTTCCCTCCCAACCGGGCGTACGACAACAACAACCGCCTATCATGTTGACTGCATCATTCTCTCGGCTGGCTGACACACCGTGTCAGGTCGATGACTTCTAACCGATGGGTCGTCGTTACGGGTACGGCTTCGATTTCTGGCTCCACTTCGCCGCCAACACCTTCGATCGCAAGGTCCGCTCATGTTGGAGTTGCTGGATGTTGTTGGTGGTGAAAACCCCCGTTTTTCTCATTGTTTTGGAGCGAGAACTAGGAAGAGTGAGAACGAGCGAGACGATGATGCACGTTGTGTATGCGATGTGAAGGGATGCACGGAAGAAGGGCTTATTGTGTTCAGTGTACCTAGGCGAATTCTAGCCGTGCGACGCCAAGCCCTGTTTTTCTTCTTCTATCCTAGCCACTTGCGTTTCTCGTGTGGCGTCTTCTTCAAGATCTTCTGGTAAACTGGTGCCAATTATTGCGCGAGATGGGCCCATAAATTCAAACGCAACGCAGCTACAAACCATGTCCCCTGCGCGAACCAGCTCCAGAGTTGGATCGATTCGTCAATCAACTTTGATCCCAATTTCAGAACAAACGTTGAAGTTCAAATTTATCACCGGTTCCAGTTTGTCGGGGTCTCGTACCGGTTCTATTCCCCGTGCCCTGAAATTGGGGAAGAAATCTTTTAAATTTAACTTTATTGCCTATAATGTGCCCATGATGTGTCCTGTCACGCCCGGAAACCGGCGACACTATAGAACGTCGCCTAACGAGCAACGTGTCGTACTCGAAGTGTCATGAGCGGTGATGATCGTGTAAGCGGTGTTGTAAGTAGCATAAAAGTGGCTTGGCTACTGCAGGTTGTAACCGAAATAGCGTTGAACGATTGTTAAACAAACAGACGCTACCATGGTGGTTGTGATCATCGATCGATTCGAATGGCAAGAATGGACCAAGTTTCAGAAATGATGCCATTCTAGCTTACGATGCGTAACGATAGTGTTTGAGTCATTCCAGGCAAACCGATGCCACCCTTTTTGTCTGTTCGAGGGAAGCAACGCAGGGGCAAAAACAAACGAACGATATGAGAACGACAGAACGAGCTCACGAATCGGCCCCGACGCGGACAGATCGTGAGTTCTTGTAGCGTTGGCTTTCTCAGCATAATTGCACCAATTAAGTGCCCTTCTTCGCGGCGTTCCGTTCGCCCTTTTGTTGGAGCACGAATAGCGACGGCGATCAACACTATCTGGAAAAGATTCTACCCGAGCAACACAACGCTGGTGGTGACGCGCTCGGCTTGGACGGACGTTAGGTTAGGTCGCATTGTGTGATGTGTTTCTGTTGCCGTAAAGTAAAAGACGCGTACGGCTTCTACTGCCCCCAATGAATGGCAAGATGATATCGGAGCTACACGCCAAATGACACATCAGCAAACTCTGTCCCCTTCCCGGCGAAGCAGAATCGTTTGCCCACAGGTCGCAGCAGAGGCCAAGCATTATTTAGTCAACCATTATGGCCACAGATGATGTCCACGCTCAAAAACACTAACCCACTGGAGTTGATGACATTAATCGGAGTGACATTAATAGATCGAGAAAAATAAATACCCCCTGATACGGCGATGGTCAATGAAGAAGCACTGTTGATGACGATGATGATGATCACTGTCTAATGGCGGCACAAGATCAACAATCAATTTGCGATGGGATGCCGTGTTTCGTCCCGGAAGAAATCATTTAATAGGATCAATCGCGCACAGTTTTCGACTATTAAATGTGTCACTACTTTCGCTGGGTATTAGTTGAGTTAGAATTAAGGTTCTCTTTACCTTGCCGCGTGTCCAATTTTTGACTGACTTGTTCGTTATTGCTACCCACCACCGCTTTGGTAGACGAACTCGATTCGTGCAAGTAATTAGCGCAAACCACCGAGCCGCAAGCCTCTGCCTTTCCTCGTGATGATGAATTGAAAATGCGACATAATGCCGTCGGTTCGGGGTCAGTCTTGCTTGCTCTCAAATTAAATAGAACATCCAAGCTGATGATGTTCGTAATCGGAGCAGATTATAGTTTGCCTTTTGAGAAACGAGATTAACCGACTGCCGCCGATTCCGTATCATACCCAGCACTAGCTCTGGCAAGAAATTGGGCTACGGGAGACAAAGCATTGGGGCGCCGAGTTTTCTTTTTGTTCTCTTTTTTCATTTCGTTTGTGCAAGCGCAGGGGAAAAGGTTTAGCTTTTTTCATTGCAAACTGACAACTAATGTATTCCACCACTTTCTACAGCCGTCGGTGCTCTACTGCATGTGCAACGAGCGATATTCGTTTGCGTGAATTTTTCGCCCAGCAAAAAGAGAAAATACTGCTGCTGCAGGCCAAAGAACACTCGGGCCGGGGAAAATTCGTGTGAGACGTCGTTGTGTTTAGTGCCATTTATGCTAATCGTTTGGGGAAGGTAGCTGTCCAAACTGAGTGCATAATTTCCATAGAAAGTGCTACGATATTGTTCACACAATGGTGGAGTACGGCGCGTTTGGATCAAGAATAATTTGGTCTGATTTATTTTATCACATTGCTGAACGTTAAATTGGTGAAGTGGGGAAATTTATTGCATTTTAACCCGTTTAAACCAATGTCTAAATCGTTAGTATTTGAGTGTACTAATCTGCAAAAAGGAACCTCATGCCATTACGACCAATCCAAGCTCTCAACCATTTTATCTTTCACCTGGATATGCAAATCCACTGCTCAACCCAAAGCAAAGTCCTGCAAATGGTCTACAATTTGTCACCATTCGGTCTTTCATATGATTGGCCGCCATTTTTTTGCATTCAAAACCCCGTCCCCTTTTCATTCTTCCCGATCGGGCTCACATGTCGAGTGCATACCCTGCCGTGATCCGTTACGTATGATTGACATTGAATGTGAAGATAATTGCGTCCAGAACGGTCACGAGGGTTTTCCTAACCTCAAACAGTCAGTCGCGATGTTGCGCCGGAGCGTGTGCACCAACCAACTGAAAACGAAAAACGAACCTACCGGATCACTCTTCATGTGGAGTCGGAATACGACGAGAACTGAATGGAGGGACCTGGTTTCTATCCCTATTTAGCCACGATAACGTCGGCTCCGCATGTGTGAACGTTAAGTCCCTTTCAATCTGGTGCATTCAATGCCAATTACCGTGTAACTAATATACTGAGGATCAAGTACCCGCTGCAATATGGATCCTCCCCTTCGACTCTTCGTGGTTGGTTTCGCAGAGGACGGGCCAAGTGTGAACAGGAATCCAGCATTGCTGGTTGAGGGAAGTCTTAGAAGATGTGGAAACTGAGGGTTACTCTGCTTTATATCCCTTCGTCGACGTCTCTCGCTCTCTCTCGTGCCATTCCATCTCCTGGCTCCAGTTAGACCTTTAATCCCTTCACACAGTGACTCGAGTTGGTCCTGGGTTGGTACCGGAAGTGAATGGAACACATCGATGCAGGGTATGAAGGTAGCAGCTATCTGTAACGGTGGTCACAATAAAAACTTTATTAGGTTATCCAAATAGTTTTACTACCCACGGTCTATAAACTGCCTCGGACATTGTGCTCGTAAAGAAAAAAAAACAGGGGTACAATTCATACAAAACATAACCAACCAACGCAAGAGCTAGATTTTACAACACTCCAGATCAGCAGTCCCCTCTTTCAGCTACAAGAGAAATTCGATCGTAAAAAACCAAGAATTCTATTTCTATCAGACGTCCAACGAGGAACGCACACTCACTCACGCTGTTACGCGCGACCGTTTGTGTCGCATCCAATCCGTTACCCGTACTGTTTCCGGCCGAGCGGAAAATTAGCTATTCATAACAATTAATAACAAGTTAGAGTCTAGATCACATCGGGACTGGCCCTTCTGGCTTGCATAGCTAGGAGAAAAAATTGGGAAATGATTTGTTAAAGCTACTGGATGGGCTAAGCGATCACTCTAGACGAAGTGAGGACTTTCGGCTTTGATTGTTCGTGCAATAAGCCCCGATTGCGCATTGAAATGGCAAGGGGTGCCACACCGAAAGGGATCACAATCTAAAACGATTCCCGAGCCTTTCACCCCTGGCAGCTTGGTATCCTTTTTTTATTGTAATATGCCGCACTCACTATCGTCGTTTGTCGGTGCAACTGCCGCTCAGCTATTCAGCTCGCATGGCGTTCCTTTCTTCTCAGCAAACCCTTGCCTGATTGCGCTGGGTGTTTGTGTTTTGCATAGTGGGTTAATAAATTTTACCATTAATGATGCAAATATGGCGACAACTTCAACAAGCATATTGCGAAACAGATCAAATCCTGATGCTATCGATGAACAGATGCGATAGTGAAGAGAAAGTTTCCTTTCACGAATTGGACACGCCCGACGAGTGACGATGTTCCTAGGATTTCCATCAAAGCTTCCCTGACTGATCTTTAAAACCCGACAAGGTTCGATCGGGCCTTTATGTTTTCGCTTTTTGTTGAGAATTGTATAAATATTATTTTAGGATCGATACCCATCGCTAACCCGGGACACGTTTCGTCGAGGGTCGAGTTGCGATTGGGAGGATCGATTTGTTGGGAGATTTTTTAAAAAAAGAACTGCCGCTTTTTCAACAACCCATTCCATTCGGTATTGAAATACTGTTCCATTCCGTTTGGGAGAAAATAAAATGCAGAACGTTATTTTTATTTGCTCGTGGTGTGTTTTTTCAATGTCCGTTATCTATCTTGCGTCCTTTCCGTTTTCCGGATTGAAGGTTCGGTCGGTTTTTTCTGCTGTTGCCCCCTGCGTACGTACGAATTATTATTCCCCGATTGCGGAATGTTTATTTTGCTCGCAACGGTTCGGTTTTTACGTTCTTTCTTGCGTTATTGACGTTAGGCCCCGGACGTTTACCCTCGGAAAAAAAATGTTCAAATACCCAATTTTTCAAAACGTCCAAAAATGTGTGTTTCAAGCACCATGTAGAAAAGGATCATTAGTTCAAAAGCGTCACATGCCAAGGTATCGTGACTTGTAGAGTTGAAAAAAGAAAACAGAAAGAGAATTCAAACGGAACTAGTCGAAAAAGATGCATCAGATCGACGGCGTCACAGGAAATGGCAAGGATCAGAAACCGCCACGCACAATAGATAGTTAATTGGAAGTTACACTTTGGAGGACTCGTCATGCACCCCACAAGCCGACGACCGATAAATTAACATCCATTTTTCATCCCACTTTAACGGTTCTGCCTTCACTTGCACTCACACTCACTCTCACGCCCCGGAACCCAGGTGAATTAAGCGATGCAAAACCGCAGTCGTCGTCCTGGCGTCACTGCGCTGCGTCAATATTGCTGTCATAAACATCGTCAAGGCCCTTGGGCAAAATTTGAGGGTCAAAAACAACGAAATGCGTGTGTCTGTCTGTGTGTGTGCTTGTATCGGAAAACATATTTCGATCAAAATCCCTGCATTTACTCGTTGTTTGTGTGGCTGTGTTTTACTGCATAAAATGTTGCAAAGGACATTCGAAAAAATATCCCTCGCTGCAGAAAGCAGAAATACATATAGAACCAATCAAATACACCCATTTAAATGCGCTTGCTTTATGTTGTGTGTAATCGTTTTATGGTCACTGACAGACAGCGGGAGAATAAAAAATAAAGGATCTCCAACCTCTCGCCTTCCCTGCTGCTTGTAATAACAATCGGTGACCGTGACCGTTGTCGAGTACGAAAGTTTATGAGCGTTTTTTGGACGCTTGCTGGAAGGATGAAAGTGTGTGCATAAATTTTGGTTTCCTTCTGGCCCTTAGTGGAGGGAGTTCCATACGTTTATTATCATTTTTTGGGCGCATTTTGCCGTTTTATGACAACCACACGGTCACGGTGACAGAAGGTTCTTAAATATAAGGACTCGAGAACTCTTGCCACAAATATCCAGACCGAATTTGCATGGAGTGTGTAAAGTTGGGGTTTTTTTTTGGCCAGACATATTGGGGCATAAGGATAAGCAAACAAAAACTTGATTGAAAGACCATACTGTCCGTACCAACTCTGTTGCTGGACGATGGACCAAGAACTACCTGTCCATTTCTCGAGAAAGAAATAATGATGGCAAATGACTGACGGGGCACACATCATCGTCGTCACCGTACGAAGGTCGGTAAGCCGGCGAAAGGAATGGCGACATCCGGACTAGACACGCTTTTACTTAACGATTTACACGCAGACGCGTAACCATGTGCGGTTTGTTAGTTACTTTAGGGTTTGTTGGTTGGTTTTTATCCCCGACCTCAAATTAACATCCACCAAACAGCCACGGGTAAGGAACGGCCATGACGGATGGGCTCCGGGAGAGAATTTGACGCGTGGAAGAAAACATTTCATGCTCAAGTGAGCGCTAGACACGCAACATTGTTCTGCCCTTTCGGACCCCCTCTCAAGCTTATCACCGCTGCGTTGCCGGGGCAAATGATAATTTCCATCGACAAATTTGACGTTTGGGGATGAATCCTTCCAGCAGGGGTTAAAGGAATCGGAGGGAGCTTCACTATCAAAAGTTTAGCCAACCTGTTCTGCAGAGCCTACACACCCTGTTCGGTATTTTTTTTTGTTTAGGAACATACCCTCCCGAAGTAAACACAGCCGGTGGTTGAAACGTGACTTTAATGTACCGTTGGTGTCAAAACCCTATTTCCTGCAGGACCGAAAACAATTTAGATACTTTCTAATTAGCGGTGAACGAAGCGTGTAATGTTGTTTCGTCCTGGAAAGTGTTGCTTAGAATTGATAACGAGCGGAGGTTTGATGCATGATCGTAGCCAGGTGAGGCCAGTATGGAATGAAAACATGCCCCCCTGCTGCATTATGATGAGGCTCAGTTTGATTAAATAGGACGAAAGGCATATCCTTCGCCTTATTAGTTAATGAACAAACAAAACTTTCAGACACAAAACATTACCCACACTTGAGATCGTGCTTCATTTTCCCATTTTCCAGCAGAACAAAACGCAACGAAATAAATCAATTAACAGACCAGTGACACATTGTCTTTTGCTCCGGATGCACAGCGAGGAGTTATTTTTGGACGTACCCTAAGGGCCGCACCATGACCATGAAAAGTGGCGAACGATTTATTCTCCCGGCCACTCCCCGGGGGAAATGAAGAAAATTTCCGGCCACGGTGAGGCCCTTCTTCGTTGTCGGGCGAGATTCACTTTCGTTGGCTAATCGGTCGTAAAAACGATAAGTGAATTAGTGACATCGCTTTGATTCATTTTGCTAATGCAAACACGTGCCAAATAGTAGAAACGTTTGGCACAAACCGAACTCTACCGGGATTAGTAAAACACGAATTATGACAAAACTGAATTATTGTAGACAATCTAGTTGTGCAACTTTGACTTTCATGTCCTGCTGTCCCTTTTGCTGGGTGATAATTTTGTGACAAAAAAATCGCATAAAAATGATGACCACGATCGGGTGGTGTCTTCTGGGTGTACTAAAACCTTGTCCATGACGCAAACACGCGTTCGTGTTCTACACTATCGATTAAATCTTTTCCTGGAAAGGTTGCAAAAAAAGAAGTTATGAATCATTTGCCCGTGAGGGGACATTACATGAAAATGAATAAATCATTCGTCCGTAAGGGTGAGGGAGGACTTCAAGGTAGTTATTACGGTAAAAACTCTCGAGAAGACTCCGATGAATATTTTATGCATTATCCTTGTGGATAATGGCCAAACGCCAGCGGTTCAGCAGTGTTTTTTTGTTTTGCTGTCGGAGTTCCAGGAATAGTGGGTTGTTTTGTATTCTGCACTATCATTGTAATTAACAGTTCGGTATCGAACGTCTGCAATGTTCCGTGCTCGCGTGAACCGCGGGACATTAAAGTGTGATCCGGAATGTCTCAATTTCCCCAACGCCGCTTATGCGCTTTTCCAGTTTTCCCGAATGGGAGGAGCAGAACACTTCCTTCTCGACCGGAAGAGAACACAGTTTTTGGAAGCGTCATTGTGGCGTCATCTTCGCATAACCGTTGCATGGAAGTGTGTAAAGAAAAATCAATATTTACCAGCCTAAAAGGAATAAAACCCGCTTGGGTGTAATGAGACATATTTTTTGTCTTTGTTACATCATAGCGGGATGCGTGTTGGACATTTCACATTTCTTCGCTCGCCGTCATTCTTTAATTGAATTCCGGCCAGAATGATAAAGTGCAGAATTGGCCACTCCATCGCCGGCGGTCACGTCGCTCCCTTCCATCTATGATAATTGTAATTAATTAAAATTTCATTGCTCCGCTTCAAAAGACCGACCGAGACCGAGGAAAGGAAGGCACAAGGCACCGCAGGAGAAGAAGCACTGGGCAGGTCAACGTTGTGATGGGGTCAGTTTGAAAATTGCACTTGCAACAACAACTGCCGTTGCTCCCCCAAACGCGCGTGGTGGGGTTAGATGCGGGAAGATTTAGGTATGGGGCGGACACAGAACATTATGCGCCGGCAAACATAATCCCACCCGCAGAAACGGCGCCAGCTGGTGAATGAAGCACGTAACGGTGGGATGGAAATATGTTTACCTTCCCCCATTATGTTTGGCCCGCCAAAACCATGGCAGTGGTGGAGCGGTTGGCCGGGGGCTATAACATGACAAAACTGCACCTGCTACTGTTACTGCAAATACAAAGCGCTGATATCGTCGCCAGCGTAGCAGTGTCCTTTTATTTGTGTTCCTTGCTTTTTATGCTACCCAGCAACAAAAAAAACCCTCTCGTTTGCAGCGAGTAATTCACGAGCCGCATTGTGTATTGTCCCTTTTTTGTCTTCATTCACTGAATCCCTTCGGTGTTTTGGAGGTATCCGTTCTTGATTTCATTTCCGGTGCATGATTTCGCTACACGCGAATGCAGCTCCATTATTATCATTACGCTGGCAATATAAAAACTGGGAAAGAAGAAATGAACCATAAATATTCAAACGATTGGTAGTCATTTTTATTTTTATATCACACATGGTCGGAGAACTGCATCCATACATTAATATATTTACCATTCAAAAGGATCCCATGAGCGGTGCATATTGGAAACAATATTAAATAAATGGAATCAAAATTAAGGTTCCAATAAATCGTATTAACAGTTTTGAAAACGTTTCTATCGTATTGTAAAATACCCTACAGGACATTTTAAATAAACCAGTATTGAACTAAAATCCCATTACCGCAGTAGGCATTGGAATGGAAATTTAATCGAATCGTTATAACTGTTTGTGTGGCCACATTAAACACATCGAACACACATATAATCATTTGTTTCCAGTCGGATTTTCATCAAAACGTTCTATTTCTACGCGTCCCCGACCCGTATTCAACCAGAAGGTGGAAGGTAACTCGGTATGTTGTATAAACCGAACCGGCTATGGTCCACCATTCGATTCTAAGTGACAATGTTGACACTGTACATTTTCCATCCATTTTTCTTCGGGTAGCTCTGGATTGTTCGCGTTCGGTAACCTTTTGCAACATATGCTGGTGGTTTTGTATGGGGGCTTTTACCTTTTTTTCGTATTTAAACCATCCAAAAACCGTTGGTATCAATGGCGGAGGGCGCGAAAAACTCCCGCCTGAGCGTGTCTGGCGTGTTTGTGTCGCTTCGGAAGGTAAACATGAACCTACCGAGGGAAGTAGAAACAAATCTGTTAGCATCATCCGGATGGAGTGCTGTGAAAGTGTCCGGGAAAAGCGATCTCCAGGGGGTAGATGTGTCTTCCTACTACTGCCAACAGTGGCAACACAGAGTTGCTTGTCAGTAAAGTTAATTTATGACCGTACACACGCTTAAAATCAAGAGTTACGAGGATATCGAGAGACTCCGCACGGCATAGAAATGAGATTTCAATGACACGAAGCGCAGTTTATGCTTTATCCTTGTCGCCCGATGTGTTGTTACACAGGCCTGGACGGTTAAAAGTCGTTAAAAGTGTCAAACTGCTGCTGTGTTTATCATTGTCCTTGTGCTTGTATAGTCTTATGTGGCCGGTTGAGGTTATGTTCCATCGTGTGGGACAAACATCGAACCTTTCGAAAAAGGAAAAGTGACACGATCGTCGAATATCCGGTGCAAGGACATGCATGTGTGAGGGTTGCAGATGGATTCGAGAGTCAATTCGAGGGCAATCCTTTGCGCTGAAAGGGAAAGGGAATAAAGGGACGAGAGGGTCTAAACGTGTGTTACTACCTTTCGGAGGTAATGTGTCCTTTTCTCCGCCCTTCCGATTAGGGCATCCGATCCGCCGCTTGTGGATGTGGATGAAAAGGGTGTGGCTTCCGGCGTGCATGTTGCCATTAGCTTATCAATCAGGAAAGGGCAAGCGCTTGTCGATTTTTCAAAGGTTTTTTGGAAATGGAACCGGTGTCCTTTCACTTCTGCCGGATATGTGTTAGGTGATAGGATTTTTACTGTAAAGGGGTTTCGTTTCGTCAGCTTTGAGGACTTGTGCGCGAAAAAACAGCCGAACCCTCTCGCGCATGCATATGAATATGCACTGTTACAGTTGTAGCTGTACCGCACGGAATGCAGTTGAAAACTGGTTCGCAACTAACCCCACCTCTTTTTGTATGCAAATGGCAAAATCAGTTTTTCATTATACTTGCGAAACTTTCCATTCGTTGTCGCCGTTAGTACTATATGCGAGCCCTTTTCCGCTTCGACACGGTCGAGCTTTGTCGGTGAACTAAAAATCGTACACCAGATAGAGCGGTGCTTTGTAGACGAAACCGTATCTAGGTTTCCACTTCCTCCGACTGCTGGCGGAGAGTGAAGCATTGCGTGTGCATCCATGCGCATCCGAAATGCACTTCACCGTTGAATGGAAACAGTTGGTGACAAAGTAATCTTTAAATAATTAGCTGACGCTTTTTTCCGGCCGTGGAACCATCCTAGCAGTGGCATTTGGACTTCACGCACAATTGCTGCTAATGAGAAATGCATTTGGCCACCTCAGTCCACGGTCGAGCGACACTCCACACCAGCTGACAGCAGACAATGAAGGGACAAATTGAGCCCTGGGCTCTATTTAGGTTTAACGAGATTGCTGTCGGATTTGAGTGCGGAATTGAACCTCTTTAACTAACTTCCAGTCGGCCATATGGGCGACTGTGGAAGTTTTACTAAATATCAAAATTGAAAACAAGCTCAACACACTCCGTTAGCGCTGGCACACCCACCATCGGCCATCAATTAACTATTATTTTCTGCGCGAAAGCGAAACATAGAATAAAACGCCTGCAGCTGGCTGCTACTTCTGCTGTTGCCAATTCTCTAATCGAGTTCGTTAATTTCAACATCGAAACCTATCATTACGGCCACTCTGCCTGTGCTGTATGGTTGGCGCATATTATGACAGCCCACATGTAATACCCCGAGCGGATCGACCGTGTGACGCAAAAACAGGATGAATGCAAGAACTCCTCCCTAATAAGAGTTGGCAAAAAACTCTCCAGGGTCCGGGTGTTTGGACTTTTCTAGTACCGTCCCTGCCATTGCAGTGTGTATAATCACAAGAATTTGACCCGAGTCGGAATACCTCCTTTGGACCCTAAAAAAAGGGAACAAAGAATGAAATAGAAAGGATAGGAAATGGAAAACTTACTTCATGATAGTCACACGTCCTGCTGTACTTGTGCATCGCTCACCAACAAAAACTATTCGACTATGTGTGTGTCGGTTTGGTGGCAAAATGATAGCGTTATAAGTGGATTAAATCCTAGACACTATCCGTAGATGGAACCAAAGCTTGTTTCTGGCAACTGAGCCCGATACGACGACCCGAACGGGGCAAAAAAGGATCGCATCCTTTTGCATTAGACAATTCACATCGCACTGCAACCGGTGTTGATGCTCATCCGTCACGAACCGTATTAGTGCACGGCGGTAGTTCGCACAATCCGCTTACCGTCCATTACGCTCTCTTACTCTCACACGAACCGTTTGCGGATGTTGGCAAAACAATGGGGAAAAGCAACGCATCACCGAGTTCCAGCTGTCACACAACTTCCGCATCGGATATCAAACACAATGCATCGGATTTGGACGACGGTTACGCTATTGCTACACTTGGCGTGTCTATGGTAGAGGCAAGATAGGTCCGCCTCAACTCCGAATCCTACGCACCGGCTGTGATCTTGCATTTTCGGAGATAATAATGAGGTTATGGCGATATTATTAAAGATAGAATGTTTCTTACCTGCCAGAAGGCTTCCTAAAACTTTTGGTTTCATTCCTTCTATGGCTTTTATCGGTTTCTGGAATGCTTCGCAATTTCAACAAATATCTTCTATACTTTCACTCCATCCTTCTGGTTTAAAATCTTCTTTATTGAGTGGACTGAGCGATAGGACTTCAGCGATGTCGATTGAAGATTGAGTCGAAGAGTCGATTGTTGAACTGCAGACGACGCTTTACTCCAATCTGGTGATTTGATTTGTTTGTCTTCTTAACACGCGTCTAATTACGGACCTTTCATGCACGATACTCAATAAAATAAGGTTAAAGTGTGTCCGTTTCGTTCGCGGTAAATGTGTCATGCAAATGACAGTTGAATTGTGAGGAAGAAATGATCGCCTACTAGGCGATTTAATTTCGATTTCAGTTTCCCAACCATGAGTGATTAATACGAGATGAAACACCCGGAGTTTGTTAGTCCTTGAGATAAGTGGATTATATCACCCGGGCAGTTGTAGTTCGCGTTCCCTAGCAATTCTCTCCGAGTTTCGCTTTTCCCAGGAAAGTGCATTTCCGGTATCGAACAAGGGGACATAAGCTGGGCATTCGGAGAACCATTTGTATTGTGTGGCAGCGCTGTAGGTTTGAACCGCATTGTATTGGCAAACGATGCGCTTCTTCGCATCAAAGGTGTTCGGTGTCGGATCGGTCATTGAAGTTTATCGTTTTTCTGCCCTTCGGACACATCATAATCACGGTGCAGTAGTAAAACAAAAAAGCACCCGTGTACTGCAGGCTACTGCATTGGCAGATAAGTATGAAGGGCGTCGTGTTCAACGATTTTGATGAAGCGGGATAATAAAATGTACCTTCTCTTTATATACAGACACACACAGAGCGAACGGACGTTTCACCCCCAGGGGTGTTATGCCGTTCGGTTTTATGGGTGACAACTTCAAATACCCAACCAGAACACCTAATTGTAACATTCGGAAAACACTCGACGAAACCAAGAGAAGGTGACAAGAACAAAGGCAAACGCAGCACTTGAAAACGCACCGAACGAGGATTAATTTCTCTGCGTAATATGATGGTACCTCGGGTGTCAGGAACGTGCCTTTCTCCTGGGTCCTGTTTCCGCGCCTAATCCGACGCGTCCCAGCTTTTGTGCAATATAGTGCCCTGAACAGCTCATTGAAATGCAGGAACTGTCTCCGGTGAAGTGTTCTTGAAGCTCCGGGTTTAGCCTTCCTCTATCGTTGAGCAGATCGGGGGCCATCAGTTCGATTGCTCCGTACGCATACTTGATCACAGAACATGAACCTAACGGTTGGCTATTCCTCAGAGTGGCACGCATGGACAAACAAACGCCGCGTTTGTCAGCTGTTGTTCCAGAATGGCGCTGTGACAAAACATAAAACCGCCCATGTACGAACGAAACGAAGATCGGGACGGAGGACATACGAATGATGGAGTTTCATTAGATCATAGCAGGCACATTTTATGTCGCACGTCAAAAATCAATACCCAACTGAAAACCCTGAATAACGAGCAAGAAATGCTAATTTCTTCTATTGGTTTTTCGTTTGAATTCCATCCGCTTCATCTGGTGAAAAGAGGGAGAGTGGTTTGCATGTATTGCCCACATGCCATCAATCGCTGGGCAAACATTTACCTAACAATTTCCACATTTTAGTTCATATCTACACACAGTTCTAATCATTCTTGATGGAACCATGAATTTGTTCCACAAGCAAACAAAACAAGACATTGCTGATAGAGAGTTCTGTTTAATATCTCACCAACAAGTTGGGCAGTTCAAGTGCGTCGCTCCACTTGATACTTGTGCATAACTAATTATGGATATTTTATATCGCGTGGAAAGAAATGCCCCGAAATGCCGGGCACTAATTAAAAGCCCGGTTAACATAGTTTAATTATCAAGACGAGACACCATAACTCCATACGATTTGTTGCATCAGCTTGCAGGAGAGACAAGAGCATTTTTGAACCGGCAAAAGCGGGATTTATGCATCAAGTACCGTGACGTTGGATTGTGGCTGTACATGGGTCACACTCGTGAACTCATGAACTGCAACATAATATGAAGTATTTTATGCATATGCATGAAAGTATTATTGTGGTTATTTGGTATTGAAATCTAATCGTAGCACATCTCACAGTACACAAAATGTCTTTCCCGTTTTTCCCGGCAACATTCGGCATTCGTTTCGGCCTGTTAAGTTCTGGGTGACATCTTCACTGGCGCGTAAACAACGATCCACAAGAAGAAGTAAAAGCAAACAGGAAATGAAGGTCCTGGCGGGGATATTCGATACCATGCAGTGGAGCCAAGGTGACAGTGACAAATAATGTTAATATGTATCCCACCTCTTTTTTTTGTTTTTGGGGTGTGGAATTGCAGAACCGTTAATGCATTAGCGGTGAACCCGTAGAATAAAAACGTACCTTGAGTTGGGTGGGATTGGTACCGAGCGAAGGAAGTAGCAAGAACGCATTTCCCTCAGCTAGGAAAGTTTCTGTTGCGTTACCGTGGGTCATACGAAATGCGACCCCCAACCCAACCGGGTAGATATCATTTGCTTTACACTAATTTTCTATTCATAAGCGCGTCCGGAAGGTATTGTGGACATGTGGACAGCAGCAAATTATCGGAGTTGTACCCATGTGTGGTTGCGTGTTC
Organism: Anopheles moucheti; assembly: GCF_943734755.1. Lineage (NCBI taxonomy): Eukaryota > Metazoa > Arthropoda > Insecta > Diptera > Culicidae > Anopheles > Anopheles moucheti. The sequence continues at coordinate 90,257,551 of NC_069141.1, forward strand.
ACTGGCTCGCGACAAACATCTCGACAGCACGATTGACTTCAGAGCGGAGGATAGAGGTTGTATACAGGTTTCCCGCTGGTCAGTAGTAGTAGGAGGGTGATCAGTAAAGCGCGAAGGGATAAACGCACAACAGATTGTTTGGGACGTGTGTGATCGTGCTAACAATACGCGCGCCGGTGCTTGCATCTTCCACCATCATCAACCGGAAGCCATTTTTCTTCGCGAGCCAAAGTCCCTTAGACCCTAGGGTATGAACTGGAGTGAGCGCCCTCATTGGTGGCAGTATTAAACTGTTGCAGTAAACTAATTAAACTATTAATGTTTTTTATTTGTCCCCCGAAATTCGAGCCTGTATAATTATAAATTGTGTGTTTGGTTTCGCTCTCCCTCACAGGTGGTGCTACCTATTCGGGCAACGTGCTGAACATCCACGCGGTACATAAGGGAGATCGTGGCACGTACTACTGTGTAGCCGACAATGGTGTCAGTCGGGGCGATCGACGTAACGTCAATCTGGAGGTAGAGTTTGCACCGGTAGTTACCGTGCCGAGACCGCGCGTGGAGCAAGCCCTCCAGTACGATATGGATCTGGAGTGTCACATCGAAGCGTACCCACCGCCGGCCATCCGTTGGTTGAAGGATAGTGTGCAGTTGTCCAGCAATCAGCACTACCAGCTGTCTCAGTTTGCGACCGCGGACGAGTTTACCGATTCGACGCTGCGTGTTATTACCGCCGAGAAGCGTCAGTACGGCGAGTACATCTGTCAGGCGACGAATAAGCTGGGCGAGGCGGAGGGTCGCGTTGAGTTTACCGAGTCCGTTATTCCCGTGTGTCCGCCGGCATGCGGGCAGGCGCACTATGGTGGAGGTTCCAGTGTGATTTCCGTCTCGAGCGTGCTGATGGCGGTGGCCACCATACTGACGATGGTGGCGATTGCACAGTACGCGAAGCGTGCGTAAGGACACAGGCCACATACACACACACACATTCCGGAACGCCGAAGTTGAACCAAACCGAGACACAGTCGGAGACGGCCGTGACCGCGAACCTACATCACAATCAGGAATATGTCTTCGATTGCAACATTTGATAGATAGGACTCAGGACGATCACTTTCGAGACTGATCGGTTGGAACCAAATCCAGACAAACTGTCAACTCCGTGGGTGTTACATTAGCAGAGAAAACGGGCACAATCATTAATAAGTACACAACATACACAACACAATACAGCAACAAACCAACCCGAAGCGCTGGATAAAAGTGAGAACAATAGATAGGTGGCTTGGAGAAAAGTGAATTTTAGGATTTTTTACAATGAACACCAACTGCTACCTAAAATAGTGCCTAATTGTAATCATTTTTGAACAATCTTTGTAATTCTGGGACAGCTCCTCTCATACAAGCGTAACAAACAAACATAAAACCACTTTCGGAACCACACACATATCGGCCGGAACATATACAGAAGAATGAATAGCAGGAGTATGATAAGCTTCTTTTCTCCCCCGTGTCCTGATTTTCTTTGGGAAAACAGGATGAAATCCTGATGGGTTCTTGTTTAATGGCAAGCTTTAGTTGGCAAACACACGTTTGCATTTGCCGATGAATGGAGCAGTGTTTGTGCTTTCGAGCATGTACTAATTCGCAGCGAGAAAACTAAATATATATATACAGTAATATAACACACATCATAATTGATTCCCTCCAGAAGGTATCTGTGAATATGATAGCTCTTGTAGGTAGGAAGGGAATTGATCAGCTTTTCCCGGGATACTTTGTGCGATAAACGAAAAGGCATCAAACGAATGAGTTTGTTCCGAGTTTAGTGGTAAGAGGGAGGCGAAGTTTTGTTTTATTCGAAATCGGGATAATCTGAGCTCCAAGCGGCGAAAGTGAATCGTTTTAACGCGAATGCATCCGGATGCATTCAACAATTCGAAAAGAGGCAAACAAGGAAGAGAGAGAGATAGAGGGACATAGCTTTTAATCTCGTGTACATCTTGAAATTTCCATCGAAACCATTTTTTCTACTGCAAACACAGCAAACAAATACAGTGTGGGCTGCTTCTTCCTTTATTAGCTAAAAAACGATCGTGCTATACCATACATTTTTCTAGCGTGGTTTTCGTAAGTAAGCAGCAATCAGAAGCATCGAGTAGCGGGAGGGACAGACCCCTGAAACATTGCGCGTAAAAGAGTGCGCAAAGCGCTAAAAGACAAACGCTTAAGCAATCGATTTAGTTCCGCTTGTTCCGCGTGTTCTAATGAAGTATTTCGTAGCGGCATTTTTAGTATGATTTTGTGTTTTCCTTTTGTAGTATCTTCGAAGGTATATCTTCGCGGTTAGCGGGCAGAAGCACGTGTGGTAGATCCCATCCAGAATAGTTGAAGGGAGCGAAAAGAGATCGCGCCAGCGTGAAAAAATGCAATGCAATGAATGTAATGCGCGGAAAGCAAACGATAAACGAAGGAAACAAATAAAAGCGTTTTAAGTTAGATTGTAATAATAAAATAACTGTCTGAAGAATGTGTTGTTGGATGAAGAAAGAATGTAAATGTTGTTGCCGTTAGAAGCGTTCTATTGTTTTCTATCGTAAAGCGAAGACACAAACCTTTGAAACGTTTCCTACCATGGTTTGGAGCGCGAACACAAGATGTCGCTTTCTGTACAATGAGCATTCAGATTACCGGTTGCAACAAATCCCACTGAAAAACGAGCCGTTTCTTCATTTTATTCATGCCTTTTTTAGTTGAGCAGTTGTAGTTTATATCCACACAAACGCCCAAAGTTGGAAAATTTGTATGACATTTTTAGCCGCACTAATTTTTGTTCTAAAAATATTAATTTTGGGTTCCTTTTAGGCAATGTCTTTACAGAATGCTTGTATTTCCTGTTCCTGTGCCTTGTGTATACTTCTCGCCAAGCTTTCCGCCAACACCATGACGCCGTTAGTACATTGAATCTCATGCAAAACAGTAACAAACGACGTGCCAAAGAAGCGCATCGCGAGAAACATTCGTTTGGTTGTTCAAAAATAAATGCAAATGAGAGAAGCAGCACATCACAACCCCTCGGCTTCGGAGAAGCGAAAGAGAGCGAGAGTTTGGCATTGGGAAAATGTCCGGCAAATCGCAATCAAATAACAGCAACACGGTGGGTTAGCCACCGAGCGCAGAAAGTCGGAGCTCCCAGACGAAAAGCATCAGCCCGCGTGGCCGCATCAAAGAAATAAACCGACGACGACGACAAAAGTCGAAAAGCGAGCAGAAAATAGCGCGATTGCGAATCAATGTGTGCGGGGCGTGCGTGCGTGTAAGTGTGTGCGTGTGTGTATGTGTGTGGCGCGTGCGTACGTTCGATACAGTTGTGCAGGACAAACAACAATGAAGCAATAAAGGGGGGAAATTAATTTACCAGAATAGAACCCTTTTCGCATCGATTAGCATTCGAATGAAAGCGAAACGCGCCTCGCACACATCAACAGGTGCCTGAAACGGAACAGTGAGAAAGCACTCCAAGCCGATCCAAGTAGTAGCCCCGCGAACGTGATTTACACACACGGGTTTGAAATTTGTACTAACTGTCATTTTAATTTGACAGTTGGCATTGGACTGGGTTCGCGTGTGTGTGTATGTGTGGCATACGCAGTGCCATCGGTCGATGACAGTTGGTTCGTCCTCGGGCAGTGGAGTCCTTTCTCGCACGCTCCTTACACACGCACACCTCACCACCACCACCCCTCACCCGGTGCTCACGCTTCCCGTGAGGTCAGCGGACACACATTTTGAACGCGTGCGCACCCCGTCGACACCCGCTCGCACTATCTCGCTCTGACCTGGTAGAATTTTTCAACCCCCTCTCAATAAGGGCCGTCAACATCTAGCGGCCAACAAACCAGCCAGCCAGCATCATCGGCCATCGCGCTTTTTCTCGTCGTCGGTTATTGATTAGTGTCCGTGAGCAAGGCTTCTCGTTTGCCTGAGGTGTTAAAGAATCCCGTCGGCGTTCTTTTTCTCCGTTGGCCATATCTTTTTTGCTGTCAACGCAAAGAGGTAGTAATCGAAAAGTGCTTCGAGATAACACAGGTAACGCTTACTGCACACCTGCAGCATCTTTTCCCCCGAAACAAGCACTGTTCTGTGCTCCGGTGTATGTCGAGTGTGAGTGTATAGTGTTTAACGAAGGCATTTCTTGGCATATCTCTAAAAAGCAATCCCAAGTGTGGTGTGGAAGTGAAAATTGGTGTGAAAATTTGGCAATACGAAAATCAGGAAAAAGAGCATTGAATAAGTGAAGTTGCAATACGCAACGAGTGCGAACGAAAAAACGTAGAATTCTGATCCCGAGTCTTCAGTAGAAACCACCAGCCAACATCCGACAAACCGCGTGACAGCGTGTGTTCGTCTCTATAGCAGTTTCCCCCGTGACACCCGCGAACCCAGAAAAGGCGTCAAAATTACGCAGAACACGCAGAAAATGTCCTCGCTGGTGTTGAGGAGCCTCTCGATACTGCTCGGGCTGTTCTTCATATTTATCGGCATCATGAAGATTTCGCCACACCTCAGCAAGGACCTGCATCGAGATTTGGTAGGTTGACCTGTCGATGTGTGTGTTAGGTGGTGGATTATCAGTAGAGTTGTCCAGAATTAATAATGCATTCTTCTGCAGTGGGGTTGTAAAGGGAGTTGATCTTGTGTTAGTACATTCATCACGAACTCTCTGTACAGTACCCGACAAGAATCTTGGATAAAATCCTTTATTCGCAATGTCTCAGCTTAAAGTCTTCATCAAAGACACGAACATGCATAAATCCACCATTTATCGGTGTAATTTTAGTCACTTGCTACCTTCATTTGTATCTGCCAAATCGAGATCCCCGTTGATCGCCTCCATAACAGACACTTGGGTCATTTTCCTCACACACTTTCCTCTCGCGTTCATTCAATGTTTTTTCGAGATAAAAAGACACGAGTGGAGGCGAGTTTTTCCAACAACTACAACAACAACAAAACACCCCTAGAATAGACCGACACGCTTCGCAAGTGTATTGTTGCCCTCGAAATTAATGATATGCATTTGCACGAAGTGTAGAGAGGCGACACTCGGGTCTCAAGCGTGTGCGGTTGCACATTGAGGACGCTTTTATTCAACCCGCTTAACACAGTACGTCCCACAGTGAAAGGATTGTTTGTTTCTTCTTACGAGGGCGGTCTTCTACAATCCTTCAGAACGATCGCAAATATATTTCCATAATTCATTTTGAGAATAAACAGCATCAAACATACCTCTATTCATTAAAGTATAAATTATCTCGTTACTGATTAGAACGATGCTCACAGACAAATAATAACGCTACACTCGTCGCTCGGGTCCCACATCCCTTGACACTCACTGTACGTGTCCCATTGCTTGTCGGGGTGGAACACTTATTAAAATAGCAATCGGAGCAAATTTTGCTACATTTTGTTGTGCTGCCGTTCACCGTGATCCTTCACCATGCCTCGATGGTGGCATCTGAACCAACGCTCAAAGATGGCGCGCGGCAGAAGCGGTAGACTATCAATCGAAAGCGACGAGCGAAGCAAGGTAGCGAAACCCATTCGGAAAGTAGAACATCTACTACTCCTCCGAGGGAGGGAAGCGGCGCAAAGAGGCGAGCTAGAGGTAGATGCCCACATGACACACTACTCTTTTGCCGACGCCCTCCCGTTTCAATCCATGATTTTTGTTATTTTGAATGACAAAAACGGGATTTTGCTTTAATTTTGTGTTATTTTGTTTTGGTTTTCCCGCGTTGGCCGTTGGCCCATGCCATCACCGCGGCGTGATGTGCGTGTCAGTGATCTCTCCATTCGGTGGTGGTATTTTCAAACTTTCAAACATAAACATTTGGGGAATTTAGGAACAAAAACGGTGTCCCCTCCACCTTTCATCTGTGTAAGCGGACTTTAACAAGTTATTAAAGCGGTAAAACGGTGCACATTACCATTTCGTAACCGTTACCTATTTGTTGGCACCGTGCACTATGAACTTGTCGTTTTTAGATGTTTGTTTGTGCCGATGGGCTATTTCCACACCGTTACCTATTTTGCATCACTTTTTGAACATGCTCGTGGCCATGATGAAAAGGAAGTGGGTTGCGTACATCACGGTACGATCTGTCTTCAATGTTGTAGCAGTGTAATGGCGCGTACTAAATACTAAATGCTAACACTATAACGCTTTATCATTAAAGGATTTCAATGAAACGTAGCTCAATTTTAGTACAACTGTACTAAATTCTAGCAGCAGGTACCTACGACGGTGCAATTAAAATGTCATTTTCCCGCGGAAAATTATCTCCACCCTAATCAATGGCTCGTTAGATGGAAAACACATTAAGGACACGTGTAAGGGCATAAACAACCATTTCTTCTCTGCTAGCTACCCTAACCGGTGCTTGCATCATTCGATTATTCATTAGGCCGCCGCTCAATTATGCAGCTGCTCGTAGAGCGCACATCAACGATTACACCTCATATTACGTTCCGCCTTTAACCAACCAGGGAAACAACGACAAAACCTGGGGGTTGGGGTATTTCGCCGCTGCCAAAATCGATCCAATAGCCGATAAATTTGGTGTATAAATATTGCCACCTTAATCGAGCGGGTATCCATGAGGAAAAATGGAAAGGAAACATGAACCAAAGCCAAAACACACGATGCCACACGGTTTGCCGTTCCTTTACAGACTTACATCGTGCCCCACAGCCCACGATGCATGCACCCAGATGATGATTTATTACCATTGCAATCGCTTTCTCTTGCACTGTGATCATTATTGTTTTTCGTTCCGATATTCGAGATTTTGGTTTTCCTTTTGGGTGAAATCAATATTCTGAAGGGCAATGACGTTTGCTGCTTTCGAAACGTGATCGTGCCACGCTTGGAACGGTCTCATTGCAAATTCAAATTGACGCACTCATCGTGATTGACTTCACCAACATTTATTTCGATCAACCGTGCACTTGTGGTCCGCATGTTTGGTACACTTGTCCTGCAGGTAATACACCAGTCTCGCGTTGCACTTACGGCACTACAGGATATTATGCAACGAATAACTCAACCTTCGCACAGCAAAACTGTGTCACATCTCGATCTATCCCGATAGAAAGTTGAGCTGTTTTTGGTAAGATAATGAATGTGGGAGATAATCTCCCACAAGATCTACAAGTACCTGATATCTATAAACAAAAGTTCATTACCGCATCGATCGGTACCACCATCATAAATCGACCGGTAGGATAAACAATTCCGAGAAGCTGCCTGAGGGGAGGGGGGGGGAGCAAGGGGGGGGAGCAAGAGGAAAAGAGTGGCAGTAGTAATGAGGATCTTCGAAGGGGTTTGCGATTCGTACACACGATCGCATCAAGCGCCGATCCGGTGAGTTATCGGCGGGATATATCCATCGATCAATCAAAGTAAACACTGAGCAGTGATTGCGGGAGCACGAGAGAGCCCCGGCAGCTCAAAGACGGCGACGTGCGGCCATTGCCAAACCGTAATGGCGTGTGGCCATGAGAGATAGAGAGAGAGAGAGAATCGCTTGAACTTGAAGAACCACCATCGGCGGGTCGATCCTGGGTCGATGTATAAATAGGTACGACAGAGTGTGTGGTTGTTGATTCTGTTTTGTACGTCTCTTTTTCGGTGATTTCGTTTTTCTTTCCCCTTTTTTTACGGATGCGCCTGTTGTCTGTGATATCCCATCAGTTTTCCAATGCATTGATTGATATCAGCTCATGGGAGGATTTTATTCGAGTTTTGGGGGGAACCAAACCGCTTTACGTAAAAAAATGAAGTTGTTTTACAACACTACACTCGAGTTTGTACTAAAAAGATTATTGTACAACCAAAAATTGATCTCGATAGTGTTTGACAGTTGACAGATGCCAGTAAGTATTCGCTTAAGTGATCCTTATCGAAAATGAGATTTACTCTAAATCTCTTTCACATAACCCCATTGACCCTGACCAGATTGCATTCCGCTATGATGTACAAATTCCTTACACGATGACCGACCATCCTAATACATTGATTCGCACGCCATCTATAAGTGTAAGTGCAATCCTTCCTCATCTACTCCTCAATCTACTCAAACACTCAAATCGAATGCAGACACCCGATCTGACTGCGAGTGTAAAGGCAAGAGAGGGACAGGGTGCGAGAGTTTGAACAAGAAAGCTACCCCGAGCGAAACCCAACCTATGACCGGCAAAGCGAGAAACGTGGCGCGATGATGCGCGTTGGTTTCACCGTGGCCAAACGGAAAGGAAACCGCCCGGTAGTAGTAAATAGCGGATGGTAGGAAAGGAGCAATATTCTATTAAAAATAAACGCGACAGTTTCCCTGGATTTTTCGTGCAGCTTCGTGTATTGGTGTTGCTGTTAGGTCAATGGTTGTCACCCACCGTTCGGCGATGGTCGGGACCGCGGGGAGGCCTGAAGGTACTGTATGTACCTTCAGAACATAAACACGGCATCAAACGTTAATGAATGCCGTCTGATTAGCGGTACTAACATGACTTGGCTGTTTGTCACGCAACGGCGCAATTATGTTGCACCTTCCCATTATACATTTCATGATATTTATATCTTCCGTTTATAATGAAGGAAGCCGGCTGCATGAGCTTGGGTGGAGCAGCGTTTAGATGTGTATTATTATTCTACAGGTGCGAATTTTTAGCACCATTTAAAAGTACTAAATTTAATCCCATTCAGATGGATTAAGATGTGTCAGGTGACGCATTACTCGGGGCACGATGCTTTTCTATCTTACGCGCGACGGTGTAGCAATGTGGAAAGTGCCTCAGTCATTGTCAAGTTGTTGGGATCTACGTCAGAGAACGGCACTCACGAAAGTGGATGCAAAAAGCCGATAATGTATGCGGGATTGTTCAAACCGCTCCTCGCCGTTGTTGGAATGTTTTAACCGACCTTCCAATAAGCTTGACGCGTCTGATGTCTTAAGCAGCACATACTTGCGTCAATTGTTCCACGCAGAAGCATGAAGATGGATATAGATCACCATCCGTCGGTTACCATAACGTTGCCGATCGCTATGAGATAGAACAGATCACTCCGAACCGTTTCCTTCCGTTTCCTTGACAACCGCTCGCTGTTTCTGTGGGAAACACTCATCAAACACCGGGCGTCTCCATTACGATGCGCACGTGCGTTTTATGTAAGGGATGTGCCGATATTTATTTACATACACACGTCAAACGTGGCAGCTTTACAGCGGCTTTAAATCATCTCGATATTATTTACACTCGCCTGTATCGCTCCTAGGCTTGATGGTTTTATCTCACTGCCCGAAGGAAGTTTAACAGAGAATGATTTTTCTTTAGCTTAGTGAGTGATATGTTGATGATTGCTCTACTATCTATGACGGTGGTTCAATCCCATTCGTCAGCCAATCACCATGTGGTGGAGGAAGTCGTTGCGTAAAGAAACATTTAACTAACCCCAAAAACACTCATTAAAATACTCCCTGCGAGCGGTCTCACGACTAAGTTCGAGGTAACTATGACTGTCGGTCCCGAAACGCTACCACTATTTATACAGCAACACGACAAACGGTGGCGTCTTTTCCGTTGATGACCTTCCACACTCACCATTACCCACCGGGGACCGAAAGGGAACGACCTTAAGGTAGATCACGGAGTACCACCATCACCCGCCTATTCCAAGTTCGAAAAATGTCTTTTTATAAACCCATCAACACACCATCGTCGAGGTTGCACTTCCTACTGGGACATGTCGTTCGTTGAAATTACCTCATCGACGGTGCATTTCTCCATGTCTGAGCAATGCGAACTCGAAGCAGGATGCACAAGGTCGGCTAACCAAACCGGCCGGCCGTAGGTGATGGGTAAGCTCCCCTTCTCTCGAAGTGGGAGGTTGGAGGCAACGAGTGTAAACATTACTAACTTCAAACCACCATTTACAAGACACATTTACGATCGCTTTGGGAAAATGGAAGAGAGACCGCTAGACTCTAGGAGAGCAAAATTAGAAGCGCCCTTTTAAAGCAGGTGAAGACCTTACGCGAGGGGGACGGATGGGAGATGAAGAGTTATGACTGTACGTTAAGGTGGGTTGTTAGTACCAATTAGCGACCACGACCACGTGTTTATGGACGCCTGGCGCTTTTTAGTACAGTGAATAAACGTCTGGTAATTGATCGCTCATTGTGAGGTACTGTAAACCGTTTGTGACCTATGAACATTGCAAGTTTCAGATTGTATGACCTCTTGTATGATTGTATGATTGTATGACCGTCCAACATTCCTCAAAACCATGTGAAGAGTACATTAAATTCCATTTTCACTCATCTAACTCAGAGTATATAATGTTGCATTATAGTTCTATATTCATTTAACATTCCGATTCACAAAGATTTGCAAGAATATAAATAGATAGAAAGCATTGTTTAGCTCAATGGTCAGAACGTACGGAATACCCGGGTGTGCCGGTTGCCAACTTACGTGTGTAAATTTGGTTGACAACTCTACGGTTAAATGTAGCTTCCGAGTTGAATTAATATTGATCTCTGCTGAGTCTAATCACTAATAGAATCCAACTTAACCTCAAATTTATTTTTGCTAAAGCCACTTCATTTCCCTCCACATGTGTTTTTACAAGAGCTGCCCCAATTGCCCCCACAATATGAATTGAAATTGTAATTCCATCGACACGAATAAAACTACCCAAAATAACTTTCAATTGTCTGTGGAACACCCCGGTCTCTCCGGTTTCCCGTATTCTACCCCACACTAACCAATATTTATGATTTTCGTTACAGCGCAAGAACTACGTCAAGTATGCGAAAGTGTTTCCCCTCTCGACACTGCTGGAGTTCAAAATACCCTCGAAATGGTACCGACGATCGGTCGGCGGACTGGAGGTCCTGTGCGGGTTGGCCATGGTGCTCATTCCTAGCCGTAAGTATCAAAACTGCGGCCGATGGTTGTTTGCTGAAGATATCGAAACAGAGCAAGCATGATGCCCTGGGGTGGAAAATTCATGGACTACCAGTGGAAAAGACACAGATTGGAGTTGTTTTTTTTTCATTCAAATCCTAATCCAAGTTTTTGTTCGTGTTTTTGACCATATGGCTCTTGTGTGATGTGCTTGAGTCATAAAACAAGAATAAAATATTACTCAAAAGCATCCAACCAGAGTTTAATGATTCAAGATCGCTCGAAATGTTCTAGTCTTGAATTAAAAATAGAGTCCTCCTTATCGAAGTTACTTACTATTTTCTATTTCGTCTTTCATCGCAACGATAAGATAAAATAAAAAATGCGGCTAACATAACGCTCCTGCTGCTGATGTTCCTGGCTGTCTACTCGCACTACATGGTGAGCGATCCGTTCGAACGGTCCGGACCAGCGCTCGTCTTCACCTTCATGCTGATCGGTCGGCTAGTGATATGGTATCAGGTACATAAGAAGCTACGTAGCATATCTGAACTTAACTTAACTAATACTCTCGCTTCACGCAAACACAGGCAAGCAGACGGGAAGCGGCCCTAGCAGCTGCCACACAGCCCACTGCCAATGGACTAAAACAGGAATAGGGTGGCTACCGTGTATCCTGTCCGGCTACTGATCTCAGTTCCCTATGGACCGTATGAAGGAGAGAGAGAGAGAGAGAAAGAGAGAAATGGACAAATTCTTCATGCAACCAGCAATGCAACTAAACCGGTACCCAAAGTACACAGAGACACGCAAATGCACCCGGGAAGATAGAACAAAATGGAATGTATCGTGTAAGGAATTTTTGCAATCAACAACAGCGCATCGTAATGCGCTTTTAGTCCTCCGAACAAACCAACACAAGCGGTACGAAATAGTAGACGGAAGAGGTTATGGAAACGTACGGTATGGTTTCATTCTGGAGTTAAGAACACAATCGCACGTACATTACGATCATAAGCTGCCGATTGGACGGGGTTTCCCTTTCGGAAAACAAACCGCAGGACAAACACACAAAACAACAACGAACCATTAAACGCGACAAATGCACTCGAAGGGATAATGTAACTCCGAACTACTTACTCTTGACATCCTTTCACCAGAAGGAGGGTAGAACATTTTTCTTTAGGGCAAACTACTCGATCGTACGTTCCTCAAGATGGGTTAGAAAACGAAATTACCATTATTATCGCGTTTCAGTTACGTTTCATTTAATCGGGTGAGGATTCACGGTCAGCCTCTGTTCTGTTCTGCCGCATGTAGACGAACTGTTGAGAATAGTGAAGAAGACGGTTGTGGAGGGTAAAACGAAAATGCGGTACTGTCTCTGCTTTTCTTTTCAAATGTGATCACAATAAAAAAAAACAAAGAAACAATTCTCTACACACAGTTTTATGATTTACTCCAATTTGCGGATGTTTTTTGTTACTTTATCGATTAATAAACCAAGGTATGATCAACCTGTTTATGTTCAAGCAGGAGGATGAGTGCCAGTATCGACTTAAGAAAAAAGGGTTTATCCTTTTGTGTATGTGTATATGGATTGATAAAACATCTTTTTAATACTATAATGGAACTTTTGTGTTATGAATTTCTTACTCGAAACGATTCGAATCCCCGAATGCTCACAGGAGGGAATTTTCTAAACAAAACACGCTGCCGTGCACACTGCTAAAGTTATATAAAGTGAAAATTGTCACATGGCAAGGGCACACGGCACATCAATTATTCATACAACACGCGTCTAGTTGAGCATAAGGAACTGAACTTGTGGGGAAGATCTTTTAGAGAGTCTTCACCTCAATCTATACCATTCACTACCAGTAAGATAAACAAATGCACCTACACGTAGTTATAACGAGGAAACGAAACATATGTTTTAAGACACCAGTAATCGGTTTGCAATACGGTAACTTACACTGACTTTCGAGCTCAAATAAAGTGCTACCAAGTGCGCTTAGTGCGGTTCGATAACTCCCTAGTTGAGCGCCATATGTTTAGCTGATAATGAGCAGTATAATTACGATAGCTAACGGATTAGAAACACCTGGTAGCGATTTTCTTGAGCTCCTAAGGGGTGTACTATACACGAGACGGCAAACTAATCATTTTAAATCATCGTATCAACGGCAAACAATCACATTGCATCTCTTCCGTAGTGTCAAATGAGATAACCCTCAGCAAAGAAGAAAGGTATATAAGTTCAATACAAATACCGTACCATACATAAATGTGACTGGCGAGAGAAAAACAGGAGAACACAAACAAGAGAATAAAAGGAGAAATGCTAAAAAGCGAAAAGCGGAAACATGTGTCTTGATGTTAACAATATCTGTACAAAAAAAATGTTTCAAGTTATAATTTTATTTAAAATCTCCGTAACAGTTAAATATCCACTGCTGTGCGTAAGGGAAACACTAGTTCCTAGAGGGGCTATTTATATAAAAAGTATCTGTTATACACACTTACATAACCAGCATTAAACCTTGTTTGCATATAAATGGTTAAAATTTGGATTGTACGGTGTAAAAACTGTGTGAAAAGGCGACCGTTAGTTAAAATCAAATTATGCTATTACCTGCTTTTGACTGTAAATATTATTGTGTACAAGTTAACGTTGCTTAAGGTTCTGAGAAGTGATGCCTCTGATCGTCAAGACAATTGCAAACGAGGATAACGACATAACGACGATGCTATTCGGTTCCACTACCATTTAGTGATAGCTGTTCACTTTGCTTACAGTTGTAAGTTAGATGTTTTCTTTGTTTTCCTCCACACTTTCTTCGAGCATTTGCACGGAATGGATCTAGAATCAGGGGGAAATCAGGTGAACGGGTAAGAACAAGTCATAGCAACAATGGAAACATGGTATTACCTTTGAACCAATGTTGGAAATTTGAAGCTCTTTGAAGTGTTGCCGTTCCTCATCCAGGTTCAGCATACTGGATCGCTGCATTAATGGTGTCGAATTTCGTATTTCCGGCACGGATATTGGATTCGTCTCTTCCATGTCCTAAAATGGCAAATATTTTCTTTGAAATGTACACACTCATTGGCAACACATTATATTCCTCACTTCACAAATCGTTGCAGAAAGGTCCACTTCGGCCATACCGCGATCGCGCCAAAATCGCCTAATTATACGCTCATCTGGTGAAGTCTGTGCAATATCCCGGGGATACTGAACCTTCTTACGAATTGGCGTTTTTCCGGTCGATTGATAGAAGGTTAGATCCTTCTCGTGGAACCGTTCGAAATCGTTCTGCAACTCGACTAGCTGTTTATCTTTCGCTTTGTGCTCGTAGGTTTCGATAGCTTGTCCGATACGCTGCGTATGGCCACAGTGCGCACTGCCAAACTGTTGTCTGGAGGTTTGTTGCGCTTGCAAACTACCAACCACACGTCCAATACCTTCTCCATGCGCCTTTCCAAACTGCCCATTCTGTGCTTCAAAGCTGTGTGTAAATTCTGACAACTGTGCACGAGTTTGTTCCTGGCTGGTGGATAATCGATCACGCTGTTGCTCGATAGTTTCTTTAATTTCCTGACTAATAGTTCCAGCGATCGACAGATCCACACCTGCCAATGTTTCTTTTATTTCGGATTGATGCTGCTGTACCAGCGCACCACACTCCTTTACGTTGCGGTCTCGTTCCGTGGAACACTCCTGTACCGTTTTCGTCTTATCGACAATCTTTTGACGAATGGTGTGCAACTGCTCGGAAGCTTTTTTACCCTGACTGGCAATCTTATCGGAAACTCCCGTAACGATCTGCGAAAGCTGCATTTGCTGCTGTTTCGAAGCTTTCATTCGTTCCATGAAGCTGTTCACTTGCAGCTCCAACAACGACTTTAAGTTTTGTTCGAATTCCTTTGCTGCTTCCAGTTCTCTCTGTTGCTCCTGGTTGGACTGTCGAACGTAGTCTTGCAGCTGGTCGTGATGTTGTTCAAAGGTCGAAGTTATTGCGTCGAGATCGCCCAACTGGGCCGTGAATGTTTGACAAAACTCTGCACATTTTGTATCATGCGTTCGGCCATGCTCTATCATTCGCTCGTATTGTTTTCGCGTCTGCTCGAACTGGGTGTCCATCGTGCTTTGGATACCGTTCTTTAATTTTTCCATTGTACCGGTGACTGATTGCATCAACGTTTCGCGAGATTGTTCCACTTGAGCCAAAAAGCAAACCATTTCATCACGCCGTTCATCCATCCTTCCTTCCATCATCTCTTTGAAAGCTTTCACGATTGTCGCGTTCTGCTGTAGTAGGCTATGGCTCACGGTTTCTAGGGTCGAAAGATGTTTCTTGGTTTCATTCTGCATTTGTTCTTGTTGGTGGTTATAACTGTCTGTGAAGTAGAAAAAACGTTCGAATACATGATATGCAGTACTTTTTGTAGAGTTGTTGATAAGCGTGAAATGAAGTAATGCTTACCCCATCCCACGTTCATGTCCACAGTAAGCCGATTACATTCTTCCGCCATTTTTCCCACATCGTCCTGAATCGTACGTATACGATGGCGTACACGATCGACAAACTGCTCCGAGGCAGTCTTGTTTCTGTCATCCAGTTCTTTGCGACGATCAACCGTATCCTATCGGCCATAACATAATTACAGATAGTTATGTGTACTTGTTGTAATCATAATTATTAAAGCATACACTTACATGCAAACCATTCGCATCTTCCGTCACAGTTTCCACCACGTTGATTAACTCATTCGCCTGTCCCGTGAGCATTTGCTCCGTTTGCAAATGATGCTTGAGTATAACCTTCTTCTCTACGTATCTTCGCTTGGTTTGCGAAAGGTTGCGCTTAGTATTCGAAAGCTCTACACGCGTTTGCCCCAAATCATCCGCCGTACGTCGCAGTTCCTCTTCCCGTTCAGCCAAACTGCAAGCCACCTCATTGAAGATAGACTCCTTCTTCACTAGATCCTCCTTTAGCGCTTTAATAAGAGCCGATTTATCGTTTAGCTCCTTAGTGGCCGCCTCCGATTTATACACCATTTCGTTATACGTTTCTTCCGCCAGGTAGATGCCATTCTTGTCGCGTGCTGCCATTAAATCGCGCTTTAAGCGATCGATCTCCTCTGTGTACTCCTTGATAACAGTTTTCTTCGACAGCTTCTGGTTCGCTTCCGGTCTGTTTTGAATGTTTTTCGCGCGGTGTGCATACTCTAGCGTGCTGAGCGTTTCTTCGAAATCTTTGTTTCCGGGCGATACGGTCGCAATGATGGACGTTTTCGTACGCCCTCCGAGCGATTCCTGCAGTAAGCGCGTTAGCTTCGATTCGCGGTACGGAATATGTGGCGTTTTCTCTACCAGTGCCGTAATTACCCGACCGAGCGTCAGCAAGGATTGGTTAATGTTAACCGCTTCGCGGGTCCTTATACCCTTTTCATTACCTGCTTTCGAGATGTTTTCACTTCCAGCCAGGTCGACAAGGTTTAGCTTCCCTATTTTTAACATCTCTTCGCCGTCGTTGCCATTCTCCTTGATGTGGACTATGATCGAAAAGATTGTATGCGATCGGGACGATTGGGCGTTCATCAGCGTTGAGGCTGTCTTACGCCGTTCCTGACCCTTCGCTAGCAGCTTATAAACATCATCTTTGCTGTGTACCGGTATTTCTTCCAGGCCCTGCACAATCACCGATCCTTTCTTTTGTACATCGTCAAAGATTCGAATCTTCACCGAATCATCCGTCGACAGAAGGTCGCAAAGTTCTTCGTTGTATAGCTCAAGGTACGATATACGCATGGAGAACTCTAGCTCCGTCATTCGTAGCTCGTCGAACAAATGGCTCACTGCCCGCGGGATTATTCCGGTCTGCGTGTCATCTTCCCAGGCCGCACTCAGTTCCGGCTCTTCCTCCCCAACCATAGTGAATGTTTTGCCTGTTCCGGTCTGGCCGTAAGCAAAAACCGTACAATTGTACCCAGACAGCACCTCCTCGATGTACGGTGCCACCACTGCCTGGTAGACTTCATGTTGCTTGCAATTCGGTGAAAATGTCCGATCGAAGGTGAACTTTTTCGACTTTAACTGCAGCTCCCGGTTTGATACCACGTCCACAACCTCCTGTGACCGTATCAGCTTCTCTCGGCTATTGGTCGGTCTACAATAGGATACAAATGTAGGAAGTACTGCTTTAGCCCTTGTGGAACATGGCTCCCAACAAGCACTTACCGAACGCGGACGTAAACCTGCACATTTTGGTTCGATTTTGATGGCTTGTTGTTGGATTGATTACGATCACTTTGCCCATTACTGGCGTCCATTGTCGAGACGTTGATATTGTTGACACAATGTTATAAACAATAAATGAGTGAGTCGTACACTACACTTACACTTTCCACTACAATCCGCAATTGTGCTGATTATACAAACAGTCCACAACAGTACGACAAGAGATGCAGCCTCAACCTGTCCTATGGCGACCGTGTACCCATCTATACGATGGCGGTTTGGTTCTGGCTTTTTAAATTTGACACATTTCGCAGCGTCGCACAGTGGGACAACCTACGCTCAACATTGTGCCAGCTTGTTTACGCTCACAACCAATGCGATTTTACTCTATTTGTTGGAAAACTTTTAACTTGAGAAAAATATCATAAAATGTATGAATTCAGCAAGAATTCTTCTCTACAGTAAGAAAAATTATTTTCAAAAACCAAAACAACGTACAGTAACATACCAAAAAGCAGCACCAACCCAGCGGTCAAGCTTTTACTCGTTTCTCTGCGTTTCACCCACTTCCAACCCTCGTTGGCCTATACTTTTACGCATCGACACATGCTATCTCCGTTTTTTTGTTCGTCAAGCATGTTCTTCTCTCGCTCTTTCCGAACTTTACGAAAGTTTCGCACCGTCCGCGATGTGTATGTACACGTTGAGCTTATGGAATTATCCATGTGTGTGTAAAAATCATTTTGACAGGACCGACTTTCCGTAGTAGCCATAGTTTGTTTTGCTTCGACGTGGAAAGGTGTCTTGTCAGAATAGAAGAAAAATGGTGTATAAAACCATTAAAAACGATTAAAAATGGCATCCAATCGAAAGAGCCAACTACCTCCAAGTGACTGGAAAGTTAGGCCACTGAAATCGGAAAGGCAACATAGAGAAAAGTGGTGGAAAGTTGACCAACGCATCGTCGAGACAAGTTGACGCTGAAAACACATGAAGGCTACTGCGGGATTTTGGTAAGTAACTGAATTCAATAAATTTTGTATAATTCCTCTAATTTACATCTTCCTTTTATCGGTGTAGGTTAATTTTTTGTTATTGAAAAGTGGTTGGCACGAAGGACAAGACCATGAACACTGCTCACGAAGAATGAAGCGAAAAGGACAGAAAATGAAGCATGGTAAGTGTGCACTTTGGTGTGTTTTATACAAAATATAATGATTTATTCATTAATTGAAACTTTGTTCCATTTCCAGACCTACGCATAACACCATATCTATAACCAAGAAAAGTGCAAGTGAAAAATATGTTAATAAAAGCAATAATAAATTATTAAAAAAATACTTTTTGTCCTATGAAATGATGACATAATCCCAATATGCAAGCAAATAACGCACCCATACCTAAGCGGTTACCGCGCTGCACACCAATACATGCACAAAAAAACTCTTCGTTAAACGGGCTTCACAGAGGCTTCACTTTGAACGAGTGAAGCCTCTGTGAAGCCCGCTTAACGAAGATTTTGACCGCTGGGAATCAACGTAAACCCTCCATGTCAAAGTAGCAACTTTTTTAACGAAGCTAGTGTCAAGACCGTCCATCTTTGCGAGGCAGAAATTGCTGGGAAAGTTGATCCTGTTTTGATGCTACGCAACCGCGGTGAGGTGTTGTGGTCAATCCGAAACCCATTTACGCGCGTACCCAGCCGCATACCATTCATCATGGTAAGCAAAATGAGAGAGATCGGTAGGAGGGTGTAAGTGATAAAACTCCCAAAACCTCGCAAAAGAATTCGGCAAAAGGAAAACAAATTGCGCGTCCACAACACTACCTACAAGGTAGACACTGTCCGGGGAAAAGGGCACGCCAACAGCTCGACAACATCATTATTGCTGTGGTTCTTAAGGAATCAATAGCACAGGAAGAGGAGAGGAACAATAATATGCACCTACCCAGCTTATCAGTGAACGCGTAAAAGTGGCGATTGTCAGCGATAATTTGAGTTTTGAGCGCTATTTCCTCCAGAAAATGCAGGTAAGGGAGCTGGGTGGAAAGTGGAAGGAATGGAAAGCTATTTGCATCCGTTCGGGCATACATTGTTTTCGTTTGTTTGTTCTCCAAACACAGCAAGTAGACGATCCCCCTTATTTGACTGTAGGAACGGAGGTTAGCGCCAAATACAAGGGGGCATTCTGCGAGGCCAAGGTACGCAAGGTCGTGCGCAACATCAAATGCAAGGTCGCGTACAAACAGCAGGGCCTCGGGTCTGGTGTCGTCTCCGATGATCAGATCAAGGGGGCACTTCGGGTGGGTGCGACGGTCGAGGTCAAGCATCCGGAGCGCAAGGAGTACGTCGAGGCGACGCTCACCAAAATCCAGGACTGTTCACAGTACACGGTGGTGTTCGATGACGGCGACATAACGACGCTTCGACGTAGCGCGCTGTGCCTGAAGAGTGGTCGGCACTTCAACGAGAGCGAAACACTTGATCAGCTTCCGCTGACACATCCGGAGCACTTTGGGAATCCTGTTATAGGAGGACGCAGGGGTCGCAGGTAAGCACTATCGTTAAAAAACGCTTAATTGAGAATCGGGCCAGAAAAGAAGCTATCGTGCACAAAAGCTGTGTTTACGTTTACGAATAGCGCCTTGCATAAACTAGAGGGAGTGGTGTACGATTGGTAGAGAAATGAACACAAATCTCCGATAACCCTCTCGGATGTGTATGTCTGTCTCGGTGGGTTGGAGTGGAAGTGATTGTTTTTTCTGCTTTTGGTATATGAAACCGTCTTCCGGAACAAAATGCCGTTGTGCCCATTTTTGCTTACGCACTATTTTCTTTCATCACGATCGTGTCGATCACATATCTTGGCTTCAGTCTTCTGTACACCGTTGTCGAGTTATCACTAGGATTCAGTTATAGAGTGTCTCTGTTCTCTAGTATAAAATATGGTTTGGGCATTGAGGTTTGTGGTAGACAGTAGGTTTTTATTTAAATAACCAAGCAATAATGCGTTTCTTTTTTTCTCTCTAGATCACGGCACCTCTTGCCGGATGAAAGCTCCGACGAGGAAGACGAACCGACCACACATTCCCGTTCGAACGCCAGCGATAAGGAGGAAAACATCGGCAAAGTGGTCTGCGTGGAAACGAGCGATAATAAGAAGAAAAATCCGAAAGAAAACTGGTTCCCTGGGCTTGTGGTTGCTCCGACCGCTCAGGACACGGTGCGCATCCGTGTGAAGGACGAGTACTTGGTGCGCTCGTTCAAGGACGGTCGGTACTACACCGTGCCGAAAAAGGAAGCGACCGAGTTTACGCGTGACAGTGTGAACAGGTCCGAAGCAGCCGCCGTTTCGGCAGCAATCGAGTACATGGATAATGATGTACTTCCACCGCACTGGGACAGGGAAGCACTGTTCGGCACGTCAGGTAGCTGCAGCGATTCGGACCAGGAGCTCGAGACGGATAGTTCCGACGATGAACCTACCGAGGAAAAAGATCATTTTGTGGCGCAGCTGTACAAGTTTATGGACGATCGAGGAACACCACTGAACAAAGCGCCATCGATCACGAATCGGGACGTGGACCTGTACCGTTTGTTTCGCGCCGTTCAAAAGCTACATGGTTACAATCGAGTTACGACCCAGAACCAGTGGAAGCAGATCGCGCTACGGTTGGGCTTCTCCCCTGCTACAGCCAGTATCACCAACCTGGTGAAGCAGGCGTACAAAAAGTTTCTGTTCTCGTTTGAAGAGTTCAACCGCAAACTCGGATGTACGATGGTACCGCATCCGAAGACGAGTCGTTCAAAGGGTCGGAGTCTTGTACGTGCCAGCTCGGTTCAGTCGCCCAAGTTGGCCGAAAAGGAAAAGCTCCTAACGGCAAAAGAGAAGGCAGCATCGGTCGCTGCAGCAGACGCGTCAGCAAAGGCAAATAGTTCCACGGCTACAATCACGGAAGCGTCTAACTCAGCAGTAGAAGAATCGGGCAATACGAGCGAATCGAGCGCTGCGGAAAGTGCCGTATTGAGACCGAGCAGTACCAAGCGGAAAGTTGGTGGGGGGAAGGTGAAGGCGTTGGTAGATAAGTTCGAGGAAAAGGAGAAAGAACGGGAGAAGGAGAAAATAGCTGGAAAGGGTGGCGGTGAAAGCAGCGGATCGTCGGGTGGTGGCAAAAAGGAAGATAGTGGACCGGCCTCAGCAGTGAAGAAAGAAAAGCTCGCTGCGAAAGCAAAATCCGTTGAACCAGTGGTCGAGAAGCGGGGACGTAAGAGGAAGGATGCCGATTCGGTAGACTCGAAAAAGGATGACCGTGAAAACACAACCGGAAGCGGTGTTAGCAGTGCGAGTGGAACAGAGCGAAGCATTAAGCAGGAGAAACAATCCACCATCAGTAGAAAGGAAGAAGGCAGTGGCGGTGGCGGTGGCGCTGGTGGTGGTGGTGGTGGTGGTGGAGGTGGTGGTGGTGGTGGTGGTGGTGGTCCACCGGGAAGTGGAGGTGGGGGTGCTGGAGGAAATGGGTCTGGACCGGGAACAGCAGGTGGTCATGGTGGCAGTGGAAGAACCATTAGCCCGGCAAGTGCAGTTTCAGTTGGATCTACCGTTCCCGACTTCCCAATCGAGGTGGGTGATAAGCTCAAAGTGTACTATGACGAGCAGAAGGTGACATATGAAGCGAAGGTGATCGAGATAGCAAAACAGGAAGGAAATCCCATCTATCTGGTACATTATACCGGTTGGAACACGAGGTAGGACAATCATATTCGGACTGCAGAATCGGCCGTTGTAATACAAACATTTTTCATTCCCAGGTACGATGAATGGGTTCGCAAGGAACGTATTGCGGAGAATTTAACCAACAGTAAAACCAAGAAGGGAAAATCTTCCTCTAACACCCCCACGGGGAGTGGAGGATCGACAAGTAAGGGCCCTGCCGGATCTACCGTCACAGCGGGAGATAAAACGCCAAAAGTTGCTAAACGCAACCGTGGTAATTCTAAAGGTGAACAGAGCAGCGGTCCGGGAGGAAATTCTACACCTCGTTCGACGACTCCCAACGTTGGGCGGAATAAATCACCGGCCACTCCATCCAACCGGAGACCGCTCACCCGCGGTGGATCGTCTGCGGCTACGGGATCATCCCTTTCGGCTTCGGCCGCCGCGGCTGGTAGACGAACGTCCAACAATACGGACATTTCGTCTTCACTGTCTGTGCCGACCGATCCAGATAATACCAGCGACACCGATTCGGATGAACCGATGCTGAAAAAGTGCACCACCAACAGCACCTCGTCGACCACCTCTTCCAACTCGTCGATTTCCATCTCATCAACGAGCACGAAAGTAAGTACAACAGCCGAGGCCGGTTCGTCGTCCGACGCTGCGGCCATATCGGACGAGTTTTCCAACGGAGCATCCAAGGGTGGTGGTGGTGTTGGTGGTGGTCGTGACTATGATCTCAATCAAGTAATTTCCTACCATACTGCGCTGCATTTAACAGCTCGATCCAGATCTTTACTAACCGGGGGTCAATCCTCTCTTTCTCTTTCTTTTTTCTATATCCTATTCCCTCTCTTTTATGTCGTTTTCGGGTTCGGGTTTGCGCTTCACGTCGCATCATCATCACATTTTGGGTACTGCTTTCGTTTTCAACTTCTTTTCTTATATGTTCAACCCGTTTATTAATCGTTCCATATGATCCTCCACATCCACCCTGTCGATCATTCATTTTAGATACGTTCCGAATTGAAGGGCTTCAAGGAACTGAAATCATCTGGATCGCCAGCATCGGACACAACAACGACTACAACCACGACTGCCGGTGCAGGAGAAGGACCCGCATCCGCGTCCTCTGCGACGGATGTGCCGAAACATCTTATACCGAAGCAAGAACCAAATGTGCACACAAGAAGTAGTTCCACCGAGGTGAAGGAATCACTTTCGAGTTCCAACACACCACTGGCCACGATCAAGAAGGAGCTGACTGCCTCGGCGGCAGTGAAAGAGGAAGAATCTACCGTGACCGAGGAGGACGACGAACCGGAAAAGTCATCTGAATCGGAAACCCTTAGCGAAGAAGATTCGTCGCAGTCCTCCAATAAGGCATTCTCCAGCTCACCCATTACAACGATGGTCGATTCAGACACGGCCGAAACACCACTGGCAGCGGGATTAGTTATGAGTCCCAAGATTTTGGCCTCGCCTCCACCGAGTGTGGAGTGCGAGGATTCATCATCCACCGAACCTTTAATAACGGTAGCTAACAAAGCAGCAGATGCAAAGGCATCCCTTGAAAAGGGTACAGCGGCAAGCATTAAGAAAGACGTGATCGATGGAGGGTCAGGTGTTGAGAAGACAGCCACAGCACCAGCATCGACAGGAAAACCTCCGATTAAAACATACGGTACGGCAGCAACTATCATTGCCAACTCGGAAAAGATGGCTTTCTGTACGGTACGTGATGCGAGCACAGAAAACGAGTTGAAACCGCAACTTGCTGTACCAGCATCGAAAGATTCTGTGCTGGAATTGCCTTCGAAAAATAATCCCCCGATTGCGGCTCAGGCAGCAGTAGTATCTCCTTCGCTTTCGGCACGCTCGAAAACAGGAGTAACGGAGGATAAATCCACTATTGTTGCTTCTAGCATGACGTCGCCATCTGCAACTAGTGGCCGCACAAATACCAGTTCTTTAACGACACCTGTAAAAGCTAGCTTTGGGTCGTCTCCATCGGCTACAGCTGGAAATTCTAAAGAAGACTCCCCTGCGCCATCACTGGGAGTAATCATCGCTGCCGGATCTAATGCTCGAGCAATAAAATCCCCGAAATCTTCGCCTTCCGCAATACAGTCGATAACATCATCTGGCACAGCCTCGCCGGATGATGGTAAGGGAAATCCATCGACGATCTCTCCCGTCGGTCCAGCGAACAATCTGTCCCAAACGACCAGCTCCTCTCCACATGGAGGTGGTTTCAATTCGCTACGTGCGGAAAAAAAGCAATCGACTGTACAACATTTGGGACCGGGAACGGGAGCGAGCGTAATGGAAAGGAAGTTTACCCTTGGACGAGAAGGAACCTCCGCATTTTCATCGCCGGCAAGCTCTTTATCAGCTCAATCCGCTCTTTCCGCAGCAACTCCGGCAACTTCTTTAAAACATGGCAATTCCGGTTTGCTAGGGGAGAAAAAACACTTCTCCTCGTCGACGCTAACACCGGCACAAAATAAGCTTCTCAGCAAGGAAGCCCTGTCCATAAAGTCACTGTTTGAATCGACCGCTAACCGGATGGAAGAAAAGATTTCGGACGTGTACGAATTTGAGGATGAGTATGACGACCCGGCAGATACAGGGGCTGGACCATTGGGAGCAATGGGCGCTGCTAGTGGTACAACCGGAAGCGGAACAGGTCCTCGTAAGCTCGTATCCGATGTTCCACCTGCCGAGGTAGTTAGCTCACTTTCGCTCACCTCCTCCACAGGATCATCCTCTTTGGGAGGTCAGTTTGGGGATGAGAAAAGGAAAAAGCCATTACAACGGAAGTCAACGGCCGTTCCAGTGGATCCTTTGGACACTTCCAATTTCGGAACGGGCAACTATAGTGGGGCTTTGAAGCGCGCGAAAAAGCCCTCGCCGGTTAAAGCTGAACCGATGGTAGTGGAAAATAAATCTCCAAAAGGATCGGGTATTTTACGCCGTGAGCCTAAAGAGAAAGAAGAGAAGGAACAAAAGCAGCAGACGGAGACTGAATCGGGAACAGTGGCTACGGAGACACTTCGCTCGACAGTTTCTTCTGCGGATGCCCCAAAAGAAAAGTCTATCCCTAAGACGACATCAGCTGTAGTTACTACCTCTTCTCAAGTAGCATTAACGACCGCTTTTGTACAAACACCTGAAAAGAGTGACTCAACGTTTGATGTGCTACGGAAATCTCCGAGCTTCAATTTGGTTACTCCTGGTCCCCTGGGCAGTAAGGAAGAAATGTTTAAATCACAGGAAGATATCGAAACAAAACCTACTCCTCCACCATTGCCAGCAACGACAACACCTGGAATATTCACGCCTGTTATTTCAGCTTCCTCGATTGGCAGTGGTGGTGTAAGCGAACGATCAATCTCTTCGGTGCTTTATCCACACGGTAAAGGCCCATCTACTTCCGTGCTGCTAGCAAAGGCAGGTGACGAGTGCCAGAAAGAGGAACCAACGTTGGAGAATTGCAAAAAATATTTTAACGATATGAACTTTGAATTTGACGCTCCGACTGTGAAAAAACCACCGTCGATTGCGGACAAGGTGCTGAAGGCTTTAAGTGAACAGCAGCAGCAGCAGCAACAGCAACAACTGCAAACGATAAAAACAGAAAAACCGGACTTCCCAAAGTACATGCCAAGTTCGATGCATCACCACTCGCTACCTAACACGCCGAAATCGATTATAAACAGTGGTTTGTTATCCTCACCGGCAATGGAAAGTGGTACACCAATGTCATTCGGTTCCACAGTGCATCCAACGATAAAATCGGAATCCATTAGCAGCGGTGGTAATACTGTCGCAACCGTGGTTTCGTCCTACGCATCACCCATGATGGCTGTAAATCATCTACCAAAACCGGGATCATTGGGTGGAAATGAAACACCACAGTCAGGAAAGGCGCACGAAGGCATGAAGATGGAACCGGAAGATTCTCACAACTCCGCGACAAAGCCATCTCCGATCAGTAGTGAATCGAAAGCTGCGACCAATCAATCGCAGGGGTTATCATCTTCCAACACTGGTGGGGCTCAGAAGATTCAGGCCTTTGAGCAAATTCCCACGTCCCGAAGTAACGATCTAACAGAATCGCTACGAAAGCTGGATCCCGATCCACGGTTTATTCACGACGACGAATCTACGGACAGTAACGATTCGGAACATCGTCTGATCATTGAGGATGCGGAATCGCAAGGCAGTGGTGAACCTGTCACAGGTAATGCGATGGTACATTCGCAAACGGTTTTAACGAGCTCCTCTGCAGTGCCCAGTAGTACGGCTGCAGTGATCGTCCATTATGAGAGCAAACCGGTCGCTTCAGTGATCTCGGCCAAGAAAGAGCTGTTTGAAGAAAAACCACGATCTGCTACATCTTCCATTACGCTCGAGATGGCTTCAGCTGCGTCGGCCGCAGCTGTTGCAGCGGTAGCAGGCAAAGAAAAACTCATCCTAAAGCAGGACCAGACTGGACCAACGGACAATACGCTAGCTTCGTCGCATGTGAAAGAAGATACTACGAAATCATTCTCCGGCGCATCACCAGCATCGTCGGAAAAGAAACCAATAGGTGGCGCAAAGCAAAGTCTTCTCGAGGCAATCATACAGATGAACACGGCCAGCCGCGGTATGAGTTCTGAAGAGTATTTGATGCACAAGGTCCATGAACAACAGCCACCGCTACAACAACGCGTCAGCGTTGATGGTGAAGGTCGTAAAGACGTGTCCTTCCCAGCGCAGAAACAATATGACACTAGTGTTGTTACTGCGACAGCATCCGTCATAACTTCGACGGGGTCGAACGAATCGTTAGGATCTTCCACGGTATCGCTCAACGCAGAGGATTCGCCTTCACAATCCCTGCACTATCTTCAATCACAGGCACCACAAGCTCAGGCGCCGAACAATGAATCCCTGTCGTTACTGCTCTGCGAGGAAACGATTCCAGGGTCTCCAGCACCGAAAGATCAGGATCGACTGCAGCCATCCACAGTCGGACGTAAGGTGTATGCTGAGACACCGCTGGCGCCGCCTTCATCATCGTCATCTTCTTCTTTCCTACCACCACAAAACATTCAAACCGCGACCGATCTGAAACCCGTACCGATGGATCTAGAACCGCCGGTGGTAACGATAACGATCGGTGGTAATACGACGATCAGTAGTACCAGTCAAAGTGGACAGACCGGTGGAGTGGGATCGTACGCTTCTAATCTTCAACAGCAGCAGCAGTCATTAAGAAGCAAAGTAACTTCCGGTGGAGGAGAATCCACCGCCGATACTCCGAATAGCTCTCCAAGGGATTCGGTTAGTCAGGACGAAAGTAAGTCTTTGTTTTTGCCACAATTAAACTCGCTTGATTGTACTGACAAACGTCTTTTTTCTTTAGCACATGATCAAGAATCGTTATCGCCGATGAAAAAGCGTCGTCAACGTAAGCCGAGCGAAGAGCCAACGCTCAAACGTCGCCGCACGGGTAATACCAGCCTGGGTGGCTATGGCTTTGGAAATAATGGTTCTAATACTAGCTATGGCCGTAATCAACGAGGTCTTAATACAAGCAATGGTATGTCGAACGCAGCGATTGTAAAAGAAAACTGTTCTTTATCATATTTTTCTCCTCTTTCGTCAACAGCAACAGACAGTGAGGACAACTCAGATAATTTAGCGGCATTCCACCGATCGTCCTCGTTAATCTTTGTTGGAAGTAAAACCGGCCGTCCCTGTCAGTACAATTTCCTGGTCAATTTAGGTACAACTGCAGACGGATGTTCTCATCTTGAGTATGCGATTACAATTCTCGTCTATTTCACGTTCTTTTCCGCAGATCCATCCCTAAACAGTAACCACCGGATAGGGATTATAAGGAAAAAGATACAAGAGTTGCGCAAAACGTACAACGCGATCAAGGCCGAGTTGGCGAGTATCGATCGGAGACGCAAGAAGCTACGCCGCCGAGAGCGAGAAAACAAGAAGCAAGCCAAACTGAACAGTGCCAGCGCCGGCAACAACTAATAAGCAGACGGTGCTGATAGTTTCTTTCGTTTTTGTTTTCTTTTTTTATTTGTTTTAATTTCTCCCTTCGTTTGCATTAACCCGTTTGTTCCGACTTTCACAGCAGAACAGCAGCACAATTATTAGCAGTAAGAAGGGAGAATGGATTGTGCTTCTGGAGAGAATGTACAATGCGCTATGGTCCATGTCTCAAATGTGCACATGAACCTTTAGAAAGTTTCGATAGCCGGGGTTTCTACACGCTGGTAAAATTTTATTTTAGATTTATTTTAGAAGCAATTTTCTTACACGATTTTACTTTTATTTGTTGTTTTAGTGTTGATAGGATTTTTCTATACTGTGCATTGAATTAGTGAATGATTTTTTTATACTTATCCGATTGGCTATATCCTTACCGAGTTGTTGACTTGTAATGCTATTAAGACGTGAGAGTGTGAATTTAAAAACTTAAGCTATACATAGTGAAGTAACAGTGATTTCTTGAAAAGGGTATAAAACACGGTTGAATCAGCTGATAGTATTTTAAACGCTCATTTCCGTGTTTGTATAATGGAAGGCCAATTTTAGAGTAACGTTCTTAAGTGATACAGCACACCCAACAGTGCATTATGCGATATTATGCATTGCACTACCTTTAGAATTCTAAACAGATCTTTACCATCCATAGCAACAGCGCGTCGATCGGCGGTTTACTGTAGCGAACTGCTAATTTGTGAGACAATGCACTCACTTGAATAGGGTGAGTTCATCGTAAGCTGCGCGCTATGCTGTAAGTTGTATTTTTGCTTAAACACTACTTCTCGAAAAGGGAATTTAATTATTACTCGTCATAAGGTGTGCAATGAGACATGTACAGAGTATTGTGAATCCTAGAAAGATGCCGTACACGATGCCCACCAGTGGACAGCACTCGAACAGCATCATTAAATACAAGAATATGAACACAGCAGTTTAATTTTTCATCAAACAACCAACTTTATTTGTATCTGCTTCCTGAAGCGAAAATACTACTCGGTAATTAAGTCGTGATCACATTCGGTCTACCACCCACCTTACAAATCTATCGATTCGAGCTCAATCACGTGCGGGGGTTGCGGAAAGAAAAGAAAATTAGACTAGCGTGGTGTTGAGAAGGCATTCTAATTCGTTCCGTTGCTACATATTGTCATTTGGTAGAGATTCCGCTACGTATACTAATCTATTTGCCACACCCGGAGCTTTGTCAGAGTAATAGAAGTAATTGAGAAAGCAGCAAAGGACTAGGGGTGTTGTGGAAATTGAACTATGCTTCGTTGCAGGTGCGCTGAGTAGCGGTAAGTGAGAGGAACACTTGCTCGAGGGATGTTTGCCCAAGGGCGTAATCTTCGAGTTGCAGCTGTTCACGTGCCGCTTCCAGTAAACCAAACATCTCCGACCAACGATGTCCAGTGTCCCGGATATGGTAGGTGAGGTAATTGTGATACTCTTCCTTGAGGATGGCTCCAGTACCACCACCACCAGTAGTAGTGCTGACTGAAAAGGTTTGCTGCATAAACGACTTGATCGCTTGCTTGTGTCGTTCGGCTTCCGTGCGCGATCCATCTCCGGTGCGTTTCAGCTTCATGGTAAGAAAGTAGCCGTGGGAGAATTTATTTTTCAGATGCTGAGCCGACCCTATACACCGGAATTCTCCATTCACCATGATGGCAAGGCGGGTGCAGAGTGCTTCGCACTCCTCCATACTGTGCGATGTGAGCACTAGCGCGGTTCTGCCCTCTGACCGTATCCGACACATCACGTTCCAGAAGTGACGCTTCGCACCCGGATCCATGCCCGTGGTTGGTTCGTCCAGATACGCCACAACCGGATCGCCGAGCAGAGCCAGAGCGGTGCTTAGTTTCCTTCGCGTTCCACCACTGTACGCTTCGACGCGTTTGTCCAGATGAGCAGCAAAGTGTAGTTCCACTGCCAGCCTTTCTGCGATCGAATCGATCGATGGATCCGGAATGCCACGCAATCGGGCAAAGATACGCAACGTTTCCCGACCGGTCAGATCTTCGAGCAGAGCATCAAACTGGGGACAGTATCCGATCTTCCGATAAACGGCAGGAAGTTGCGTGCGTAGACTGTATCCAACGACCCATGCGTCACCGGCGGTAATGCGTCGATCGCCGGTTAGCATCCGGAAGGTGGACGTTTTACCGGCACCGTTAACGCCCAGCAGCCCGAAACATTCACGTCCTCCGGCAGCAAATGTAATTCGATCGACTGCCGGTGGTTGAACGCTGCCGTAACGTTTGGTTAGATCGCGCAACATTAACAACGCCTGCCCCGTAAGTGATTGATGTTCCCGCTCTTCGTAGAATCGATCGACTCTGGTGCGTTCGTCAGCAACGTCCGTATCCTCACTGATCGCAATGGATTCCATTTCTTCGGTTTTGACCGCCGCCTGACGATATCTGTTGGAACGCAACCGATCCGGTATACATGCGCTGATATGCAGCTCGGCGAGAACGCGATACTCTTTAAGTAGCAGAACCACAAACGAAAGTACTGAAACACCAATCAGGTAAGTCAGATTTCGATTGATTCCTCGTGGATTGAATGAAAATATTTCCACATCTGTAACGGGATGGCAAAAAACAGATCGCAATCAAGTTAAAACTGATAACATCCAACTGATGCGTTGACTTCTCCACTTACCGCAGCACAGCTCGTTAAATTTGCAGGCCAACTGGGCGGTGCAAAAAGGCATCGCATCGCAGTAAGCATCGCAGATTTGTCTCGTCGTTTCCATCACGTTGATATTGTTCAAGCTGTGGCTGAGCGCAAACAGTGGGAACACCATGTAAATCCACTCCATCGTTTCTGCCACGTGGCGCAGATCAAAGTCCTTCACCTTGAGCAGGAAAACCGCCGTAAACATGACCGTCCCGGTGAAGATGTTGAAGATCAGCATCTTAATAAATCCGGTCGATGGTACATCGAAACAGTATGCACCAAGATACGTGAACGGAATGACCGCCAGTCCGAAACAAATGAACACAATCACCACGCGGCCAAGTTCCTCCGGTGTGGACCAACCTTCCTCGCCGAAGACAGCTAATGTGCCGATGTACAAAGCCATCGCTACACAGTACACGGCAAAATCCCAGAGAAAGGAAACTCCCCAAAACGTGATCGCGTTCACTCCGCTCACGAACTGCAAAAGTTTCGAACCGGACGATCGTTCACGGACATAGTACAGGATGTAGAGGGCACCAACGAAGGCCATTGCGAAGCCGGTGTTGAAGGCAAGCTGGAAGCCTAGATTACTTCCGGACTGTGTACGCAGGAACCGAACGTGACTGCTGTACGGGAGCGGTTTGTTCGTCACGGTGATGCTACAGTTGGTGCAGATGGTCCGTGCAAGTGCATTGTAGAGTACGCTAAGCGAAAGTGGTGCCGTATGGTACGCTTTGTTGTTGAACCAGGCAGTGAAGTTACGGTGTACCACATCTAGGGACGCTCCTATCATGTACATATTATCCACCGCTCGTATGTTTTCCCTTGACTTTTGCAGTATAAATTCAGTGAAATTCTGCTCCGTCACAGTGAGTGAATGTCTCAGTCCAGTACCCGAAGACTGCTTGATCGTTTCGGCATACGCGGTTACGATCGAGACATTTCGATCGCTTGTCGACAGGACGGTGCTCGTACGATCGTAGCTCGCGAGTGTAATTTCCAACGGTGGCAGAACAACATTGTTGGGAAAGAATCGAACAATTGCAATAACTAGCAGGACAAACATCATTGGCAGTAGTATCTGAAGTGAGGATATCTTCCACGAGCGGATAAAGCTGAGATACTTCTTGCAGAACATGGCACGGATCTGACTGCAAAGAAGCTCTGTGGCTGTTTGTAGCTCGAAAGTTTCCGTGATGGTTATTGGCGGTGGCACAGGATGATGAGTGCCGCCGTTTGTTAGATAATTCTTATCCGTTCCATTACCGGTGTGCTGAAGGTCACCAGTGTTACCTTCATCACTGCCCAACCTCATGAAAACTTCCTCCAGTGTGGACAACGCAATGCCGTAGCTGGAGATGCCGCATCGTTCGGTGTTTTGTTCCAGTTCTTCCAGCGCGGGTTGAAACATCGCACGATACTGTTCGTGAAGTCGTAAGCTCAACTCCGTCCCTATATCAGACTCTATCGCCGCATCCGGTACGTACCGACGCAGTAGCTTCGTAAGCACTTCTGGCTGACAGTCGGCGCGCTTTACACAAACCAATCGATATCCGGCACCGAAGCGTTTCTTCAAGAAAAACGGTGTGCCAACCGCTCGAAGTTCTCCATCGCACATCACAGCGATCCGGTCCCCGAGCACATCCGCTTCGTCCATGAAGTGTGTCGACAGGACGATCGTACGATCGCGCTTCTCCTGCTGCAGTAAGTCCCACACCGTGCGGCGCGCGCCCGGATCCATTCCGGACGTTGGTTCGTCACAGAATACAACACGCGAACCACCGCACAGTGCGACAGCGAGCGACAGTTTCCGCTTCATACCACCGGAAAGGGTGTGGGATTGCTCGTTACGCTTGGATTCGAGCCCTAGCGCTCGTACATATTTATCGATTTCCGTCTCGATGTATTCCTCCTGCCGGATGCCTTTGAGTCTGGCGAAGAATCGAATGTGTTCTGCGACGGTAAGCTCGTTGAAAAGCACGTTGTGCTGTGGACAGAAACCGAGCGTGTTGCGGAATCGATTCACAGCGGTACCGCCGATCCTGTGTCCCTCGATCGTAGCGTATCCCGATGTTGGAGGGTACATCCCCGTCAGCATACCCATGGTGGTCGTTTTGCCTGCACCGTTGTGACCCAGCAGAACGGTGATTTGATCGCGATAAAAGTTTACCGTAAGTCCACTAACAGCGGCACGGGAAGTTGATTTCCCATCGTATATCTTCGTCAATCCTACCATACTTATGCCGATCTGTTTATCGGTCGGTTCTTCCTCTGCATTCGCTTGATATCTGCCGGTTGATTTTAATCTTTCGCTTTCTAAACCGTTTTCCACAGATGTCGTACCTGAACTGTCGCGAGTATGCTTTCGTGGAAATACTTCTTGCATCCAGAAGCTGGTGGTGAGGATAAAATTCCACCTTCGAGGCACACCAAACTGTCCTGGAGCGATCTGTTCTACGTACAATGCTACGGCGAGATAGAGTGCGGCGTCAACTAACAGCATGGCGAATATATGTGCCATCGTGAGGCTGTCATCAACGGTCACGGGCGTCAAGAGGTTGTCCCATTGCAAACCGATCGATGTGCCTTCGTGTTTCATGAAAAGCATCACACCATATCCCATAGCCGTGTTGCTCCACAAACTCGACCCAAGCTTGGCCCCGAGAGTCATCCGATCGTAGTTACCAAACGTTAGCTGAAACGGCGTGAGTGAATAGAACCACACAATTCCAGCAATACCGGAGGCAATGTTCGCTATGGATGAAAATAACAGAACTTTAATTGTGCAAAGTTTTCCGATGTCTGGCCGGACCTGGGACTCACCTTTGGAGAAGAAGGTGCTGATCATAAAGCACAGCATGATTGTCGTGATGCTGTAGACGAACAGAAACAGCCAGATCAGGAAGCGATTGGAGAACTGGAATATAGCCACCTTCGTGTTGGTGGTAAGACTACAGCTCAGCAACACGGTGACGAGCGTGATGGACACGGTTAGCAGCGTCAGGGTACGCACAAACCAGGCCACCCAGTGTATCCATCCATCCAGTCCCATCACTTTCATCGATTCCTTCAACTGTTTTTCCTTCTCCAGCGTGATGAACTTCACCGTGTTGATGCAAGAGTAGAAGAAGGCAACCATGATGATGGAGGGGAACAGGTTTTCTAAACCACGCAGCAGCGGATCATCATAAAAGGCCGGATAAGGGAAACGCTGTGGGTGAGACGAGAGAGAAGAAATTCAGTGCATTCTGCCAAGACAATCGTGTGGGGATAAACGATCAATACCCTAAGGAGCACATGGGGCAGTGAATTGTTACGATCGCTACGCATCTCCAGCACCGCACGGCTGATCGCATTTTGGACGGAGGCAAATCCTTCCGCGTAGTAATTCGCTGGATAGCCACCATCGCTGACGTTGATGTTCCGCGCACCGTACACTTGAAACTGTGGAAATATCAGGAACGTGCGCCAGTTCGCCCAAAACTGTGCCCCAGGCAGGGTTGTCGTGCGCATCTCGCTCGGAAACCGAACGGCTACATCAACTCTGTCCGGAATGATTGTAACGTTCTGGAACATGGGAGAGTTTTGGTTACTACACGCCAGAGGCACACCTCGTCCGGAACTAGGCCCACGATCGTTACCTTGAACTCCTCGGGAAATTCTAATCCCGCTAAGTAGTTATGCGTGACGAGATCCTTGTACATGCTTTCGCTATCGTTGTAGCCCTGATGAAGGACATCGGTGCCGAGCATTCTTGCCGCTCGGCCAACGATGCGTTCGAGCACATCATTGCGAGGTGAGTAAGCAATTTTCAAATTGATCGGGTGGTTCGTTACCATCTCGCTAGAAAAAGAAAAAGAGAACATCAAAATCAAACGACCTGAGACTCTCACTGTTTTTTCGCGTACCGTATCATGGCCAAACTTTGAACATTTAAGCTGCCGAAGGTCGTCGGTTCGGTATACACGGTTGGCGTTACGAGACCCCGGACGAGTATGAGCAGCGAACAGGCTAACACCGGAATGGTCACTTCGAAAACCGTCTGCGCATAGTGGCGCTTCTGTATGATCCAATTCTTCCATAGCAGCAGCACAAACTTGTCCCAGCTTGAGGTAGTCATGTTGAAGCCCGGATGTGACTAACGTGTGAAGAACCGTTCCAGAACTTCCAACTCCGGTCGATTCCCCGCTCCAAAACTCCAACTGTGTTCGATTCAGGTATGTACACTGATTGACTATAGTAAGCGTTGGTTTGATTTAAGGCACACTAATGATGGATTGCTGTAATGCTCTGTTACTGCGGGGAAATTCCTTCCGTTTGCGTTACTTCGGAAGCATTTTTTGTTCTTTCTCTCACTCTCGCTACTCGCAGCTAATTATGGGGCGCAAGTACACAATTGTCTCTGAAGTACACAAACCGGTCCACCGCAGTAAAAGAATCCACCCTTAACGCACGATGTTGGGTGGGAAAGGAAACGGCAGAATCACACGCTACCACCACCGTTCCATGATTGCGTCAATCGACGGTACGGCAGCAACACTTCTCTTCCACACTGAACGATGTGCCCCGTTCGAAATATCGAACTGGATAGATGGATCTAACACCGGGTGAATCATTTCGTCAGGTTGCGAAGTGGTGGATTACACTGTCAAAAAATGTACTACCCTCGACACACACACTCACGCCCTTTCTGCTGTTTCGCGGGCGCGCGCATGTTTTTTGTTGAGTTTGTTTGGGGTGAGTTTATTAGACATCATCCCCTACTCTTCACGTACACTGACACACACGTATGAGATGTAATAGAACAAAAACACACACACATACGTTTTTTTGCAAATAAGTATTTGGTTGAGTTATGTAGGGTCGATAGTGGGAGGAGGGGGTTTATTACACCCATCTCTCCACGTGGTGTGTGTGTGAGTAGTGGTGTTGCCGGATGGCTTTATTTTGCAGCACGTTTTGTTTACAACCGCAAGATATCGCCGTTGAATTGTACTGCTTGCTCGCCGGCTATTTTTGCTTTCATGTGCATATTGAACAAATAGTCACACGGAACTTCGAATAGGTATTTACAAGGGGTTATGTACATGGAGGAAACTGCTCATTATTTAAAAATATTCAGCAACAGCTCATACAATTTTAGTTATAGTTTTTTAATATTACTCATATTCAGAGTAACGTTAGTTAGGCAAAGGTACGTACTTAAAGGTGGTATAATAGTATGTTTTTAGACGGATTCCCTGTAATAAATAATAATATCGTTTATTGCAATTCCCTTTCACGCTTTACAACAAGCATTGTCATCACTGTTCTCTTTCTACGATCATTGACACATCGTACGCATGCATTGTACTTCAACAACCCTCAATCATCATCATCATCATCATCATCATCAATTCTCTTCTTCCTCGTTATATACGTAGTTCCATAGCAGCCGCCATAGATTGATTGCTTGGTTGCGGTGTAAGCATATTGGTCAGTGCGGATCAGTGTTCTTTGTGCGTTGAAGGAGTAGCAGCAGTGGCTTGCTATTTGTCGACGAATTAAATTGTTACGACGCGTTCATTACAGCCAGCGCCATGTTGTTTGTTTCGTGTGCCCTGTTGCTGCTGGGGTTATGGGACACTACTTTGATCGAAGCGAAGCGATCGTTCATCAATCCATACCCAAGATTCCAGGCTGTGCCACTCGCACCGAACGACGATGTAGGAGAACCGCTCTTCTTAACGCCGTTCATTGCGAACAAATCGATCGAAGCAGGCCGGAACGCGGCTCGTGTCAATCATTCCGCCATTCCAGCAGACATCGAAAGCTACTCGGGATATTTCACGGTGGATGAAACAACCAACTCGAATCTCTTCTTCTGGTACTTTGCGGCCAAGCTAAGCCACGAATCACCGGTGGTTCTGTGGCTTCAGGGCGGTCCTGGTGCATCGTCCCTTTATGGATTGTTCACAGAAAATGGACCATTCGCTGTGCGCAACGACTTGAAGCTGGCACCGCGCAAATACAGCTGGCACCTGAACCACCATCTCATCTACATCGATAACCCTGTCGGAACGGGGTTCAGCTTTACCGATAAGGAAGAAGGCTACTCGACGAACGAGACACACGTCGGTGCAAATCTGTACAACGCCCTGCAGCAGTTTTTCACCCTGTTTCCCGACTTGCAAGAACAGCCCTTCTTTGTGACCGGTGAGTCTTACGGCGGAAAGTACGTCCCGGCCGTGGCGCACACAATCCACCGGAACAATGGCGCTGCAAAGGTAAAGCTTAACCTGCAGGGAATCGCAATCGGAAATGGATTGTGCGATCCGTACCATCAGCTCGTCTACGGGGACTACCTTTACCAGCTGGGGTTGATTGATGGCACTACGCGTGATCAATTCCACCAGTACGAAGCAAAGGGCCGTGATTGCATCACAAAGAAGGACTTCAAGTGCGCCTTTGACGTTTTCGATGAGTTGATCAATGGGGATCAGTATCCGAGCGGATCACTGTTCAAAAATGCGTCCGGCTTCACCACGTACTTCAACTACCTGCAAACGGTACCAGACCCTGCGGATGAGTATATGGGAAAGTTTTTGCAACTGCCGGAAACACGTCGCGCCATACATGTGGGTAACAACTCGTTCCACGACCTGGACGGTGAGAACAAGGTCGAGGATCATCTGATGCTCGATGTAATGCAGTCGGTTGTGCCGTACCTGAACGAGCTGCTGCACGCGTACCGTGTGGTCATTTACAATGGTCAGCTCGACATTATTGTGGCGTACCCGCTGACGATGAACTACGTGACTAAGCTTAGCTTTCCCGGATCAGATGATTACAAGAAGGCGCCACGACACATCTGGCGTGTGGATGGTGAGATTGCCGGGTACGCGAAGGAAGCGGGCAATCTGGTGGAAGTGTTGGTACGAAACGCGGGTCACATGGTACCGAAGGATCGGCCGAAATGGGCACTCGATCTAGTGATGCGTTTGACACATGGCAAGAAGTTTGGAAAGAAGCCCAAATACTAATAATAGGTCGCTCAACAGACTTAGACCATTCATAGACTAACATTTGGTGGCACTTTAAAGCTAAAAATGTAATAAAACCGAGCTGTTCACATTTATAAGTCTCGTATATATATTGACAGAAACAATAATTCGAAATTAGTTAGCTATTTGTTCAAACAAACGCCTTACAAAGTGTTACGGTATGATCCACACCACAAGTCACTTTCTGTACGCGCGCATTAAGTGCTACCTTCAGTGGGAAGAATTGATCGTTCTTATGCCCTAGACCTAGGCAGGCGTATCGATTGTGGCCCCACATATACAGATCATGCAGATCATTGATTGCCGCACAGTGTGTTATGCCAGACGCGATCGAAATCACCTTTGCATTGGGGTTGAATTCGTTCCTGCCAAACAGTGCTGGTGGAATTCGGGTAGGAGTTGGTCGATGCTGCACTTCCGGACCGAAGCCAAGAATACCGTACCCCCACGAAAATACATCTCCGTGTTCTGAAAGCAAAAAGCACAATGTTGTTACCGGTGTGGCCTGGCCTGAAAGCTTTTGTTATGTAATTACCATTTAAAATAAGGCAATATGAGCCACCAGCTGCGATGTCAATAATCTTGCCATATTCTTTTGTGAAGGAGAGTTGTCGTGGAATGTTGATTTGTGGATTATCCTGAGCTACATCCCCAAGTTGGCCGTATTCTGAGTTGCCCCACCCGAATAACTCTCCTTTCTCTGTAGGACAATGAGTGAAACCATGATGCGTTGACTGCCCTGCAGTTCGAGGTCGATATGCTTACCATTGATGGCCAGTATCGTATCACAGCTGCTGGAAACCTTCACAATCTGTTCTCCTTTCACGTCTCCTTCCGCGGGACCGAGTGTATCGATCAATCCATAGCGGCCCTGTCCAGCCTGTCCATCATCGCTCCAACCGCAAGAAAACACACGACCCGATTCCGTGAGCAGTAAACTGTGATCTTGTCCACATTCGATTGCTCGCACTGGTTCTTCGAGCTGAATAGTAGTAACCACAGGATTGCGAAAGTAATCCTCGTCGGGAACGATTTTTCGACCACACTGCCCGTAAGCGTTATTCCCAAATGCAAAAACTGCACCATCCTCAGTAAGACCAAGCACGTGTGCTCGTCCAGCGGCCACCTGTATTATCCGCTGGCCTTGTTGGATTTGCGCTGTGCTTAAATCAATTGGTGCCGGATAGATGAGTAACTCCAGTGGTTTCTTATGCGGGCCGGGTGCTTTCTGAAACCCTAACTGTCCATCGGTGTTTATACCAGTACCCCACAGTTCCGTTGCCTTTATCGTATTGACCACATACACCGTGAATCC
The DNA here is from genome assembly GCF_943734755.1 of Anopheles moucheti. NCBI lineage: Eukaryota > Metazoa > Arthropoda > Insecta > Diptera > Culicidae > Anopheles > Anopheles moucheti. The sequence goes on from NC_069141.1 coordinate 90,296,587, forward strand.
GTACCCAGTCGCAACGTCCGACACTGTATGTCCTTCGGCGAAGCTTAGCCTGCTTGGATGCTGCACGAAGTCGGTGAATACTTGTGCCTGTTTCTTCACGGAGGTCTGCATCCCAAGAGCGCCCGTTGCAGCGAAACCCCACACATAGACACGGTTGTCATTCGCTTTAGCTACAGGAAACTGGTGAACCGGCAAACGGGACACATCCTGCCGAAGAACACTTTGTCTACTATTGGATGCATAGTAACGGTTGTGCATTAAGCCTAACCCTGAAAGGCACGAACGGCACCGATGCAGAGTGGATCGCATGTTCGCGGCCGCTTTTATTCACCTATTTTGTACGTACACTCGAAGCTGTTGTTTTGCATGTTCTTTGGATAACTCGTTTGTTTTGGTTTATTTATTACATAACGGCGCATGTTGCAAGCAATCGTTTGACAGTTCGTAAAATAACAACAGAGAATCATACAGAAAACATTGCTTGTTCTTGTTCAAGAGCAGAAAAAACTCTTTAAAAACAACCCTTTATTAAAAGTTCAATAATATATTTCTTACTTCAATCGATTGCCATGGCTAGCCGACTGGTAAGTGTAGTGTAGTTCGACAAAATGTGGGTTTCTATTTATTTCATTCGTTTGTCCACTTTTAGCCCGAGATCTTCACCCGAGGAATGGTAGCTTTCCGCTTCGGACGTCCATTTACCCATTCTGCAGGAAGCATGAACCGCATATATGAGCCCGACTATCTTGAGGTAATCAGTTTAATCCTTTCCTTATAGAGAGAACCAGCTGCATGTCTTCTTTTTTTAAAGTGACCTTATTTCGATGCATACAGCACAAGTAGGCATCAGTAAACAGTGCTACTAGGTACATTTCGGTTGCTTCGTGCAATGCGGTAAGAGCCAATAGTGAGATCCGATACTTGTTGTTAAACACTTCCCTTACCACTCTACCGAAAGCTGCCTTTGGGATGAGCAAGTTGTACGTTTGTTGCAGATAAAGCATTTCTTTAAGATACGGGGCTATGCGTGGACCTCTTGTCGTTCTTGTGCCGGTTTGAGTGGCTGAACGCGGTGTTTCAGCCGATAGCGATCTACGGTATGATCCACGAGCACTTCCGTCCGTGGACTCCGTACTTCTGCTGCGACGGCTTCGATCTGAAGAGGACGACGGTTCTGAGTCTAGTTGTTCTATCCCGGATCGACTGCGTGTATTTCTGGTTTCGTTTTTACTATGTGTGGTTGACAGTGCCTTCGGTACTCCTTTGCGGCGCGTCATTGCTGTGGAATCCTACAGATTTCAGACGAAACACAAACGCCAAGCCTTGGCACGGATTCGGGTTTTCGACAGTTTATTTTGTTTGCATTCAAACTCATTGGACGCAACGCTACGCGGAACATGGATGACACATCAAGAAACGTCAAACAAATCCTTGTTCTAAAGTACCGTTTAGTACAGCAACCAAATGAATTAATATCCATTCGATTTCTTTCAGTTGCTCAAACCGAAATATCCACTTTACGAGACGCTGAACCTGTCCATCAAAGGCTACGATTATCCTTTGCTCGAAAGCTACCAAAAATTCATCCACAATGTGGCTGATTCGATGGATCTGGAGATAGCCGACGGTTACGCACAGCCTCCACAAAAGCTGAACGTGCAAAAGTTTAAACCCAACTCTAGCGTTATTGACAGCGAGTACAAACTGACCATGTACGAGCGTACGGTGCAGGTGGAAAATGTCCAGGCTCCATTATATCCACTGCTGTTGCGCACACTGCAGGCTGCCCTTCCGGAAGGTGTCACGTTGAAGGTATCAGAGCATACGGGGGAGCAGGAGGAATCACGGTACGTTCCAGATCGGGACCTGAAGGAACTCAAGCAGCAATTAGATGAAATGGGTGGTCCATCGAAGAGAAGATGAATCGATTAAAGAGGTAGCAGTTTTTTGTAGATTAACAATAATAAAATTGTATTGTTTGGTATAACAACGGGTTTGAATTTGCCATCTTGTCCTTCTTGTAATAAAAAAGTACTAAAACACACATGCTGTACTAAACTGTGATCTTCAGCCCCCAAACACAAGGGTTAATGAATCATCGTAGGCCAAGAAAGCGCACATCAAAACAAATCACAAAAAGCGCTGCCACCAAACACTTTCACCATATGGATCTGGAACAGGAATTTCTTCAGCTTTCGACCAAGTTCCTTTTCTTGAACTGTGGCAGTCAGATTGCAGATTATCGGAATGAAATCAACACATTGCTAAACGAACTGAACGGGTTAAATTATCGCGGCGCAAGGATTAGTGACGTACGATCCCCGATTCGGCTGATTGAATCGTTCGTCAATATTCCAGCACACGAGGACACGCTAGTAGTGAAGGCATGCTATCTCATAAAATCACTCGTCGGTCGGCAGAAGATTGTACTACCGGAACCGGTATCTCTCGCATTGATTGTGTGGCTCAGAAAGTGCCTTGAACGACGGTTCTATCAGTTGGCCTGTGATGTGCTGGGCACATTGCAACTCCTCTTTTGTCGGTGCAGCGACATTACACCGGTAAGCAGTTTCGCAAAAAAAATAATACAATTCCATAGTAAAGTTGTATATCGATTTCAGCTTCTTGATGTTTTCATATCAACCAATGGAATTCTAATCAATGTGCTTGCTGATCCGGACTATCGGAGAGTGGAATCAAGAGCCGTTTCCTCTGCTCTCCTTGATCAATGTAGTTCTAGTGAGCTTTACTTAGCAGCCGTACTGTGCCTCGAGTCGATCTTGGTTTGCTGCGAACCGCTTGGTGTAGAAGTACTCGAGCCGTACCTAACAACAGTGGGCAATGCAGTGCTAGATTTAATGTTCAAAACGCGCCCCGAAACATTCACCGAGCTTGCCTACTACAGCCTGGCAACATCCGCAATAAATTGTCTTCGGATTATTGTCACGATAGAGGAGCCAAACGAGTGGACGCACAGTCAGCTTGGTCGTCTAGTAGGTACGGCCAAGGCTTTTATTATGTACGGCATTCCGGACGTGGGCAAAATACTACCGCAGCGTGTTCCCGTCTCACAGCAGGGTATACCGGAACCTCAGCACATACCCATTAGCAAAGGTGGGAAGACAGCAAAAACGCGTAAAACCCGGACCCATCCTAAAAGCAAGAAAGGGACGTCGAGAAACAGTGGAATTGGAAATCGAGAGCAGAAAAAAGCTAGTGATGGAGATATTAACCGTCAGCCGTACTCAGAGGCAAGCATTGTTTTGGAATGTGAGTAAAATTGTGCAGATCGATGCGGGAGCTGATATGATGAGAAAATTTCCTTCTTTTGCTACAGGGTCCTCCAAGAGTCAACCACCAATGGCCGGTTGTTATCAAACGAGCGATTCGGATTATTCTGAAAGTGAAGCGTCCTCGTCCCGAGCACAAATCGAACGGCACCGCACGGCCAAACTACGGCAAACCGCGTTGGTGCTGATAGGAACGCTAGCACAGCACGTCGAGAAACGCATCATGTTTGGCTACTGGCATGCTCTCTTTCCCGATGAAACTCGCACCCCAGCCACGATATCCTTGTTGAACTGTGTGCTTCGCGATCCTTCTCCTAAATGTCGCATAGCAGCCATCCAGGCCACATCGTTTCTGCTCTACAAATCTAAACCATTCCTTATACAGGCCGAAAGTAGCAAGAAAACGCTCGTATCGTTCACGCCGTTTTCTGTCACGCTGGGCAACATGGTCATCGAAATGTACGCCATGCTCACGCAAGCTCTCACTCTCGAAAGTGACCTTACTGTGTTGACGCAGTTGCTTAAAGGATTAACGGTGTTCATACAGGCTACAGCGTTTCATCGACTTCGGGCAGGAATTGCGAGCCGATTCGTAAGAATCGTGCGTCCTTTAGTACGGCACCGGGACGCAACTATAAAGGTGGCAGCGTTGATGGTGCTGGGCTTTTTAATTTCCGTGCCAGACCTGACGGAAGAAATAGCCGGGCTGGTCGGGATAAAGAAGCTAGCACAGACGCCTACCGGTAATGTAGTACGCAGCAAACCAGTTTCAAAGGCGTAAGTCTTCTCTTTTTCTATTCTGTTGATAAAACGCAGTTTGATAATGAAATTTTGTTCGCCTCTAGATTTGATCTTGAACTAAACCAGGAGGAAAATGAGGAAGAGGAAGCGGTAGATTCGGAACCGGAAGAAGATGGGAACTCCAAACGTGAAAATAGACAGGACGGCATATCGCTCGATTCGTCTAATGATTACGATAATGCCGGAGAAAACAGCATGTCTTGGTTAGTTCAGGTTACGTTAGAAAATCTAGGAGTAAACGGCGTTGCTAGCACGGTAATGCCGGTTCGTATGGAATGTCTGCAGGTATTGTGTGCTATGACGTGCCACTATTCGCTGCTTGCCGACCATCTCCCGCTGGTAGCGCAGGCTTTGATTAACGCTTTCGGTGATACACTGTCAGAGATAAAGCTGTATGCCGGCCGTTTGTTGGATCTGCTCGGACATGCCATACACACGCAGCTGCTCTTACAAGGTAAGCAATCGTTCAATTGTAGCGCGTCGTTCTCCGAGCTCATATGAGTTTCTTTAAATAGATAAAATTGATCCTGAGCAGCTTAACGTGGCACTTCACTTCTGGAGCAGCATCATCCCAACTGTCACGGAGCAGATACAAGATGTGCGTTTGGTTGCTACATTACGCTCTGTGTGCTGCGATGCCCTGGGCAATATTGGTGTGCACGTGTACGAAAAGTTCCCGGTAAGTTTTTTGAAAGTCCGCACTAGTTTTTAACAATGATATAATGATGTTAACATTTAGAGAGATCGTCAGCTGGCACTGATTTCTCTGCTAACTGGCTGTACCTTCGATGACGATAGTGCTGTTTCATCGGCGGCAGCTCGAACCCTTTCGGTGTACATCCTATTTCCGTCATTGCGCGATGACGTATGCTACGTGGAAAATACGATCGAATCGATTTTAAGGATAATGTTAGATCCCAATCTTACGGCTCGAATTAAAACTAGCTGGTCGCTTGGTAATGCTACCGATGCGCTCATCCTAAATCAACAGCATCATCTGCAGCTGAATCACCAACCGCCACCACAACAGGAATCAGCGCTTGAGCAGGGATATTTGATGATAAGTGACGAACTGCTACGACGCACCCTTCTGGTGGCGCTCGATTCGGCTAAGGACAATGATAAGGTGCGCAGCAATGCGGTACGTACGATCGGTAATGTCCTGCACCTTCTACGCCCGGCACAACTTGAGCATCCTGCGTGGAGCCCTCTTTACCAAGACGCCATTGAACGGCTAATACAGAACGTTACCGCTTCGAGCACTGTCAACGTGAAGGTGAAATGGAACGCATGTTACGCGCTGGGGAATATGATGAAAAATGAAACATTCTTCGTATCTGGTGCGGTGGCTGGAACCTGGGAGCGTCGAGTCTTTCCTGCCCTATGCGAAACTGTTGTTAATTCGCCCAACTTTAAGGTACGCATTAATGCGGCCCAGGCTTTGTCGATCCTTGGCAGGCGGGAGCACTATGGCGAGTTTTACCAGCAGATTTGGCTCGCTCTTCTGCAAGCTCTCGAACAGTCGGATAATTTGGTTGACTACAACGAGTACAAGCGAAGGGATTCGCTACAGGAGCAATTGTGTTTATCGCTAGCGCATCTGTTGCGCTTTGCAGTGAAAGAAGATGTAGTGCTGATGGCAAGCGTTCTGCTGCCACTTTATGATGCCGTTCGAGGGAACTGGGTACGTGTGATAAGTCGCATACTGCCGGAAAAGAGCGCATCACTGCTCGAGTCGCATCGTGTGTTGCTGGAATTGCGTAAGATCAGCAAAGGTGAAGGTGAGTCGATACCTGCCTCATCCTGGGACCTGCTTCTTAAATGTTTCACAGATTCCGATGTTTGTTGAGCGGCGGAGGTTATGCGTAACGAATACAGATTTTGATATATAATTTATAAAAAGAGGAAATTTGCAATGACCTTAACGTTCATGTATGAGAACAATGGTACTATCATCATTATCATATTGAGTTCGAACCCGGTAGTAATCGGTTTAGGCAGGATATTCGAACACGATTGGATATTCGTACCGTAGTCTCTCGAAAATTCCTATTCCTGTGATGGCATAACAATTCAAACTAGCTCCAGACTTAAAGTAAAAGAACTTCTTCAGTTAAAGTGGACGAAACCTTAAAAACTCAGCACCGAAAGGAAAATACTTGGAAGGCTATCAATTTTCTATCGGCAAGCAATTTCGGATAAGATATAGCAAAACGTCTAAACTGCTTTAAGTAGTAAGCAAATGAGACATATGAGTATTTCATGATATACGTTAAAAATACTGTAACCGTGTCCTTTCTACTATGCTACATGGTTAGCCATTGGAACGTCGATTTCTTCACCGTTCGGCTTGACAGCATTCATCAGCTTGGCACAGGTTTGATACAGCAATGGTTCCCCATCCATCGTCTCTCGCAACTCGCGACACATCTGCTCAAAGGTGGACTCCTTCAGCTGTCCCATCCGAATGGCCGCTCTGATTATTTGTTCATCAATCGGTCCAACGAGGAAAAAAATGGCTTCTCGCACCTCCGCACAGGCTGTCTCCACATCAAACTCTCCACCGTCGTCTGCTGCGTCTCCTTCCTCCATCGCCGACCCATCCTCGGTTGTCCTCGAGAGCGCTTCCGGTAGTGGATTTTTCAGAGCTTCTGCTAATTGATCATAAATCTTTACCATATACACAAATGATTCCGCCCGGAAATGATACAGAATACCGCTGTAAATATTGCTGATCAATACGAAGATGCACACATGGTTTTTAGACACCGGAAACAGTATGCTTTCGTTAACAAATGAAGCAAGCACACGATGAACGCATTGGTCTACCTCGCTCACGTACGCCTCGTACAGCTCGTTCGCGTTCACGATAAAGTGCTCATGGATCTCCAGAAAACGGCGCATCGTTTTAATGTCCTTTTGTGTGAGTGTTTCCTCGTCGAAACCATCGCTAGCTGCGTCACGTGCCGGGAATGGATACAATTGTTTAAACGCCTCAAAAAGCCCTTCGAGCAGACAGCTCTTTGCAAACAGGCGATAGAACTCGTTTAGTTGGGCATAATCTACTTCTGCCTCGGTAAAGCGATTGATCATTGCATTTACTGTCTCGGTCGTGTGCTCTAAAAGTGCTCTGTTAGTGCTGGTAGCAAGGAGTAGTGCTAGTTTCTCCGCCAGATTGTCAACCCTCTTAATTATACCAAACCAATGGTATCGTTCATCATCCGATCGATCGAAAAGGGTCGTCAGTGTGCGCATCAGTTGAACCAAGACCGGTGCATCAGTGATGGAAAGGAAGTCACACAATGCCACCAGCAGATTACTCTGCCGATAGAACAGGTCGTGCATTTCTTCCACACAGCACATGTTACCGATAATGCCAAACAGGATCTCGATTAGACGATAATCCTCAGAATCGGCAGCTAAAGCAAGAAACAGCTCGATTACATCCTGCTCCAGCAGAAATCGTACCACGTCCGGTTCAATCGTCATGTCCCACAGATTGCAAAGATCATGTTCGAATTCTTCGTCGTCCTCGAGCAACCGGTTGCCTTGTTTCGAAAGCTTCAGGATGGTCGACAGGACGAAGCGTTCCGAGTACATTGTCTCACCAATTCGATCGCCCTTCAGAGTTTGGAGTTTTTCCTGCAGATTTGCTTCATCCTCCTCGTCCGGATTTTTATTAGAAGTAGTTTCGTGTACCGTGGAGCTTTGTCCCTCTTCTGGGCCATCTGTGTTGGTTTCGGGTTGTGTTAGCTCCGTTTTGTGCGTGTTGTTTTCTTCAGGATTGGGAGATTTCTCTGCTTTCTCAATACCTCCGTTTGTTTGATCTACAACATCAGTAACACTTTCCATTGCATTCATTTGCGGTTATATCTAGAAAATCGACAAAAAAGCGAGTGAAAATGTTACGGTTCTGTTGATTTACTACACTGGCTAGCAGCTATTCCGCTACAATTGTTTACCGATCTGAATCGTTGATGGAAACCTTACCAAAAAGTGAATTGCCAGGCGTTGTTGACGGTTGCTCGATCGGCTTTGCGGACGGTTCTAAAGCTATCACTTGGTCTTTTGGACAGATTATGTTTATTCTTCTATAAAACCGCCTTTAACATTTCCGTTTCCATTTCACCGTGCCAAGATTGTGCTCTGCTGCAATGGGCAAACAAAACTCCTCCCGGTTGGGCTATTTGCTGGGCGTTTTGGTTTGAGAAGCTGTCAAAAAAAATGTCAAGCGAACGTCATCCGCGTTTTTAGTACAATTTGTCCATGATGCCAAACTTCAAATGGTTCGTGGATGTAAACAAAGGCACAAAACCTCGTGTTCCATTCGGCGCTGCACCGGCTCAACAAATTTCCCGTTTTTGAAAGTGAAACTGGCCATACTTTCCGGAGTACGCAATGAGTGTGAAAGCACTGGATGAGGTTCCAGGCTTTACGCTTCACAAGGCCGAAGTAGATTACGACGATGAAGAGGACGGAGGCAAGAAGGGCAAGAAGAAATCCGGAGGATTCCAGGCGATGGGTCTCGGTGCACCGATACTGAAGGGAATCCTTAAGATGGGCTACAAAATACCGACACCGATTCAACGGAAAACTATTCCCCTTATCCTGGACGGGCGGGATGTTGTGGCGATGGCAAAGACCGGATCTGGTAAGACGGGTTGCTTTTTGATCCCGATGTTTGAGAAGCTGAAGCAACGTGAAGCGAAGGCAGGTGGAGGCGCTCGAGCACTGATTCTTTCGCCGACCCGTGAACTGGCCATACAGACGTTTAAGTTCATCAAACAGTTGGGCCGATTCATGGATCTGAAAACGATTCTGGTACTCGGTGGAGATTCGATGGATTCACAATTCGCCGCAGTGCACACGCTACCGGATGTGATCGTGGCCACACCGGGTCGTTTCTTGCATCTCTGCGTGGAGATGGATCTGAAACTAAGCTCAGTACAGTACTGCGTATTTGATGAAGCCGATCGATTGTTTGAGATGGGTTTTGGTGAGCAGCTGACCGAAACGATCAAGCGGCTGCCCGAATCCCGCCAAATGGTTCTGTTTAGTGCGACCTTGCCGAAACTGATGGTTGACTTTGCATCGGCCGGTTTGTGCCAACCGGTACTGATACGATTGGACGTAGAATCAAAGATACCTGATACGCTCGATTTGAAGTACATTTACTGTCGGCCAGCGGAACGTTACGCGACGCTCTTGGTGCTTTTGCGCGATGTGATCCCTAGCACAGCACAGACGGTCATTTTCGCCGGTACACAGCATCACGTGGAATTGATTTCATTGGTATGTATGGACTTGCATGTTTTGTTGCCTTTCTTTCCTATTAATGTGCGGTCTCCTTTATTGCAGATGTTGACCAAAGCTGGAATCCCCAACAGCCATGTTTACTCTGGACTTGATGCGTCTGCGCGTAAGATTAATACGGCCAAGTTTACGCATCACAAAGTGAACGTACTCGTCGTGACAGACATCGCCGCACGCGGTCTCGATATTCCAACGCTGGATTACGCTATAAATCTACACTTCCCAGGCAAACCGAAACTGTTCATCCACCGTGTGGGACGATGCGCCCGTGCTGGACGAAGTGGAACAGCTTACTCGATCTTTTCAAACGATGATATCGCGCATGTGATCGATCTACACATGTTTCTAAATCGAACGCTCGATCTGGCCGATAGAAACACAATTGGAATCGTTCCACCGGATACACAGGAAACAGAACATCTGCTAGTGCAGGAGTACGTTCGCCACATTGACCTGGCGACGGCATATCGAGTGAGCAATAATGCGTACAAACAGTACATCGTAACCCGACCAGCGGCATCGGCGGCATCGAACAAGCGAGCAAAACAATTTAAAATCGGTGAACTGGGTGTGCTTGAAGACTTTCAACGCGAAAACGCCGAACCGGACGGTTCAACAAAGGGAAGAAAATGGAAGAAAGGAAAGTCGATCGTGCTGAAGAAAGACAAGAAACATGCTAAAGAAGACACCCAAAAGCTAGAGGTGAAATCGGGTTCCGCCGACTCGGGAGTCGATCCGGACGCATTTAGGAACGATTTTCTTGCACGCATGAAAAACTATCGTCCACAAGCGACAATTTTTGAGCTGAACCCGAAAGCAAACGCCCGAGAGTTGATGGCGATGACCCAGAAGCGTAAATCGGATGAGGCAAAGATCGAGAAGAATAAGCGTAAGTTGGCCGAACTGGAAGCGGAAGAGCAAGAGAAACAGAATATTAAATCGGTATCAGAAAAAGACGAGGTTTCCAAACGTCGCAAAGGACCAACCCGCGATGAGGAGCATTTCATCGCCTACCAAGCGAAGGATGCTGTCGAGGAGGATGGTTATGCGATCGACAATTTCACTCGCCAAGCTAACTCGGCCGAACTGAGTGTCGTGGGCGACACGGCCGAGGGACAGCGGATGCACCGTCAGCTGCAAAAGTGGGACCGTAAAAAGAAGAAGATGGTAAATGTAGAAAACCCCAAGGCTGGAAAGATTCGCACCGAGCATGGTGTTTGGATTGCGGCTTCGTACAAGACGGGCCGCTACGACAAGTGGAAGGAGCGAACGAAATTGGATGAAAAGTTACTGGCCGAACAGGCACAACAATCGGACGATGATGCAGGTGATGGGGCCGGTGCGGCTTCGGCAGTACCGATCGTACAGCGCCACTACCCGACTACGCACTGGGGGCGACACAATGCGAAGGCCGATCTGCGTAAGTTGCGCGATCTGGATCTGAAAACGCCCGAGCAGATTGTGAAGAAACGGATGGAGAAGGAAACGAAGATGGCTAAGGAGAAGGCCGCACGATTGAAAAACATTCAACGTAAAAAGCGCGCGTTGGCAAAACGGAAAAGTGCCAAGGGTAAGTAATTGTCGGGTCCTTTGAATGCTGAACGCTTGTAAGAATATATGAAGCAATGGGTATGTTACTAAAACATGTTAGTAAACATCCATATGATAGAGCAAGACTATCTACTGATTTACTGCAGAATCAAGAAGGTGAGAAAAATTCTATAAACTTAGCTAAAACGTACAACAGTTTCAATTTCAATGCAGTCGAGTTTGTCCATTTTGAAAGATTTTCGAAATATTGAAAAGGCCACATTAAAATAAAGCCTTGATAAGGGTATTAACCTTTCGTCAGCATTGTGAGTGTCTATTGCATCATAGGTTAGAAAGTTAATAGCTTTTCTTATGCTAAATTATGTTATCGAATTCATTTCCATATAATTCGACACACACAAACAATTCGTAGCAAAGCAAATGTTTCAAACATTTCCTGCGTTCGTCATATTCCGAACAAAAGGTAGCGGAGACCATACCTGGCCCAATATCCCAATCTTTCGTCTGCGTAAAACATTAGCCACGGGAATTGTAAACAAAATAAAAAAGGACCAAATGAAAAGGGCACGGCTGGATCAGCTAAATGAGACGAGGGTTCGACGAACAGTGTGATATCCGCAACAGACCGGAAGGAAACGTTTACGGCCACACGACAACCGTTATCGCGGGTTATCGTTTTGGGTTTTTTTATTACTTTCCTCTTTTTCAATACGGGGACTCATCCGTCTTCGATATCCTAAATTTGGTATCGTTGTTTGTGGGGAATGAAATGAATGTTTCGAGTTTTAACGGAAGACAACAGCGGAAGTTTATTTCGATGTCTTCATTATCTGGTAGAAGCACAAAAGAAGGAGTCATGGGGACATGGAGGAATAGTCATTTTCGGTTAATTGTCCAATTCGTTTCCTTCTCAATCTGCATTTTTTGATAAGCAGAACGAAAAATGAACATAAGTTCTTGTTGTCTCCAGGACCCGAATTGGTGTGTTAATTGCCTTCACTGTTCGCTCTTTTTCTAACAAAAGTATACCTAGTTTGACTTGGCCTAGATTTGAACTACCGTATCGTTTCCCATCAACCAGTCCCGATGTTCCACAAAGGAAATAGAAGTATAAGGATCAAGGCCAAACGTTCATCGACCACTCCTTGTAATCCTTGCACTGGAACTTTATTGCGTGTTAGCCTTGAATCAGACCAAACCGCATTATAATCACCATTTCGGCGTCCAAGACCTTTGTCAGACGTCTGGATCAAATCCAGTTCTTTTTAGGTGTTACCATTATGTGTCGTCGATTCATACACGGGTCGAAGGACTTTTTGTGCGACCCTCTGTTCAATCTTCCCATTTTTCGTACCATTTGTATAGTTTTAAAAGGCGGCCACTCACTGTGAACTGATGTGAGACAAAACCGCCACGCGCCATGCAGGATGATTGTACCCTGCGGGAAAAAATAGGGTGCCAATAAGAAATAACATCCATTAGCGAACAGGGCAGATTCAAAACGTTTGAAGGGGATCAGTTTTCAGCGGAATTCTATTACGGTAGCATGCGACTAACAGCATACGGGTGTTTCAAAATAATAACGCGAAGGGGAATGCACCTAGTTCTGTGATGGAAGGTTGGTGGAATCATGGGTATGAAGTGACTAATTCAATCATTACCAATCGAAAGCGTTGCTTGGCCCTTATGGTCGTAAATAAAAGTTGTATCCATTGTTGCGCACCAATCGAATAATCAAACTGATTCGATTTCGGAAAGAAAATGTTGCCATTACTACTGGTAGCAGCTGTTTCCCTGTGGTCTTCTAGGTTCTAAAGATAGTGGCATCGTAAAAGAAGCCGACACAATATGTTTAAATTGTTCGAAGGATGATAATTGGTAAGGAATAACATTTCTCGACAAGGGCAGTCTGGAGGTTCTCTTAATTGGACTTTGATTTATGCTGACAACAGATGAGCGGCGAGAATAAATTTACAAAAGTAAAGTAAAGTACAAGTTTTCCTGATAGATCCTCAATTGAATCGCGCGCAGCTTATTTAATACACCGTCATGAATGCACACAAAACACATTGAGTTGGTGCCAGCAACGTTGATATTTATTTTAATTTTAAAATTTATAATCATTTGCTTGAAAAAAATTATCTGCCAGCGAATTCTATTCACGCACATTCATTGATACATCTACTTTGCTCGCTCTTTAAGGTCCTGTCTCCTTCACCCATCGCGAGAGAGCGAAAGACAAATGGTGAGCCAAAGGGCGAAAGAGACCCTTTGGTCGCACATTGGACTTCTGTTTCCACAGGACCATGGGCAAATGTTGCAGTTTCGAGTAGTTTGTATTGGTGTAAAAGAACTGCTAAGAAATTAGAGGCAAATGCTTATTTCTGATATTGTTGTGTTCACTCCGAACATGGAATCGTGGAAAAGGCCCACAGGCCATTGGAAAAAAACATAGTTTAAAATGGTAATTCCCTTTTCTTATTCCCGTTGGCATATTTTGTAACTTGGGCACTGGTGGACAAAACACTAGTACGCACTATGGGCTCGATCGCTTCGGCAGAGTTCGGGCCACTTGCGGTAAACGGTGCTCGCGGCATCTCTTTCCATCTGCACATGTGCAACTGCAGTTTGCCTCTCGCTCGATGGAAAGTCCGGATTTGGTGTCGGTGTTTGTTGTGTCAGCCATTTTTTTTCTCACTCTGTAAGTCAAAGCGTACGGATGCGCGTCTGTCGCGTCCGCGTTCCGAGTGTTTTGTGTTAAAAATTGTACTTTACGCAAAGTTGTTTGCATGGACAAATTGCAACCAATGAACGAAACAGTGAAGGTGTAGCAACAAATCAGTGTAGGTTAGTACTTTGAAGAAAGCAATGAATTTACCGCCTGCTGAAGTGAAGCTAGCCGTAGCCGCATGTAAATCCCGTTCAGCAGGGTTCACTACCACTCCTGCATGGAGGTTTTCGTGTGTACAGTTTGTGCTTCTGGTTATGGATTTGAACCATCTAGAAACGAGCAGTTCCTGTGGGACGGAAACGATGCGATAGTGTGCGGATTGGTACGTGCGAATGCCCGGTTGCCTTGGGATGCTTGTTGCCAGCAATACACACGCAGAGCCAATGCGTCAGAAGCATGCGACGGGTCGAATGCAAACAAGTATGTGTGAAATTGCAGCAGCAGCTCCTGTCCATATCGCGTCGGGCTGTTGTGTGTGGATTTCTAAAATGTTTGCTTGAGTGTGAAAATGTGTGAGCTGTACGAGAATTTGTTCGTTGCTAATGTTGTTAATTTAGAATATAAGACAAATAAACCACTTCAAACAGTATGGTGCATAAAATGTGCGTACGATACGAAAGGGAGAGTGTCAGTGTGTGCGAACAACGGACCACAAGAAGCTGAATAAGTATGTGAATAAGGTGGTGCTTTTGTCCTCTGTGCCAACGTCGGAAGTGAATGCCTTTAATTTCGTCACTCTGCGAGGTCAATTCGAAAAAAAAAAAAACATTTTATGTTTCCGTTTCGACGGTCAGTGTTTTGTGTGCATTGCTCTCTCTCTCTCTCGCGCAAACTTCTTGTGTCACGCTTCTTTTTGGTGTGTTTGCGTGGCACCTCATTGCAATCGTGTCAACTGGGCCTAAGTTGTTTGTCTCTATACACTGTGAAACTGTGTTTTAAAACAAAACAGTGAAATCAATAATTTTGTGTCATGATTACAACAACTGGGTAGAAAGTTTGATGGGATGTGCACAGAAGCAAAGTAAAAAAGTAAGCATTAAATCAAACCAAAACAACGCCCTAAACATATTCTCCTGGTTGCCTTGTGTGTTAGTGCAAGAGTGTGGGTGCTTGCGCATGCTTGTGTGCGTGTGTTGGTGTCGCTGTACATTGCTGCGTTCCTCCGTTCGGGGTGGTATTCGAGTGATAAACAAATGCCTACTTTGCTATCGGTTGCTTTCTTGTTTTCATCCAGCAGTTTTAGTGTGCATTTCATAATGGTTGATCTTTTGCAGTGAAGATTGTTGCCGCCGGAAATTTGCTGTTGCCGATTGATAGTGCGTGAGTGCGTGTAATTGTTTTCCCATGTAGTTACGGTACATGTCGTTTCCGTCTGTTCACACGAAGTGAAAAGAATTTCGGTTCAGTGCTTGGTTGGTGCTCAGTAGTGTCATTTTTCCTTTCGGCTGCGTAGAGATTAGATGCAGTTGTTAGACAAAAATCGTTAGAGAGTGCAATTTTCTAAGGGAGTGATCAGCATTGAGCCATTGAGATTGTGTGAAACAAGCTACAAAAAAGGATATATGCTGGATTAAATGGAATATAAAGGTAAGTTATTGCAATAAAGACATTTTTATCTTGGCTTTCCCAAATTTATTTTTATGTATTACGCCCAAAGAAGCAGACACTAGGATCTGAAACTATTATTATAAGTTATGCTTGACTTAAAAATCCGCATCGTTCTGTCGAGTTTTTAACCCAGGCATTTGAGCTAACGTTATCACTTTAGTGGCTGAATTCTAATCTGCATAAACAATAACAATTGCTTAGAGAAATCTGTCTCCTGGTGTCCAACTTTCAATGTGAAATTCTTACTCATAGCACTTCCGTGATCAATTCTTCCATCCCAAAAATAGCTCCAATGGGAAGTGCCGACACGGCTTGGCACCATATGGGAACAGGGAAATAAAGATTCCGCGTTCCGTCGTACCTTCTCGGTGGTATTTTATTGCGGATTGCAACACTCATTTTGGGTGGCAAAAGCCAAGAAAGAGCGGGGAGAAGTGGACAAAGGGCGTAACATACATAACCCTCCCGGTTAAGTCTTCGCCCGACCACGAGCATTTTCGTTACGCAAAATCCCTAAACGCAAAACCCTCCGCGAGTACGCCTTTGGAAATGAATGGTTGGAAACAAATATCATATTTTCCAATTTCCGACAATTGGATTCTGCCCCTTTTTTCCGTCCTTTCTCGCCCTTCTAGCCATAAAAACAGGCAAAGCGGGGGAAAACGATATATCCCAAGCGCATTTTGGTTTGGACGTAAATTTTGTGGCTTTTTTTTCTCAACAAACCATATTTACGTTCGTTTTCGCTGGTCGTAAATCAATTTTCTTTCCGTTTGTTTGGTTGCGATGCGAGTTTTATTTGCCACTTTAACAAAACAATTATGGTTTGGTTGCATCTTGAAAAAGTAAACCCTCTGAAGCGAATCTTCTCCGAATATTCGACATCGTCGGTGGGAATCTCTATTTTCCTAACGTGTTAATTGCACCGGATTCATGCACGCGTGCCGATATTTGGAAGCGAATTTCTCACACAACTTCTTCAAGCTCAACAGCCTTCACTGTGCATACTGTGCTTCATCAACTGTGTGCAAAATCGCGGTGTGTACTTTTCACATCGCTCGCCTACTAAGGATCGAAGCGATGGCGATGAGATCCTTGAGATCGAAATTGTGCCAGACGTGTGCCGCAGCTTCTGTATGAAGCGCCTGAATGCAGACTACGGCATTTTGAATGCTACATGTAGTGGTGCTCTGTGCACGGCTTTTCTACGCCCGAAGCGCGTGGGTGTTGTTCCACATCCTTGCTGGAATGTACTAGAGCATAAAGCGAGAGAGATAAAGAGCGAGAAAGAGAGACTTAAATGACGTTGATGATAGAAACGGAACAAAAATCGTATCCTTTTGCCTTGGACGCAGGACGAGCTTTTCGTTCGGAGTCATTCGGGTTTTTACCTCCCTCCCTCCACCTCTCGGTATGACCTTCGTGTTTGTGTGTGTGTTTATGTTTTGGGGGGGGGGTCTAGAGCGAGGAGAAGGTTTGCTCACACACATTCACACTCCGAGTGTCGAGCCACCGAGCGAGAATAAACACCTCAGACTGGGCGACTCCAGCATTTCGCTGTTGGAATGGACTCGTACGTCGTCCTTCGTCCTGTTGGAGCTGCTTATTGACGCTGATTAAATGTGTATTTGTCCCTCCGTTCATGGGGAGCTTTGATGATGGTGGTGTTTGTAGGCCACCCTCAGCAGAAGGGCGCGACCAGACGGAACCATACCATCCATATCGGAGGCAAAAACGGTGGATCCAACGCAGCAAAGCTTATTGAATGTAAACTGGTGGATGATATAATTATTCCATCTTTTTTTTTGCAGCAGCAGCAGAGTCAAACGTAGGTTATGGTGCGGCTCGGTTGGATAAACCGTTTTCACCAACACAAGCGTAGGTCTGCTTTTGCTTCCAACCGAGTGAATAACAGTTTGTCCTCGCGCAATGAATGAATCGACCCGGTCTCGGCATTTTTCTGCGGCTGTTCCACCACGGAGTTGTAGAAAGTTGTCTTCCGTTTTCCTAGTCCGTCTGACTGTTTTTGCTTCCTTTTTTGTCGTACTTCGGCTTGACTTCGTACTTGGGAGAAATGCGGACAAGTCGAAGGACAACGAGTAGCAGTAGCAGAAAACACGTCACCTTGCGTCACCAGGCGGGAAAAGCGGAAAAATGTGACGGAACTAGCTGTCACTCATGTCGCCTTCGCTTGCATGAAGTAAGCCTACGACAATCGATTTCTCCACTATGAATAAGCGACTGTCGTGTCTGCCATGGCGAAACGGAAAAGAGTGTAGAATAAGCGAGGAAATCCTTGTTTTCTTAAAAGGAACCTAGTTGAGTAGCGCTAGTGGGGAGAACATATCGTTATCCAGTTATACAGGATTTCTTTTAAACGAAACACATTTTCCGGATGCCCCTCTTCCTTCCAGGGCTCTGTACTTTACTCGAACAAGTTTTGATAAGCGACTAACATGGAAGTTTTATCTCTGACTACGCGAAAGAAGGAGTAGAATCAATCATTTAACGCACGTGTCTGGATTTGAGTGATTGTTTTGGAAGATCTTTTGTGCGCTTTCTGCTGAGTAGTAACTTCCCCGAGAGCCTTGTTTTGGAAGTTATTTGCGGGAATGGCATGGCTGACTATCATCAGCCTGGGTGTACCGAAAGGTAATCCTTTCATCCGGCTTCTGACAGGGAAAAAGAAGCCGTCCATGATTTCCATTCACGTGTTGCATGCACGTGCTTGGGTGAGTGTGTTGGATCCATCTTCCAACACGATATTAAGCCCAAAACAAAGTTCCAATTCTGTGGTGTGGTTTACTGAAATTTTTGGAAAGTTCAGTTAGGGGTGGATTTTGTTACACGTCTCAAACTTTTACGCGAAATTAGTCCCTTCAATAGGAGCTTTTATCTGAGATTTTCATGGGAAATGGGAAACTTTGGTGGATTTGTATTTGCTCGGTACGTGTTCTAGTAGTGCGAATTTGGCCTGTTAATATCCCGGAAGGCTAATCAATCACTTTCGAAGGACTTGGGGTGTCTAGCCATACTAAAACGACGAGCCTAATTGTTTTTATTATTGCAAAACTTATCACTTTTAGCTAATTTGATGGAACTTATCAGAAAAAGCATCTCCAAATATGTTCCAGATAAAGTTGCATCTGCCTTGTTCAAGTTGCCACAACACCACTATCATCATCATCCTAATGATCGAAAAACCATTCAAAAATCAGCCTAGAAAACCATTCATGCCTGTCCCAAGGAATATAAAAGGTATTTTCCGTACTTATCGCTTCACCCTTATTTTCCAACCATCTCTCGCCATACCAGTGTGTAGTGGGAATGTAGTATTTTCGAAATTTTCATCCACGCACACCCAATGATTTTCGCTTTGTTCGTTTAAATTGCGAACTGGGGGCTGATGGTGGGTTGGGTAGGCCATTTGTGGACCAATTTAAGTGTGGTGCCAGATGTAGGTAGATTGTGGTCCGTGTACCGCGTAAAGTACACACGGCTGTTTGTCGCGTGTTGGAAGGGAAAATTCAGTAGGTTTTCCTCGTGGAACGCGTTTTTATTTGGCAGAAGGAAGAGCGAAGACCGCTCATACGCTATATCCGTGTAACGCGTGTGTTTTTTGCGATTTACATGCAGCATTTTCAGTTAAGTTTCTCCCCAAAAGCGATGTGAGTAATGGAATCGAGCTTGCGCTAAGTAATAGCTACCGTTTAGCCGTTTAAATCCATTCGAGTCCCTCATCCATCTCGGATAAAATTCCCCTTCAGCAAAAAATCCTCTCTCGATGATGGTGTTGAATTATTGATTATGTTTGGCAAAAGGAAAACAACTTTTACAGCCTCCGGTTTCAGCTTCCAGCGCCGTGGAGTGCTCGGTCTCGGTCTCGACTCTAGCGGTGATAACCTTCAATAAATAAACTCGAAGAAAATTAAAAGGGGCTCTCTCTTTCCCTTGTTCCAGGGTTTTTGGAAAACTCGTTGTCCGAGGGTCTGCACAGGAAAGGAAGCTAAAGTCATTTCGAGGGCGTTCCGAGCTTACGTTTGCTTAACGACACAACTTTAGCACGTTAATTCGCGAACGCATTTGATTATGGTTCTTATCACACCAGATTTGCATTGCAGGTGTGATTTGCTTGTGTTGTGTGACTGTGGAATTTTCGCCTCCATCCCCAAACCGTCACCGCTGGACACCCTCGAACAACAAACGGATGAGAAGAAGTGCCGCTTTTATTTACCCCCTGATAAAGTCCCCAAGGGCTGGCCCAGTTAGTGACGCTCTCGGGGCGTACTTGTCACGGTTCCAACAAAACCGAACCATGTATGCCATGTACTCTATTTTATGGCCAGCCTAAGGGTGCAGCAACACAAAATGGGTCACTTTGAAGCGCACGCTTAAGCGTTGTGTCGCTGGGTAATTTATTTATTTACCCACTTTTCCAAAGCGCTTACGATGCAATCGGAATTCGCTGTGGTGTGCGCGGTACCAAGCGGTCATTGATCTAGCTAGCTGTCCGAGCAGAATAGTTCCTCGGGAGGGTGGATTTCATGTTATGGGTCGGATTCCGTTCTTGGCCTCTCGGTCAGTCGGGTGCTGATAAGCCGCATTCGGCGATAGACGCGTTATTCTATCGAGAATAGACCAAGAGTCAAGGTTTGAGTTGTGATTTATGTTTTGAAAAGCAACGCTTTTTCCGGAATCGTTTATTAGATGTCTGACTGATTGCTGGCATCGTAAACGCCAGAGCGACCCTTTTCTTGTGACAATTCCTCAATGTCTTATCGAAAGAGCTACAGAGCGATATGTCAGCATGACCATCGAACCGTGGCAGCCGTTACAAAAGATTGTGAAAAATTGTTTACAGTTTCGGACAAGCCATTTTGGTTTCGTGATCAGCTTGGTAGGAATTTTGTGAAGGTTCTAGGCGCTTCGTTGTTCAAATTATTATTTAGTATTATTTTTATTGCGATCGCGATCCTCGATCCCCACTACGCGTCGTTTCTTAACAAACCGTAACTTGATCTTCCAATAGCCCTGCAATTGTGGCCCAACCGATGCGGTGTGTCCGTATGGATTGTATCGTTGTGGCCAGCTGCAAGTTTTGAGTCTTACCTCGTATAACACTACTGTTTTGCAATACATCCTTCATTGGATAAA
Source organism: Anopheles moucheti (assembly GCF_943734755.1). NCBI lineage: Eukaryota > Metazoa > Arthropoda > Insecta > Diptera > Culicidae > Anopheles > Anopheles moucheti. The sequence continues at coordinate 90,317,035 of NC_069141.1, forward strand.
CGCCACGGAATGTGGTTGCGAAGCTTGATCCCTAATCTGGTTTGAAATCATGCTCGAAGTACGCGGGAGGCTTAAGTGGGATTAAACGTTGAGAGGGTTTCCACGCGAGTGTAGGGATTAGCCCACCATGGAGGCAGCTAGCAGCGTAGCAGCTTAGCTTAGACGAGGCGCTAAAACTTACCGTCGAATATTGGCGCTGTTTACGGACCAAGTGTTTGCGATTGATTTAAAAGGTAGCTTTTCGAGGTGGTGCTTTAGGTCCCTTAATTCAGCTTCATTAATCTCTGTGGAATTGGGTGTAAAAATTCGCGACTAGCCACACTGGCCACACGACAGACACAGCGATACTGCAGTTGAATTGTTTGGGGCAGGTCACAAACTGACATGCATACACGCTCAACATGTAAGCGCCCAATGCACTAATGGCATGGAGTACCAGCGGCCTGCCGTTGCAATTACTGTCGAGTTCGAGTCAACCACCGACCTGGGTCGTGGAGCTGTCCCCGGGCAAGGCTGTGCATAGAGTAAGTGAGCTTTGGGCGTACAAGTAGAGCAGTTTGGCAAAACCTTACCGCATTGGAGGGAACTCTACGGAGGCAAATGGGGTGGGTACATTTCAACTTGCAACGCGAAGGTCTCGTCTCGGAGGAAGGTGCGATTGCTACCGGTTGCGGTCGAGACGGCGACATTTATCGATTTTTAACCTCACGGCCACTCGTGGAGCAGTGCAGTGGACATTTGCATGGTGTTGGGCAGCATTAGGCAGCAAGTGTAGCATTTTTCCATTCGGGATGTTTTATGTCCATTTCACTGCAGTCTTCTCTTGCATGAATTTGGAGGATTTTCATTTAAAAAAAATAGTTTAACTTTATTTTTGCTAATGTACTCTAGTGCCACTAAGAGCTAGCGGGCTCTTATTTTATCTAATCTTTTCTGATTGGACAAAACTTAGCGTAAAGTTTACTTGAAGTTGTCGATGTTCTAAGAAGAGTTCCATGTAACAAGCCCCCGACATTTGCTGGATGATCTGATTCGTAGAAGTAACTTCAATCAAGGATTTTCGAAGATAAAGTTGATCTACGAAACAGCGAACGGCCGAACGGACACTGTTTCTGAGTAAAATGATAAACTGTTGTTGAATTCCTCTAGACGTCAATCGGGAAACCTTACGGTTGATTGACCGTGGCCTTGTTTGGTGAACTATTTTTGGCCGCAACTGCTTCTCGTCCAGAAGTTAGTCAAAATATCACCTACCACTTTACGACACGTGGCATACAAAGGCGATGGCATCCTTTCGGAAGACATACAACTGCTTCGGTGGACGCGATTAGAACCAGCAGTTGGCCTTGCGAGGTACGCGTGCTGCAGATCTCGTGGACTCCGTTCCGTAGCGTTAGCGTTGCTGCCCTATTAGTATGGACTTGCGGTGGACGACGTTGGATGCAAAGTCCAAACAAACCAGCAACCTCAAGCTCGGAAACGTCTTCGTCGTTCGTTTACGGTTGATGAGGTTTCCCGGTGGACGATTACTACGTGAGACATTCTAGACACTGGATGGAATGGATACTATGTCACACTATGTATTGGCAAGTTCCATTCGATTCTCGCGTGGCTTTGTGTTTGTGTTCTGTTTGCTTCTAACGTTTACTACGGCCTGCCCTGTTCGGATGACCCTGAATAATTGTGAATGTTTGTAGCACAGAGTCGTAAGCTGAGAAATGAAACCCGACGAAGGGGTGGTTGAGTTGATTTTCACTGTTCACCACTGTTTAATGCCATTCTATTTATTCCGCCCCACTCCCCCATAGGGTTGAGGTTTGTGCAGGCTTGAATTTGAGGTTGTAGCTAGGCGAAATAAAACTCCAAAAATCTTCATTTTGTTTACAACCGCATCAACGCGCTTGTTGGAATTTAGGACAATAACTACCCAACGCTCAAATTACTGCGCTGCTTGTTGTTAGTTACATTAGCGAGCACGTCTGCCTGTTTTTTTCTGCTGTCCGATCAATGTTCCAAACGCGCACGCATTCCCGTAATCCACAGCCACCCTTGGGTGGGGTTACGCGATTGAAGCGGCGACTTCGTTTCCCCTGGGTCTCATCTCTCGATCGGGCCGAGGTTTGGTTAGCATTTTAGACCGAGATCACTACCGCAATCACAACCGAATCTCGGGCGGTTTTGTTTGCTTCCCATTCGGTCCATGAGTTCTGGTGGAATTTTGATTGAACACAATTGAAAGTGAGTGACCCCCATTGCCCGGTGGTTGGTTGGTGCCAAGGGAACCACCGGTAACGCGCAGGTAGGGTTAGGTGTCATTCCGATAGCCAAAATCGGTTCGGTGACGACTCCATCGGTTGTCCGTCCGTCCATTTTCGGTCCGTACCGGTACCTCCAATCAGTGTCACCACCCGTTCGTTCGGGTGGTTTCCACTTATTATGCATCGTTTGGAGGGGTTAATTTATGGCAAGGGTTGCCAACTGTCAGCCCTGTTTTCGGATATTCATATCCGATGGATGGTGACGGAGGCCACGATGTTTGTAAACATTCGGTCACACTACGCTACTATTTGCCGCTCCTGCTGTGTACGCTGTGTTGGTGGATAAGGTGAACGTGGGGGGAGGTACAATGGAATGCGAAGAATGCGCGAGATCGAAATTTGGGCACGTTTGTCGCAGCTCGCGTCGAATTTCGAATTTTGATGTGCCCTACTCCAAACCCGCCGCTCCATCGGTGTAGTAGTGGTGGTGGTGGTTTAACGTGTTCCAAGCAGACAGCGACTTTATGTCCCCAGTTGGTGGACAGGTTTCTTCGTGCTAATTGGAATCTTGCGTCCTAGGAAGCTATTTTTGTCAACTTCCGGACGTTAAGCTCTGGATCTGGGGTGATAGTGGCCAGATATTTATTGTATAATTCTTTCTCTTTTAGTGCTGTTTTTTTTTTCTAGTTTCAATCGAACTCTCCTAACCTTGACAGCTCGCCCATCGAAATGTGAATGGATGTAGCGTTTGGTTCCAGATAAGCTTCAGGAGAGATCACCGTCGTAGGGTCGGATGTTTTAATGGACACATGCCGAGAGGGGGTACCAGTGTCATTTCGTGGGTAACGAAGCTGAAAGCGAAACTACTAGCACCTGGTTTTGGTGTTGCCACCACCGTTTCAAATTGCCACTCAAATGGAAAGGATATTGCGGCGAGCACCACATCTTCGTACGCACCTTAAATACGGTCACGGCTACACAGTCTTCACAGCCGAGCTCTCAATCGTCTCTGCAACAGCACGGTACAATCACGACTTCGGGTTTAAATTGCGTTAAAAAACTGACTGTGCGATGTGAACTTTACATGCTGTACGATCTTCGCCCTTATGCGTTCCCTTTCTTGATCACCCGTATTGTAGTTGCGCAGTTTAGAGATATACACACACAAGTGGAACGAAACAACACACTGTGAAGCGAAGAATAAAATAATTAGTCACTAATGGACATCAAAAAAGCATCAAAACTCAACCAACCCACATCAAACGAGGTATATTTTATTCAAGGTTAGTTTAGCGTAACCATTCGACGTTGCCGATGTTGACATAAATTGCCGGAAATTAGAAATCTGTCGGATGGAGGTTTTTATTTTCCTTCCATCTCGTTCGTTCCTTCTTCTTCTTCGATATTGAAATTAAACTGACGAGCTTTCCGTGCTCGTCATTGTATCGTTGGCGTGCTTAATTAAAGAACCTTTTACACGCGCATTGCATCGCATCTTATACACGGTTTTTCTGTGTGTTTGTGTTTTATTTGTTCGCACAGAGAGGAACTCATTTCGTAATAGTAATCTTATCCCAATCTCCGGCCAACAGTAAGCCGTGAAGGTGTCCCGTGTGTACAATTTCTAACTGAAAATAATCGCTTTTTCGTGCACGGGACTTTTGCTTCCATTTAACTGCTCTAATCAACGCCGTTGAATCGGCCGTTTTGGAAAGAAAAGGAAAATACATTTATGAACGCATTTAATTATTCCAGAAGTGGATTAATTGATTCGCACCAAAAAAAAGCGGAAGGTCCATTGTAGTAGTGTTGGTTTGGTTTCTTTAAAATGGAGAGGAACAATAGCAAAGCAAAAGCGTCGAACATCATAAATCCCGTGTTTAGCGCGATATGTGATGAGGAAGCGAAAAGATCGGCCAACCAACCAATAACAATTGTGAACCAGTTTGGAAAGGCGAAACAACGGAATGTGTAGTAAATGGAGTGCACTAGCGCAGATCCCGTAGGTACCGATCGGTACTAAAAAACACCTGGCAAAACGGCGGCAGCGGGACTTATCGTAAATAGTAAACTAAATTGAACGCGCTGTTTGTTTGGGTAGAAACAAAAGGAAAATTCCTCGTAGTGCCAATCTGATCAACTCCTCACGTCGGTGGGATTTTGATTAATTTTCCGTTGCAATCCGTTTTTATTGGATGACGTAAATTAATTACACAGTTGAGCGTGTGCGCCTCACCATATCTCGAACAAACCACAACCTAGAAACTTCAAACTGATCAGGTAACGTCCCGAAGTATGATTTGGAAGAAATAAAAAAAAAACATCAAGAGGAGTTGCGGGTACCGTTTAATCGATCAGCAATGGGAAGATTTTCAACGAGATATGCCTTCAAAATCAGCTCGAAGATGTTCCGATCATCTCGAATGAAAAGCTCTCTCGAAGATAGTTATGCAGTTTTGAAAAGCGAGGCGGTTTGGCGCCTTAACTTGTCGCAATCGAAAAACGATGCCGACGGTGGGGTTTTGTGATGGGCATTTACTGATAGCATTGTTTGACACACAACCGCGAACCATGGTGAATGAACGGTGGTCCAAACTGCAGCCGAAGCTCCGAAGGATGATATCGCGAATTCCAATCATTTTTATATTACATTTCCATTGGAGTACGAGCTACGAAAGCTCAGACCCAACATGCCAAATATGCCACCGTGCCTCGATCGACTAGCGCCTGCTGATCGTAATTGAAACCGAAACTATCCAACTTAACCCTTCGGTAAACAGGAAAATCGGCCAAAGACCTGTTTTAGAGTATGTACGCTGTGAAATTGTGCGCAGGAAGACTACCACCATCACCACCACCACCAGTGTCGGTAACTGTTCGCGAAAGCTCACGAAACTTTCTCCCCTTTGGCTCGGGGTCTGGCGGCAGTGACTGCGTGCGCGAGTCTGTTTCCCTCCTGCACGTTGATTACGCGCATTACGCGTGTACTTACACATCTTTTTGTTACGTCCCGGTTCCTCTAGCTTGTACTTTTTTCTTCGCCTTTTTACTTTGTTGCCCGCTTTCGGAAGTCGATGGAGTAATGTGAGCTTTTGCCGCTTGTTTGGCGATGGTGTTTGCGGAAGCGACTATTCGCTCGTCGTGGAACATCAGGAAAACCGGTGGGAGGAAGCAAACATGCCGCACCGCGTTTGACGATTTCCTTCCGAGTGGTGTACCGGTGTCGGTCGGTCGGTGGGTAGGGAAAGGTCTTTGCCTTCGCGAGGGAAATTAAATTTCCGTTTAAGGGTATCCCACTGCGTCATCATCATCATCATCATCAGAGGGAGCAGCGTATCTAGTGCAACCAAACGGAAGACAAGTGGCAGTCTCGTTGTGCCGGATGCGTAAAATGCGATTTGTCAAAGCGTAAAATGACTCCCGAAGATGATCCGCAGAGATGCGGAAAAGGTATTCGAGATCTTCAATGTTTTGTGGGTGGGATGGGATTTGTGGAATTCTGATTAAAGTTTGGTTAAAAAAGGAAATAGTCACAATGCTTTCGCTGCTTCTTTAAAAGTGCGGGACTTTAAACGTTTGCTTCCTCCCGCGCGATGGAAAGAGAAAGTCCGCGATCAAACTTAATCTATCAACAATTGTAACAATTCCATTTCGGCTCCTTCCAACCGCCAACCCCGTAACCCGTACTTGCGTGTCGTGTCCCCGTGAAAGTCCCCCACACTCTGTGTCTTCTTTCGGTGCACTTCGAACGCAACGGGCTCGGTTTGGGGTTGCGTTGCGTTCTTCATTGGCTTAGGAATGTTGATTGTTGCTCAAGTACGCTCGCAGCAACTGTTGATCAACTTCAGCGCAACCTCACTTGACGTTCGGGACGGCAAACGGACGGACCGATAGCGCACAGAGCTGTCCACAAAATGTCTACCGCGAGCGAAGTCTTCCGTGGCACGATGACGGCACAAGGGATGAATGGTTGTAAAACAATTTTTCAATTTATAACCTTTTGTCGTGTTTCGGTGCCGCCTAATGTTCCCGTTGCCGTTCGGTGTCCAGGGGAATCCAGTGAATCTTTGGGAACCGCTACAGCATCACGAGGAGGAAACAGAACCATCCAAATGAAAGAAATGGCGGGTCCCATTGTGCACTAATTGTATTGGAGAAGCGGTGCAATTGAATGTACCATTATGAGATGGCTTCATTTCGGCTTCGGAACAAACAGAAAGCTACAAGCTTGCGCGGAGGAACTAAACCACCGAACCATTACCACCATGGGAACACCATGGCATAATAATAATAATAATAATAACACACATTGAAACAACAGGGACAGACCGCTGTTGCCAAATTGCTTTCGTTCAAATGTAGTTTTGCAGAGTGTCCGTATCTCCGAGGCAGTGCTTCCGCATTCCGTGCATTTGCAACATTTTCATTAAGTTTAGCACGTAATTAACACTTGCTTTAAGCTTGGGTTAGCTTAGGAGCTGGCGATCTCTGTGTGAGAGTAAGTGTAGGAAAACAGTTTTCTAATGAGATGATCCCGTTCGGACATTCAGAAGAGTTTCATGTGCAAATTACGTCCAAACCTGGTGTAAGTAGAATATTCCTTGGGATTGTTTTTTTGCGGCGCTGTTCTTAAGGGTTGAAAGACTCGAACCCTCCCGGATCCTAAAAGACCTTTTTCATCCTTTCCAGACCGCGGGAGAACTCTAGTTGAAACGATGAAAAGGGAATATTTATACTTCATCCCGACGACCGACGCCTTTTTGCATTCCAGTGTATTCGTACAGAGTGTATCTAACGGAGGGAATCGACATCGGTGCTTAAGCCGGTTAAAACGAACATCGTGAAATCGCAGGTAGAAAGGTGCTCCCGAAAGGTTACACTCATATCTTATCGATGTTTAAACCGTTCCCTCTTTGCCGGATGTTTCCAGCAACACATGGAAACAATAAAAATGGCTACAAAAAATAGTCCACAGCCGCACAACCTGAAAGTCCCAAAAAGAAAAGGAAGAAAGCTTTCTAAACATACAACTAGAGAATACAAAAACATTCCAAACGTTATGGGTGCGATGCGACCGGCTTGAAAAGGACCTTAAAGACAAATACTTCAATGTACGCCACGTACCTTTGCTGTTTGCCATCGCTTGATCATTCGACCTCGTTGGGATCTTCTTTCTTTGGGATTTAGCTCTAGTTCTCAAGAAAAAGGACACAAGTTTACGGCTACCACATAGACGATTATCTCTCGCTACCTGTGTCCACCAAGAGAACAGGTTCATGCTTTTTGGGTTCGTTCCACGATAAAGTAAGGCAGCAGCAAACTTGGTTGTCACAACAGGGAAAACATTGCTTCAAGATGTTGTGTGCCTTCTCCCATGACACGGTAATGATTTTGTTTTGCCTGTTTATCTACGTATAATTATTTTTATGGTTGTACTTTACACCTTATTTGCAAACAATGTGGGCAAACAGTTGAAAACATGATTTGACAATCAAACTAATTTTCAGTGTGGAAATTATTTTTAATATTATAAAAACCCATTGAGTAACTTGCTGGGGAAATATATTCGTTAAAGAGTGGAACAAGTTTCCGCTCCGTTTGGTAAAAATGTCCTGTTTGGCCACGTATGTATGCCATTTTCTTTCCACCCTTAGGTCCTCTTGCTGTTTGGTTTTTGGGTTAGTTTGTTTGTTTGTTTGTTTGTTCAGCTAGCGTCTGTTTGTTCGTTTTGTGTCGCTTCGCAGCGCAGAATTTTTATCCTCCCCGTTTGCAGGGAAAGTAATGCATTTGTGTTTGTTCTTGCTTTAACAAGATAAACGTTGGGCACAATTAGCTGATTACTTTGGCTGCCCGAACCGTCACTAGCTCAGGAACTTTAAACTGCTGCTCGCCCGGCTCGTGTGTTGGTGTGGTGTGGTCGAAAGAATGTTTGTCCAAAGTGGGGCAACAGATAAACGCAGAATATGTAGGACAAATGCATTTTCCACCGATAGCATCATGGTGGTTACACGCCGAACAAACGTAGAGCCAAGGGATCAAGTATCAATCGTTAGTTAAGGAAAAGTATTCTAACTATTTCCCTGTTGGGGCGATTACATACCGTCGTTACGTTGTAACGAATACAAGGCTGTTATTGGATCATTTCGGACAAACCTCTCAACCCCTAGAATATGATTCGGTTCGGTTACCCTCTGGTTGGCCTATTTCGTAATGGAAAGCAAACAAACTTCCACTAAACTAATAACTTACAACATTAAAGGCTGAATGGCTGTTGATCCGTGGATCCTCTGTTTTGGAGAAAAATACTGAAGAGTTCAAGCAGCAAACACGACGGTTTCCGTTTACTCTGAACTCTCCGATGCATGGTTTATGAAACATTTCACATCATGTTCTTCAATTGAATATTGAATGCCTTAGGAAAGTACCACGTTAACAACGCATATGTACTGAGTGCTCCATACATGCCCCACATGTTGACGGAGAAACGGAGCTACCTGGAAGTCCTTTCGGCCATTATTCATCGGTCGTTGACGTTGTGGAACTTTGATCTAGCCATGCCCGTCACTCAAAGTACCTACCTACATGTATGTGTGCAGTTCGCTAATGAGGTACTTCCGGGTGTTTGGCTGTCCTGGGGACACATGGCAACGCGCTCGAATCGATGCCATCGGAATCGATTTGATTTTGTGTGGGACAACCGATGGCTCTATGCTGGTGTGTTAAGGCAGGAATCCGACATGCGCTACCATGCGTGTTACGGCGAAGCTTGCGCTTTAATGTCCTTTTAACTGCACCCCGTCAGCGACACGGATCGGATCGCGACAGAAGCGAAGGAGTGCGGCTGCGGAAGTAATCATTGGAATCAGTGGCACGGAAATCTAAACAGGATTAGGTTATAACAGGTTTGAACGGTAATTAGATTGGAACCAGCAAGTAGGAGTACCAGCAAAGGTTCATCAATCAAGACACTGTCGGTCCGGGTTTCAGCACACAGAACTGCTGTCGAGGACTTTCCAGCAATAGACGCATTTTTCCCGAAGTTTTCCCGATGATGCTGGTAAATAGGTGGACAAAATGAATTTATTTATTTGAATAGGACAACTGCTTTTTCCGTAGCACCTTCTTAAACAAGAATTTGTCATTAACATGTACCGAAATGGGTTGACGCGTCTTCCCCTTTAGCGTGACTGTGAAAACAGTGAATCGATATGCAGATGACCCGAACAGTAGTAGATCCTGCCTTTGTTCCGCGCTGTGTCGTACACATCCCGTCATTAATAACCGACCAACTTGCCCGCGCCGCATACGCCACCAACGTTAACGACGATAAGCGGCGTTAATCCGTGTTGTCAGTTGTTTGTTCAGCTTTTGTGCTTTTGTGCGAGAAATACATTTTGCACAAATGCCATCACGCAGTTTCAACTCCTTCGCATTGTAAAAAAAAACAAGCCACAAAAAGGGGAACCACCGGGAGGTTCCGGAAGTTCCGCGCAAAGATAGGGCACGTTTCGGGAGTTTATCGGAGTTTTTAGGGTGTTGAAAGAATGATGGTTATTTCCTATTTTTTCCTAAGCGTTTTTGTTCACTCTTCACATTCTATAAAATCAGCCTTATTAATGTTTCCTTTTCCGTTTTCTTTTCAGGTAATTGATTAGTGCAAATTTGTTATGCGAACCGAAAGAAGCCGAAGACAGATGCGAAGGTATTTACTAATTTTTGTCCTAAGTGTAACAAGTAATTTACAAGTTATTGAGTGTGTTAAGTTTTGTTCAGACTTCTTGCAACAAATTGCCATTTGTTGCATTGATAATTCCCTTAGCCGTGACCGAGGTTGGCGCTACGCGTGAGATCATCGATGGCATGAGCAAGAGGCATCATTTTTCAACGGAACTTACACATATTGCCTAAATTCCTTGGCCAAGGTACCAATTTGGATCGAACCAGTACCGTTGCAACGGTTGTCAGGTTGTTCGTTCCATTTGTCCATTTGGGTGCAGCAGCCGAACCAACTTTATCTCGCCCCTCAAACAAGGAAAGCGAGCGCGTGTCTCCCATCGTCATCACAATGTATTAAGAAATGACGCCACTTGGCCGTCGGGGTTCGGTTGCAAAAAAAAACACGAGATTTTGCAAAAGCTGGTTCTTTTCTTTTGTGTGTGTTCTTTTCATGTCTACCACCGTGACATCTCGTAAATTAGTGCTTTAGGATGAGATCACCGGTTAAAATTTGCCACAACCGTCCGGATTTGTGCTCGGGGCAGATAGAATTGGCTTCTTCCTGGAGCTCTCGAGCAGGTCGAGAATGAGAAGGGATTGCAACTTCAAAGGGGGGGGGTTTGACTTCAAGGTTGTCATCGGTTGTTTTTGGAGTCGGAATTGAAACAATACCCTCACGCACAACGTGCCAGTGTCATGTGAAACCTTTCCAATTAGTGTATTCCTTTTGGGAATTGATTTTTTTGCTAGTCATCATGGTCGACCCACCGGGCCGTTGAGGCACCTTTAAATGACCAGATCCAATTGCAGTTTGTCCCGATGTTGAACGATTTATGAATGTGCCGTTCGCGAGTAGAACCGATCGAAGGGTTCCTATGACCTCCAAACGAAACGACGTATAACGGCATAGAGGCATCGATTTTTTGTTTTCGGACACTTGAAACTGGGTGGGAAATCGTACCCCCCAAACACTCCCGGTTGGGCCTAGTGGCGAACCGAATCGATCGATTGCAAAACACGGGTGAAGAGGTATTCCAACACGTTTAGTTTCACACTCACAAATCAATCTCGTGAAACGGCGCGATTTGCGTGCAGACGCACGTACGGCGGATCCATGTCCCGGGAGAACTTTCGGTCAGCGGGGTTAAATCTGGCTCATGGTCAAAAAACGGTCGCCACTACGCTACACGGTCGTGTGCGTGCATGTGTGCTTGATTCGAGCAAGTGCAGCAACAGTACGCCAAACTATGGCGTGCTGCTAATTTGCAGAGATTCCCTTCGTGTTGGCTTCTCGTGCGTTGTTGTGCACTCCCTGGTGGGTTTATGCTCTGGCTGCTGCTCTGAGCGGTGTAATAAATAGACCTTAACTATTGTGAGCGCGTAGATTGTGATCTTGCCGTCCAACTCTGGGTGTCCGGACACCTGGTCTAGTCGGGTGGTCAACCTAGACACCCGGTGCTCACGAGCTCAGACTTCGCCACATTAAGGCGCCGTTGTCCATTTGGCCGGGAGATGGCGGTGTTCTGATGGTGTTGATGAATCGGTCACAGGATATGGGTTGCTCTTGTGTGGGGTGACCTGCCCAAAAAGGTTGCGTGTTGGAGCACCCAGAACTACGAGAGGTGATTATTTTAACCATGAACTACATTTCTGTGGAGTCATTCCTTGAGCGTCACACATAGTTAGACCTTATGAAATGATTTAGCAAAAAAGGGGAGCGGGGGCTGTTTTGTTTTTGTTGGCATGACTTGCCAAGTGTGTACGTCGTCCAGAAGTGTCGAGTGCGTCCGCTGGCTTTATGGACATTAATTTATGGACTGCATTCTTCGCGAAAATATATACCTTTTGGCCACTAATCATTTTATTTATATTTCGCATCCAAAATGGAAAAGGCACCAGTTTGGAGGTGGGGGTTTTATTTGCGCATAAATCAACAATTCTGCTCGGCGAGGTAGAAAAGTGCATTTTTAAACACAATTCATCATTCAGCAGAGTCAGTGGAGTGGAGTGATTTAGGGATGGGGGTGCGTTTTTTGCGCTGTTTGCAGATTTCGATTGTTCGACGCTGAGTGTTGATTTTTGTCGGTCTGAAACGAAAGCGGGACGTTTCTCTTTCAAACGTGCAGCATAACAAAATTCACATCTGCAACAAACACACACCGCGCAAAAAAAAGCCTCTCAATAAACACTCTCCACCTCGCGCGATATGTGCGCAGGATTAGTTTGATGGCAACAAAACCGAACTGCATTTCACCTGTGCCTAACAAAAGCGAAACAAAACAAACGAGGCAAATATCGCTACGGAATGGAAGTACTTTTGAACGGGCATCGTAGCAACCAAGGGGTTGCAAAAATTGAGCCCACACATACACATACAGCTCCTCCCTATCTCTCTCTCTCTCACACACACACGCACACATGTTCATATGGCGCATAAAAGCAATTCGCAAATTTGCGTTTTGTTGGGGGTAGGGGTGGGTTGCTATTTAAAAAATTACCATCTTTTTCCACCCCAGGTGCTGCTGCTGCGCGTGTGTTGGTGTGTGATGGTGGTTGGTGGGTATGTGTGTGTGTGTGTGTGCTAGCGTACGGACACGCATCGTACAAAGCAAACCCCGGTACGGAAGCAAATGAAGCAAGCGAAAAGGAAAGGGGTGAACGAATGCACGCAATGTTGGCCCCAATAGAACGGGGTAGCTCTCCGGCGAGGAAGAAGTTCATGGCAACAAAACAAGCGAGTGCGAAAAAAAAAGGAACACCAACACACGTACCTTTGCACGGCAAAGTTAGTGCCATCATCTCACGGGTGTGCGTGTTATGATGTTATGCCTGCTGGGGGGGGGATAGAGGGTTGCTGTTTCGCAGTGATTGTTGTTCGTAAGTCCGGTTTTGGAGACATAAAACAGGAACATCGAGAACTGGGTGGGTACACGTGTACTCCGGTGGGTGACTGACAGGGGCAAAACAGATTGTCCGCTTTGGGTGTGAATGTTGGTTGGACGACCTTCTCCACCACCCTTTCGATCAGCATATGGATGATGATCGAGGAGATGGACCACGTTCGCGGTAGGAAACGCACAGTTACTACCTGTGAGAAGGTATTAATAGGCAAGACTAGCTTTGATTTACTACGATTTTATTCTGGCACAATTCGTACACGATCGATGGAGCTCAGGAACTCTTTAAACTTCAATGTACAATGCAAGTAATATGATACCGCAATATGTAGATCAGCTATTCATGAAATGTTTGCGATTCTCTCTATCTCTAGCAGCTGTGTACACCTGTACGGAACAAACTTGGCCGTAGCAAAATTACCAATACACCTTCTATCCAATTAAGCTACCCTCACGCTTCATTTCAGAGCTAAAATTGAAGGCTATTATTTGAAAGTTTAATATAGTGCGAAGCGCTCTCCGGGGTGTGGGGAGGCGTTTCAGTTATTCGATTTGGAAGTAAACAACATTATCATGCTGCTGCCGCTGCTGCCGTTGCTAGTATCTCCAGTGCCTGCGGATGGCGGCTTTCCCGAATCTCGCAAATCGATTAGAGAAGCGATTCCTTAATGCATCATTTAGCAGTAACAGCTCCACTTACCGAGCGAATCGTGGGGCCGCGATGTGATGTGGCCGGAAAGCCTTGGAAACGCGACGTCTTTGTTGGTGCCTCTTTCTGAGTCTGAAATTTTCTAATCTTGCCAATTTTTCTTACGCGTGTTCGTATTCCACCTCCACCGCTGCGCAAAAGAGAATGGAACGGTCGCGCGTTGTAAAAGCTTCCAAAGATCAAACGGAAAAGTGATGGCCGTGGACGGTTGCGCGCGCTTGCAGGTGAGACGTGGGCATCCCATCATGTTGACATCATCATCTTCCCACACCGGTCCCAAAAAGCAAGCGCCACTCTTCGGAGCACTTTGCACTGTCGCGCACGTCACACTTCGCTGCACCTTTTCGTGGTTACTTGGGCCAGTTTGGTGTGTGCGTGTGTGAGGAGGGGTTTTCGCTGCTTATTTGACAGCTTCGTCGCCACAAAGACGAGTGCGACATCGCTTTTGACATCGCGTCCACGGGTAGACTTGGGTAGCTCCGGATGCTGCGAGTGGCGTGGCGTTTCGGTGGGTGGTGGCAAAATTGGCCATACCACCCTCGTTCAAGGTTAACACTTCGTCTCTCGTTCGGTATCACTGCCAGGCGCCCCTCGATCAAGAGGAAGTTGCCGAGATAGCGAAGAAGCAGCGATTGCGTGCTTACGGTACATTCAACATTGAGGTTTTGGGCCTGGTGTAGGTTGGATTTCTTACCTTCTCTGTTTTAACGGTCACTAAACGGTTTTTGTGTTTGTTTTACTTCCACCGCAAAAAACACCGCTGGCACGTCTGTTTTTGAAGGTGTTGTTTATTTACCCTTGTTGTTCCTCGAGAGGCCACAAAACCGACCATTTTTTCTTCGTTAGCTCTCCGTAGTCTTTACCGGACGTTACCGGAGCTTTCATCTACAATGGAAAAATGATTGAAAATATCCAAACTACATCTAACTGGAACTGAGTTAAGCACGGGTCGAGTGGTCACTAGTAAGGAAATCTCACCCGTATTGACTCTCCTGCTATTTATTTGATTCTCTTATCACAGATAGCATCCATCCTCCAATTCCGCTCCCTGTGTAGCATCAGTTCATTGTCAGTCGCAAAATCGTGTCGCACGTGGCGTACTTCTCCTATCTGTCCCGGTTCAGTTGACAGTACGTATTAACCATTTATCATTCTCGTAACATTTTGCGAAGGGCACGAGACACACAGTTACCGCCCCGAACGAAGGGATCATCGGGGTGAAGCTTGTGGAACGATTATTTAGAAAAATATTACTCCTAAAGCGCGCCTACCCTTGCGCATACGGATGCACCTGTATCAGGTCTCCTCGACAGGGTAAATGTTACACTTGTGTTGATGTAACCTTTATCGATGTGATAATGGAAGCAAGCTTGACTTGCGGTGGGAGGGCGATACCAGAAACGACGACAGTTTGGGGTTAGACGCTATGTCTTCCGATGATTGCCGTACACAACCTTTAGGGCCACGGAGCGGTGGAAGCGAGTTGAATGGAAAGGCGGAAAATAACACTTACCGGATAAACCGTCCCTGGGGCGAGAAAACGGAAGAAAATTCTTGCTCAGGAATTCGTCCCCCTCTAGCTTTCGGGGTGTGTAAGATGCTTTCGAGGAGGGCATTTTGAAACTCGATTCTTGTACCGCTCGCAGCAGTGACAGCAGCAGCGACTCGCTGACTCTGGGGATACCCTTGAGGCCGGCTGCTAACTTGCTGAGCTGTTGAGCAACGGGAAGTTGGTGTGAGTAAAACACATCTCACTGGAAGACTCGTGCTCGTGGGGGCATCGCGTGTAATCTGAGCAGACTGCTATAGCGAATTGCTGCAACTATCACTTCCGGAAGCATTCATTCATCGAGGCTACTCACGATTACTTTCAGGTTTTTTTTACACCCCCAGGACGAGTTAGAAGTGATAATTCGTCTCGGGTAGCTGCACCAAACTGTGTTCTAAACTTTCCTCAAAGCGATAACACATGAGTTCCAAGGGTAAGCGTTGGAAGCGTTATCTGGGTTTTTTTTAATTTTCTCGACCCCCATGTCGTGATTTGTTTTACGGCCCGAAGACATTGGGATATTTAAAATGTCGAGCGAGCGAGTGAGGAACTGCAGCAGAACTGCTGTTCTGGTGTCGTTTGGTAGTGTAGAATGATAAGATTGTGTTTAAACACTCACTGTCAAGGACGGCTTGTGCATGTCCCAAGGATTGCACGATATTGATGAACACTTACCCCAGACGTACTACAGAGGGCGGGCACCCTCTGCCCGTTGTGTGCCGACTCTCATAACCATAACCATTAAATTATCATTAAAATTATACCGAAAATAGCTCGCACTCCCACGCATACAACGGCAAACAGTGAAGCATAATTTGCCGGCTTGGTTGGCTGAATACGCTTGGTGTATTATTAACGAATAGGATAGAAGCTATCGTGCCCGATGACTGTCTCCTTCCTTTTTGTTTTACCGAGACCCCTAACTGGCAGAAGGAGTTAATGGGCATTTATTGCTGCGTATGTGTCATGGAGACGGAACAGATTATGTGACAGAAACCGGGCGTCGTCGAGACGAACCTTCGTCGCTTCTTGAGGGTCGGGTATCTCGAGTGGCTCATCGAAGATCACACGGGGTTCTGGGTTCGTGGGTTGCTGGCATGCTGATGAAAAGGGTACGATATCTATCGTGTATCGTGCACGGCACGCAGGCCCTACACACGCGTTTGCACCCTCGTTCAAAGGATATTGGATGTTTATCTTGCCTTTTTTGCGTATGGTGTACGACATTCGTGACAATGGGGATGGTTCTGTTGGAACATACGCGCACGGAGCGGCGGAACCCTTGAAGTTTGAAGATTTTTTGGTTGAGGGACATAGTCACGAGCAATCTAATAGACAGAAGAGACGGATTTGTCGGCCAATTCTAAAGTGATTTGGGGTTGGGGTAAGGCAGTCTAATAACTCAAAAAAAGTCTATCCAAAACAGGAAGCAATCAAAAAGGGTTGAGAATTCTCCCTTCTCTCTCTCTCTCTCTCTGTCTTTCTTCTTGGTGGAGTAGTACTAGGCGGAAAAGCGCGCGTATTGATAATTCGTACGTGCAGCGTGAACGTACGGAGGGAAGATAAAAATCAATAGAATATCCAATTTGTCGAATATTTTTATTATGAGCCGGCACAGTCGCCGTGTTGGGAAGAGGACAGGAACGCGTTTATGGTAGCAACGCCGGAGTCCGTGAACCTTAATGTATTTTTTATGTTTTTATATTGTCCACCACCGGGGTGAGATGATAAAAATAATGACGAAGCAGAAGGATTGGAAGTATATTGCTTCTGAAAGGGCGTGAGCAGTGAGTGAAAAGAATGAAGGAATCCAACATTTCTCAAGACAGGATATGGATTTCAATCTTACTATAGAATGGAACAAAGATTAGAACAGGATGGCAAATGGAGATATTTCTCGATTTTATGTTTCAAAATGAATTGTTTTCCATATTTGTGCTAGTTGCCGGGGGGTGTATAAAAATAGAGAAGACCGTTTTCGAGTGGGATCTATTAATCTTGCCCTTGCGACGGCGGACAGTTTTTTTTTGGTAGTTGGTAGAATGCTGAGAGTTTTGGGGCGTTCTTAAAGCTGTGATGGCAACGGATGAATTAGAGGGGTTTATGAGGGGTGTGTAGAAGCGCAATGACGTTTGACGAGATTTTCAAACGCTTTCCAAAAGTGGATTTAGGACGTCGTTGACACGGTCGTCCCTTCCCAAACCCGCCATCGTGCGTAATGTGATTGATATACGTAATCTTTTTTATTTCCTTAGAGCGTTGAGCGTTTGCTTCTATCGCAACTCGTATGATGTGGGCTCGCGCTACTACCGAATGGTGACCGGAAAAATGATGAATTATTTTCAGAAAGGATCACAATGAATTATGTCCACATGGATACATACGTGGGTGGTAACACTGGCAAAGCAGCGGGTAGAGAACGGCCCTTCCGACGAGGGAACGTTTGCGAAACTTTACTCTGCATTTAGCAAACTCCAACCCAAATATCCCGACCGGATGGGATTCGGGTCGATGTAGCGACATTTCTAATGACGACCCTTCACACAACACAACCAAGGGGCGAATTTATTTGCCGCCCAACATTCACCACCAAAACACTAAACAAACAAAGCTGTGTCTAACATCTTGCGAGACAGCGGCCGAAATAAGGGGGAAGGTTCCTCCTAGGGGGAAGGAAGTTTTGTTTGCACTCGCTTGTTCCGAAGTTATTGATTTTGCACGGCTGTGGTCTACTCCACAAAGGAAGCCACGCAGACAAGTCGCTGAAACAAAATTTAAAACACATTTAATTTCTTCCACTTCACGCTTTAGTAAACTGATGCAATGAAAGGGATTCGCAAAGCTTGAAAAGCTCTGCGGGGTTTGTTCTGTGGTAAAGGCGTTGGTTATGGAAAGGTAGAATTAAGTCAATACACGGCCCTACACTGCCTTTAATGAACTCCTTGTGGAGCGTATTAATTTTGGAGGCTCGGTCACGTAACTCAAAGATCGGAGGTCCGACCTATTGATTGTTGGTGGTGTTTCAGGACAAATCCAAAGTCTGCCGACCTTCACCGAAAAGTCAAGAATGCCAAGGTGTTGTTCTGCGGGAATATGCAACGTTTAATTACAACCGGCGGGTGGTCCGCGGTGACCACGGGATAGATTGATGGCCTTCAATAAACCGCAGCAGTTACGAACACTGGGATCAACGACAGTGTCGATTAAAGTTCGATGACTCTTCCTTTCGCCACAGACGTCCCTGTCATCAAGATGAAAAATGTCCAAAAACTATCGCGAGTGGTTGTTCAGGCCAATCGAGCTTGGCTGCGGTGGTGGTCATCGTCGTCCCTTCATTTTCCCTTCCTGTATAACTGTTTCGTGCCTTTATCGTGCGGTAATCGTGCTTCTTTCAACGCGCTTTTAGTCGCCGCTGTTCGAAGAAACAGTAAATCCATCAGCCAAAAACGCCTACAAAGCCACGAATTCTTGGGGTGGTGTTTTTTTTTGTTGAGAGGACCGCATTGGAGCTCCACGCCGAGGCGATCAATTTGGTGTCGAGTCATTCGACCACTTTCGGTACGAACCATCGCTCCAACACCGCTGGTGTGCCGTGAAGAGGAAGAGAGGCTGGCAGACTGGCCGGCCTTACCTCAACACAGGGTCTGGCAGTGGCCGGGAGTGGCGTGGGAGTTTTATTTTGTTTTGGGTTCTATCCAAAACCACACACCAATCGGGCACGGGTGGATGCAGTGTGCGACGAAACCCAGCCGAGCCGTAGAAGACGGGAAAATAATGCTCGCATGCAAGGTTCTGGTTCTGGCTTTGGCTCCCCCTCAAGCGATGTCTACCAACTTTTGAGTTCCAAACGCCCAACTTATCAACTTCTCAATATTGGCGGATAGAGGGAGAGAGATAGATGTGTGTGTGTGGTGCCTAATGTCTGATGAGCATCTTTTTTTCTGCGCTTGAACATCTATCCATCGTGCAGGTGTATGGAATGAGACCAGGAAAAACATAACGGAACTGGGTGTTACCCTCATCTCCCGTTGGGAAAGGGAAAGCAAAACTTTAGAAGTAAGAAATTTCCAACCAACTGCAGCAAAAACAGCCTTACGGGCCGACAGCTATAAAAATCGATTTTTAATGCTGCAAAGTATTTTCCAAAATAAACCGGTGGAAAAGTGGAGTCTTTTCGACTTTTCGCAATATACGGACGCTTTTCTCGATGATTCAGAGATTACGATAACTCACAAAGTACAAAGTTGGCTCGTTTTGTGGGGGTGAAAAATATTGGCAAGACTAGCCAAATGGAATCATCAAACGGCTATTATTATTATTATTATTATTGTGCGTTTCAGGCAAATTTCGTTGCTTGCACGTGCAATATTTACTGCTCTGCCATACTCCCTCCATACACCCCCAGGGGGCGGGATAAACTTCTAATGCTCCAGTGATGGAAGTTGCTGTTTTTTATCTCTCCTGAGCCCCAAAGGAAAGAACTTTTCGCCTTTTAATATCCCCTGTTAAGTGTCTATAAAATGGACACAACATTAGAGGTTCTTTTCACGGCCATTTCCCTTAGAGGTGGGAGGATGGATGGAAATTCAAAGTGAAAGGAAAGCTTGCCGCCCGCCATGCTGTTGTGTACCTGAAGAAGATCATCGGGAAAGTCGCAATAGGATGTGTTTTAAACTGCGCTGGAATGGAAAAATCGATCGGACTGCAATGGAGCATCATACGCACGTTCGAAATGGAAGGGAAAACTGTACGCTAGAAGCAGCGCAGAAAGAAAATACCTTATTTTGACAATCAGTTGCAACACATCCTCAGGTTCTAAAGCCGGATTGGAATTGATTTTTCGCTCGGCTCACTCATACGTGTGTGTGTGTGTTTATGTTTTTTTTTTCTCCTGCTAGTTCTTGTTGGGAGATGGTTTCCACTGGTAATCTAAAACATCGGCCTATGGCGTATTTTCGGTTGACATGGCGCGAAGGAAATTGGATTTGTCTGTCTGTCTGTCTGGCGGGCTGCTGGTTAGCCGGTTGGCTGAATGGCTGACTGGCTTCGGGTGTCGGTTCTGCTTGGACGGATGACTTGCCCGTCAGATTCGGTCGGTGTTGTGATATGTGAGCTTCGGTGTCGTTTTTTGCTCTTTTTCGGGCGATGTTTTGAAAACATTGACGGAGCAGTTTCGTGTGCTTACACACGCCACGGGATCGATGTCAGTAGATGCATTCTTGGTTGTGTGCCTCCGGGTGAGACAGTGTGACACCGTGAGTTATTGATTCTTGGAGGCGTTCGCTTGCCCGGCCGGATTTTGCCTCGATGTGGTATGGTAATAAATATACTCCGGGTTTAATACTTCGAGT